>NC_086444.1:470783645-471111985 GCF_028390025.1 Pseudophryne corroboree
TGCAGCACCTGCACACCCCCCCTTCACCACCCACAGTGGCTCCGGACCCCTCCCCTACCCGCAGCACCCCTGCACCCGCCCCTCCTCCGCACCCGCGGTGGCTCCGGACCCCCACCCGCGGCACCCACCCCTTCCCCTCCACACCAACCCCTCCCCCACCGGCACCACCCCCACAACCACCCCTCCCCCACCCGCACCACCCCAGGCCCCCCTCCCCATCCGCGTCTCCCCAGCACCCACCACTCCCCCAAGCACAGCACCTACTAGGTGATTCATAAGGCCCTGCGTGCACTGTTCACGCCGTTGCAAGGGGCTATGACCCCTTAACCATCGCACGCCCTTTGTCCGTGCAATATTTAACCACTCACACAATTATGATTGGAGGTAATACTCCATATAATACAACTATTGCACGCCACAAGAGCGTGCAAGGGTTAAGGGGGCATAGCCCCTCACGATGGTGTGAAGAGCGCCCTTAGGGTGCGATGAATCACCTAGTGACAAAGTATTGCTCTCTGGATACAGTGATACTCAACACAGAAGGTACAACAGAACTAGACAATATCCTGGTGCTAGTTAATAAAACAAAATGCAGAAAGTATTCAGACAAATAATGCAGTGTACATAAACTGGAGACTCTTTTGGTTTGAGTAAGCAGATTTACCCCTTCACAGACTCTCACATGTTTTCCCATTATACTTTCATAGTTTATTTGTTGCAACATCTTAAAATAATGTGTCTGGAAATTTGTTAAAACCTTTTTAACATTACTGTAAAATTTCTTCATAGACCACCACTGTCATTAAATGTCCCAGCTAAAACAAATAGATCTTGTAGGAGCCCCTTAATAATTCAGGAGTACTGTATAAGAATGTGAAAATCTGTTGCTGAATAAAAACAATATATATTTTTTCTTAAATCTCTAGATAACTATTTCATGAGATACTTTTATGTTGTTGTCAAATGACTTTTTTTTGATCTTAGGAATTGTGCCACCAAAATCAGGCACGGAGACTGGGTGCAGCGCGGCTGCAGGCTATGTCGCTGCGCATATGGAATTCTTCACTGCTTGGCGGAATCCATGCAAACTAATTGCGGTAAGCTTGTTTTACTTTACTCTGAGGAGAATTATTCCATTTCTTTAGTCACTCCCAAACAAATACTGTATCCAGTTCAAAGAAAAATTTCAACAATTGCTTCTGATGTTACCCTCATTTACATGACTCGCAACCAATCAGCATTGAAGTAACATTTATCATTTGCATATTATAAAATGATACAGAGCAGCTGATTGGTTGCATGGGCAACTTCTTCACTGGCTCACTTCTCCACTCTTTTCACTGCTTAGTACATCTCCCCCATAGTTACATGTCAGCCTTAAGGCCCAGTGGCAAATGCAGGATTTGCATGGGGGGGTTTCCAGAACTGGGCGGAGCCAATCACGGGGGTGGGGACTGAAGTGACCCAGTATATGCTGGGTCCGTAAAACTAGTGTGTATGTGTGTATATATGTGTGTGTATATATATATATATATATATATATATATATATATATATATATATATATATAGTATACATATATCTACACACACACACACACACATATACACACACATACACACACACACACACACACACATATATATATATATATATATATATATATATATACACACATACATATACACGGGTGGTCTTCAGTATGCCGGCGGTCGGGCTCCCGGCGACCAGCATACCGGCGCCGGGAGCCTGACCGCCGGCATACCGACACTTATTCTACCTCGTGGGGGTCCACGACTCCCCTGGAGGGAGAATAGAATAGTGTGGAGCGCGTAGCGTGGCGAGCACAGCGAGCCCGCAAGGGGCTCATTTGCGCTCGCCACACTGTTGGTAAGCCGGCGGCCGGCCTCCCGGCGCCGGTATGCTGGTCGCCGGGAAGCCGGCCGCCGGGAGATCGTAGTGAACCCATATACACATATACATAGCATATTAAACATGCGTGTATATATATATATATATATATATATATATATATATATATATATATATATACATATACACACACACACATACAGTACACATATATATACACGTGTGTGTGTGTGTGTGTGTATATATATATATATATATATATATATATATCTATCGTGTGTGTGTGTGTGTGTTTATATGTATGTATGTATGTATATACATGTGTATATATGTAGGCACATGGATAAATATGTACTATAATTAAAATAAAGTAAACTTTTATTGCACTTGCAAGTGCCACCAGGAAGACAGCAGGCTGCAGAGGACGCTAGACAGTCATTAATAATACTCATGCAGCTAAATTAAAAATTTTTTTTTTTTTTTTTTAGTGGAGGGGGGTTTCTGGGTACTCGGAAACCCCCCCTGGGTGCGCCACTGAGGCCCATATAGACGGGCCGATGCAGGAGATATGTGTGCTGAGCGAACCGCTCAGCACACATCTCTCCCGCCGCTCAGCACAGCGCGATCTGTGCTGAGCATGCGGGGGGTGATGGGGGGGCGCTCACTTCACCCAGCGGGTGAAGTGAGCGACCCGCTAGATTGGCCTGCATGCAGGCCAATCTAGCACCAGCGATAGCGATGCGTGGGACTGCGCATCGCTATCGCTGTAGGGGGTACACACGGAGCGATAATGCTGAAATTCTCAGCAATCTAGTCAGATTGCTTAGAATATCGCTCCGTGAGTACCCCCCTTTTGACAAAAATTTCTCTGTATTGTGAAGACAGTCTATAATTACAAATAACTTCAATTTATTTTCAACCTAAATGTACATGAATAGAATTAGGATGGTCACAGCAGACCACCAAAGGTTACGTAGGGGACAGTTTTTCCACACTTGCGAATGACCAGTTATCACAGCACTGGGAAACACAGCAAAGGTTGAATTTTGTAGTGTTTTAGCATACAGTATCAGCAAATAATTTGAGTCTTGTAGTATTTACTCTAGATTAAGGCAAAATAAGAGACTGTTGGAGATAATTGCCATTATCAGTAATTTATCACGGTTACTCTCTGCAGAAAGGATACATATGGTATGACATTTGTGTACTTGTTTACACATGAAGTTTTACCATCACTGATTTGGAACAATATTACTTTTGTTTTAATTTGGTTTGTAACAATAATATATTATTTTTTGTTTTGTTTTGTTTTGTCTGCAGATCCTACAAGTGGAGACAATTGGATGGAATTATATTCATATGGAGCAATATTACGTCCATGGCCATTTGTTATGTTTTTTCTAACCTCGATTGTAAGTTTTTTAGTATTTTGACATTAATGCAGCAAACCATTGGTTTATATACCCCAAACTGAATGCAATTAAAATATTATATATTTCCTTCCTATGGAAGAATTCAATTGTTTAAATACGTATTTATTAAAATTATATTTAATTTAATGTACCAATTTATGAAATAAGATGTACTGCACTACTGACTACTGCTATAAAGTGTCATAAGCAAATAAAAAAACGCATTTGTTTTGTAAATGTGTAAAGTATTTCCTGTATAAGAATGTTGCATTCTTTACGGATTTATGCAATATTAAGATATAAGGTCAAAGTATGTGTGTAAATGGTTTTTTTTTTTAGTTAATATGTATCACAATGGCTTTTGACTCAAACCAGTTATTTTGTGTTTTAAATTAGGATGTTATCTTTGACAAAATAAAGGAGTATGATGTTACTCAGAAAACAACTGTATTTTCACAAGTGAATTGATCAGCTTGACAATAAACAGTAACACCAGGTTCTCTGACCTTTGTGTGAACTGGATGTTACCAAACCATTAAAGTCCACAAGGCCCTTGTCACAAGTGTGAAATGTGTAAACGTTACTGGTGTGTAACGGAGATTAAACTTAACATTTGAAGTTTAATGGATACAAGATTTAGTGCTATGGTCTTATAATATGATTTTTACTCTTAATACCAGGCACGGATACAGTTAATACACACATTATATTGTGGATAAAGAAGTTAAACTCTTTAGTATCTGTATTCCATATGTTTTTGTTTAACTATGCCTTTTCAAGAAAGCAAGAGGTCACACAAATGTGTATTGTTTGAGGGTTGTGGTTCCCCAGTTAGTGCATAGGGGTTGGTTTTAATGAACTTGCATGCAGGGTAAATGATTAGATTTGTTAGGCTCACCCCTTGGTTCATTATGGTAGTGTAATTGTTGGCTGCCCTATCTAAGAAGTAGAGATGAGTGGGTTCAGATCCCTGAGATCCGAACCTCCCTACCCGAGTCCGGATCCGAGTTAGGCTGGGGTTTTCCCGCCTGACTCGGAAACCAGAACGAGGCAAAACGTCATCATCCCGCTGTCGGATTCTCGTGGGGTTTGGATACCATATAAGGAAGGACCCGCGCATCACCGCAATTTTCACTCCAGTCTCGGAGAGTGTAGTGAGAGGACATGTCTCCGTCCTCAGTGTCTTTGTGGGTGGGGAAAGTGGGGTGGCGATTCCAGTGCGGTCTTGTGCTGCTCATCCAGTGTAGTGTCTCATGCTGCATCAGTCCAGTCACAGTGGTGGTGTCCTCTGCTGCTATATGTCCCCAGTGCTGCTGTATAAGTCCCTTGCAGTTTTGTTGCATCAGACCAGGGGTAGTGTCTTGTGCAGCATCAGTCCAGTGACCAGTCACAGTGGTGGTGTCCTCTGCTGCTATATGTCTCCAGTGCTGCTGTATAAGTTCCTTGCAGTTTTGCTGTGTTGTCTTGCATCAGACCAGGGGTAGTGTCTCTCTTGTGCAGCATCAGTCCAGTGACCAGTCACAGTGGTGGTGTCCTCTGCTGCTATATATCCAGTGATACTGGCGTATAATTCCAGTGGTACTGGTGTATAAGTCCAGGCCAGTGATACTGAGATATATATATATATATATACCCTGTTGCAAAGCAGATTACTGAGGCCATAACAACTATGCTGGTGTTAGACGTGCATCCGGTATCCGCCATTAGTGCAGTGGGACTGCAGTGCCAACCCTAGATGGGCCAGGTGTTTGTGCCGCACACTTGTGTTGCTTAGCTTAGTCATACAGCTACCTCATTGCCCTCTTTTACTTGTTGGCATGATGTGCTGTTTGGGTACTATTTTTTTTTTGTTTTTTTTAAGTGCCCTCCTGTCTGACACCGCAATGCCACTCCTAGATGGGCCAATTGTTTGTGTCGCTTAGCTTAGTCATACAGCTACCTCATTGCACCTCTTTTTCATCATTTACATCGTGTTGTTTGGGGCATGGTTTTTTAAAGTGCCATCCTGTCTAACACTGCTGTATAAGTCCAGGGGTACTGCTGTATTAGTCCAGGGGTACTGCCGTATAAGTCCACCAATTGCAGAATTTTTGAAAAATGACAGGGGCGTGCAGGAGATGCTGTCAGTGGACTGAAAAATTGTGGGCCCCTTTCCAGATCAGCCACTGCATGCCACTACTAGATGGGCCAGGTGGTTGTGTTGCTTAGCTTAGTCATACAGCAACCTTGGAGCACTTTTTTTTCTTCTTTGCATCATGTGCTGTTTGGGGCCTATTTTTTAAATCTGCCATCCTGTCTGACACTGCAGTGCCACTCCTAGATGGGCCAGGTGTTTGTGCCGCACACTAGTGTCGCTTAGCTTAGTCATACAGCAACCTCGGTGTAACCTTTTGGCATAAAAACGATATTGTGAGGTATTAAGAATACACTGGAAATTAGTGGAACTTAATGTTATTGAGGTTAATAATGCTGTAGGATCAAAATTACCCCCAAATTCTGTGATTTTAGCTGTTTTTATGTTTTTAAAAAAAAAAAAAATCATCCAAAACCAAAACATGAAAGGGTGGTTTTGGCAAAACCAACCCAAAACCAAAACACGAGCGGGGAATTAGGACCAAAACACGAAAAGTGCCCGCCGCACATCTAAGAAGTAGGGTTTGGGATGCTTGAGATATTTCCTAAATGGACACTGTAAATAAAAAAATAGTTTTATATTCACCACTAACTATATTGAAGATGGGTAAGGTGAGAATAAGGTGGGTATCCAATTACCCAATTTCCAGCATCCACAGCAGCGCCAGGCAACCAATACGGAAGGAGAGGGGGATGCTGCAGCGGCGCTTACTACCAATCAAATAGCGCTGCTGCGGCTCCCTGCTCCCCCTCCCTCCTCCTGCCCGGTGCTGCTCTCTCCTCTAGCGCGGCAGCGGCGCACGGCGCAGAGACTTCAGAGGCGGCATGTAATGAGTCAATTTGACTCATTACATGCCGCTGGCCGTGCGCCCCCAGGGCAACTGCGCTGTGTGCCAAGCCCCCTTGGCACACACGTAGTTACGGCCCTGGTGATGGGCAACGATGCACCTGCGAAGTGGGGATGTCACGCATGTGCATTCCAGACCTATTCGCACCGCAGCGACAAACAGCTGCGTGCGAATGGGTCGGAATGACCCCCTATGTGTGTTCACATGAAAAAAGGACATTTATGGTAGACTTACCATTGTGAAATCTTTCTGCAAGGTACACTGGGTTCCACAGGGAATACATCAGGGTGTAGAGATGGATCTTGATCCAGGCACCAACAGGTTAAAGCTTCAGCTGTCCCAGGATGCATTGAGGCCTCCTCTATAACCCCACCTTCAGGCACTAAGAGCTCAGTTTCGTTAACCAGTCCAACGCAGGAGCAGGTAAAAGAGAAGGCAGATGTTAGTCACATAGAACCACATTCTAACGACAGGAGAAGGGACCAGTGGCTAATGCCATACAAATCTATAGAAGCTAGGTGCGTCAGGGTGGGCGCCCTCTGGAACCCAGTGTACCTTGCAGAAAGAGATTTAACAATGGTAAGTCTACCATAAATCTCCTTTTCTGCAGCAGGGTACTCCTGTGTTCCACAGGGAATACATTGGGGATGTCCTAAAGCAGTTCCTCAAGGGAGGGGGCATGCCTTAGCGGCTATGAGAAGCAGGCGTCCAAAGGAAGCATCCTGGGAGGTGACGGTATCAAAGGCATAGAACCTAATGAACATGTTCACTGAGGACCACGTAGCTGGCTTGCACATTTATTCTGCAGACGCTCCACGGCAGGCTGCCCAAGAAAGTCCAACACCCTGGGGTTTATTTACTAAAGTTCCGATTTTTGTCCGATTTTTTTTTTTTCTAAATGGCAACACAGGAATTTACTAAGCACAAATCTCGGCAGTGTTTGGGCTATTCGTAATGGTTTTGACGGCAAAGTTCAGAAATACGAATGAATAGACCATCGGTCAAACGCGGCTGTTTGTTCATACAACACAGGAATTTACTATTCATTTGTATTTGGGTGTTAGTCTCTGAATGCTCAATTGCAGGTGTATTTTTTTGCGATTCATTAAAAAAAGCAGCAAAAAAATAGACCTGCTTTTTCCTGGCGAGTTTGGTTAATCATGTACGAATCGGTGAGATATGTGCATGGTTATCTGTGGGAAAGGGTCTGTTTAGTGTAAAAACATTTTTGCGTGGGGTCCCAACTCCTAAGCATAACCAGCCTCGGGCTCTTTGAGCAGGTCCTGGTTGTAAAAATACAGGGGAAAAAACTGACTGGGATTCCCCCATATTTAAACAACCAGCACTGGGCTCTGCGCCTGGGCCTGGTGCCAAAAATACGGGGGATAAAAAAAACGTAGGGGTCCCCCATATTTTTACCACCAGCACCGGGTTCCACTAGTCAGAGAGATAATGCCACAGCCGGGGGACACTTTTATATTGGTCCCTGTGGCCCTGGCAATAAATCCCCAACTAGTCACCCCTGGCCGGGGAACCCTGGAGGAGTGGGGACCCCTTAAATCAAGGGGTCCCCCCCCTCCAGCCACCCAAGGACCAGGGGTGAAACCCGAGGCTGTCCCATCCGTGGGCGGTGGATGGGAGGCTGATAGCCTTTTGTGTAAAAAAAGAATATATATTTTTTTTTAGCAGAACTACAAGTCCCAGCAAGCCTCCCCCGCAAGCTGATACTTGGAGAACCACAAGTACCAGCATGCGGGGTGAAAACGGGCCCACTGGTACCTGTAGTTCTACTACAAAAAATACCCAAATAAAAACAAAACACACACACACCGTGACAGTAAAACTTTAATGTACATACATGCACACTTACATACATACATACATACATACTTACCTATGTTGACCCCAAGCACTCGGTCCTCTTGTCCAGTAGAATCCAGGGGTACCTGTAAATAAAAATATACTTACAAAGAATCCGGTGTAGATCAGTCCTCTTCTTAAAAGTTATAATCCACGTACTTGGCAAAAAAAAAAAAAAACGCTCGCCCGACCCACGAACTGAAAGGGGATCCATGTTTACACATGGATCCCCTTTCCCCGAATGTCTGGACCCCCTGTGACTCCTGTCAAAGAGGGTCCATTCAGCCAATCAGGGAGCGCCACATCATGGCACTCTCCTGATTGGCTGTGCGCTCCTGCACTGTCAGTCAGGCGGAGCACTGTGGATACAATGTAGCGTAGCGCAGCTGCATTATATCCAATGGTGGAAACTTTGCGGTCTGCGGTAGACCACGAGGTTAAGTGGGGCCACCCACAAGAGTGACCCCACTTAACCTCGCGGTCTACCGCAGACCGCAAAGTTCCCACCATTGGATATAATGTAGCTGCGCTACAAGGAGGGATAGGGGACACCATGGGAGGTGCTGCAGAGAGTGAGAGGATACAGTGAGGATGCAGACACCAGGGAGACAATAGGAAGAGGATGCAGGGAGGGATAATGGACACTGGGGGAGAGGATGCTGGGAGGGACAGGAGACATTGGGGAGAGGTGACAGTGGGGGAGAGGATGCCGGGTGGGAGAGAAGGCATGAGGGAACAGACATCCTGGGGGGTGGGGGTGGGGGTGGGAATGAGGTGTGGGAGAAGAGACACCAGGAAAGTGATGTTGGGAGGGAGCTGAAACCGTAGTGAGAGGAGACACCATGGGACGGGATACAGAGAAGGAGAGGATACAGGAAGGAAGCAGACACCAGGGAGATAATGGGAAGAGGATGCAGAGACGGAAAATGGACAGTGGGGGAGAGGATGCTGGGAGGGACAGGTGACAGTGGGGGAGAGGATGCAGGGAGGGAGAGGAGACACTGAGGAAGAAGATGCAGGTAGTGAGCAAACACTGGGGGAAAGGAAGAGGAGTCCCAGGAGGTGAAGATCTAGGAATGGAGAGGAGACACTGGATGAGAGGATGCAGGGAGGAGAGGAAACAGTGGGTATAGAGGATGCAGAGAAGGAGATGAGACACCGGGGGAGAGGATGCGGGGAGGGAGAGAAGACACCGGTGGGGTTATCATTGTCATCTGCAGCCAGGGTATAAGCAGCATCAAGGAATACTTCCTCTGCATACGGGGGACAGATACCCACACTCAGCACTGGCTCACTGTGACGGAGCTCTGGAGATGCAAAGGAAGTACAATATCTCAAACTGTCTCTGCTTTTCGGAAGTGATAATTAAGTTAAAAGGAGACACGACGAACCTCTTACCACATACAGGGCCTAATTCAGCATTAGTTGTAGTTTTGCAAAAATTGCAAAACTACAACTCTATAGATTGTAATATGACGAGCAGGGCCTTCCTATCTCTGTCTGTCTGTTGTTCCCCAGTTTTGTTTTATTACTACTGTTCTAATTGTAAAGCACAACGGAATATGCTGCGCTATATAAGAAACTGTTAATAAATAATAAATAAATAACTCCTACCACTAGCCAGCCCATGCTGGATTACACACACCCACCATCACTAAAATGCGAGCACTTTGCTAAACAGCCGTTGTCCGGACCACACCCCCAACACCCAAAAAACACTGCAATGCCACCCTGTCCCTGCCCCCTACCGGCACTTAGACTGCAAGTCATCGTACATGCACCCAGCGCCAGTTAGCGAACTTCACAGATCCACGCCCACAGTTTGAGTATTTAGCCTTCAAATAACCAGATACTGTAGTAAATTCAGAAGTCTGGATCTGAAAACTGCATGTGACATGATGCGTGTTAGTTTGCAATCCACATACAAAACCACTGCTTAGTATATGATTGATGTATTGCATATAGAATAGCTTCAGACAGATCACAGTAACCCATTTTTTGTGCTATATGAATTCGGCAAATTAGAGCTTCAGGCTGTATTGTGATTTTCCATATTTTTTCCAGATCTTGTGTGTGAATACCAATTTCTGCTTCAATGAAATTGTACTTAAGATTCACTTTTAGATGTCTGCTTTGATCAATTTATCTTTTGTCTAGGTAGACCAAGAATCTGAGTATAAAATGGATACTTCAGCGATATACCCTCCAACACTGTGTCAAAAATAGGTACAAATTAGAAAATGGGGCGTAGCCATGGAGAAAGGGGGAGTGGCCCAGTGGCACTCCCATAGGAATCAATAGGATTGGGAGATGCCGAAACCCGGTACAAAATCCTTTGTGGTTGGTACAGACTATAAAAAAGGTACTGTACCTCCCAAAAAGGTACAGTTAGAGGGTATAACATTCACATATACTTCCGAACACCCACTATTGTGGAAAAATCCTTCCTGCATAGTTTTTGTACTTTGTGAGCAGGCTTTCGTCAGCCTTAATGACTGGTTGATCTGTGCTTATTTTTTATGTGACAGGTTCATCACCACTGTGATACAAACTTCCCATAGGTATCCAGTCTATGGCATACAGTATATTTCAGCTAAATTGAGTTGACATTGACATCACTTAGTTGACATCCGTTCCCCACACAAACAGTAAATGAACCTCACAGAGATCCAGTCAAGATCCTGGTGGTTGGGATCCCAGCAGTCGAAATCCTGATGCCGGGATCCTAACACTACTTGGAATGCCGACACCAGCATCCCAAATAGGATCACATGCCTTGCGCCAGAATCCTAACCATGGGTATCCGGATCGACCAAGTGCCAGGACCCTAGAGAGGTATACTGCACTGCCTGCTCTTTCACTGTTACAGGAACCGAGTGCTGCACTTAATGTTACACCCGGCTCCTGTCACTGAGGAGGAGGCGTCATTTTGGTGTCACTCCTCAGAAAACTTAGCACCTAAATAAAAGGTCGCAAAATGGCCATTTTTATACTGGCTTTCAGTCGCCAAAATATCTTTCTTCTGGAATAAAAGCAATAGCTTCGCATTGCCTGCAAGGATGATAATATGCATTAGAGTGTGATTGTGTGTATATATTATGCATTATAGTGTGAGAGTGTGTGTATATTATGTATGAGAGGCATAGGCGTGCGCACGGGGGGTGCCTGGTGCGCACAGGCACCCCCTAATGTCCGGCTCCCCCCACACGTTATGCCTGCAGCACAGTGACCACCGAGCGCTCCAGCTCATTCCTTTGACCCCCAGCTGCGCCCGCCGCCCGGTCAGGATGGACTGATATGATATATGTGTGGGTGTATTATTTACTTACTGGCCGGCGTCCGCACTGGTTGCACTTATGTTAATACATGTTCCCGGCTCCGCCTCACGATGTGACATGATGTCACGCCGTGTGTCCTCCCTCCTGGCCC
The DNA here is from genome assembly GCF_028390025.1 of Pseudophryne corroboree. Lineage (NCBI taxonomy): Eukaryota > Metazoa > Chordata > Amphibia > Anura > Myobatrachidae > Pseudophryne > Pseudophryne corroboree. The sequence goes on from NC_086444.1 coordinate 470,795,200, forward strand.
GCCTGTGCTCAGTCTCTCCTGACCGCTCTCTGTCTCTCCTTGTGTGCCACCACAGAGTTCCTCTCAGGTGGACTCAGAGGACTAATTCAGCAGACGGAGACAATACAGCAGAGACTGAGACAGTAAGTCACCCACCGCTCAGTCAGCTCCGCCCACACCTACTGCCTAATACTTGATTGGTTAGGAAGGTGGATGTGGGGGGAGACGAATCAGGAAATGCTGCTAGCTAGTACATGGACGCTGCTTGTCACAGTCCTGGAACTAGAGTACACCAGCAGCAGCAGGCAGGTAACCGTGTATGGCGCTCTGTGTACGGTCAGCACCGTGTCAGCGGTTCCACTCCTGTAACGCTGGCAGAGCGAGCTCTGTACTGTATGTAGTGCATACACTGCCGCTGCGAGTGTGTCCGGCAGGGCTGATCTCCATAGGGAGCAGCTACTCGCAGCCTCGTTCTGTTCACTTCATATGTAGCTTCATATTCTCCTGTAGCTGCTGCTACTGTGACACTGAGGGCTGGGGTGGGTCACAGCATCCTGTGGAGCTGGTGCTGACGTGCAATAGCAGCACTCCATATTGCAGCAAAATCAGTAATGGCAACCAAACAATACAGAGTCATTTTTAGCTCTGGTACAGTAGTCATACAGAGATTACTGCCCCACATTGTGCATCACGATTCACTAGTACTATGCACATCACCCGCTGCATTATACTGCATATGTGTCTAGTACAGCGGGCAGTGATTGTACCTTCTGCTATAAAACATGATATGCGTTTAACATACCGACCTTCTGGATCCAGGCGGTCTCAATACCGACGCTGGAATCCCGATGGAGGTACAATGCCGCTGCCAGAAAACTGGCGATGTAGGTAATTCTCCCTATGTGGGTGTCCGCGACAGCCATAGAGGGAGAATAGAACCTGTGGCGAGCCACTGCGCCCGCATTGCGGTGATCGCAGCGAGCCTGCAAGGGACTACGTAGACTGCAGTGCTGCAGCTGGGGGGGTCAGCCATGGGGAATATACGGTACTGTATATATACAGTATATACATGAAGTCAACCCCCCCCCCAAAAAAAAAAAAAAAAGATCTGTAGGTGCACTCAGAAAATTTATTTAAAAAGAATAGAGAAGAATGGTTACATAAATATATTAGCTGAGCCAAGCATTCAGTAGTTTCCTGAGTGCACCTACAGACCTCATTCTTTTCTTATTTGTAAGTTACTGTATTTATATATAATGAGATTGGTAGCGCCACCTCTCTTTCAGTATTAGCATATAGAAATATAGCTGGGTTAGGGTGTGGCGTAACGTGAATTTCGGCTCATACTGTGTGGGGTAATGTGAATTTCGGCTCATACTGTGTGGGGTAATGTTAATTTGGCTCATACTGTGACTGGTCATTTTAAGTTTGGCTCATACTGTGTGGAGTAATTTTCATTTCAGCTCATACAGTGTGGGGTCACTTGAATTTCGTCTTATACTGTGTGCCGTAATGTGAATTTTGGCTCATACTGTGTGGCGTAATGTGAATTTCGGCTCATACTGTGTGGGGTAATGTGCATTTCGGCTCATACTGTGTGGGGTAACTGAAGTTTGGGTCATATTGTGTCGCGTAATGTGAATTTGGCTCATACTATGTGGGGTCATTTGAATTTTGGCTAATACTCAGTACCGGCCGGTGATCTCACCATTATGTTTCATTTTATTTCTCTGGAGTGTATGATATATACTTTATTATTAGGAACTAGAGAGAATTTAGATTAAGCCATGTGATTTTATTGAGAGAATGTAAACTAGTGGTAGACATGTCCCTGGGCGGTGCTAAACACACCCAAAAGGCGGTGCTAGAAATTCCCCTCCAGTAGTGCACCCCCTAATAAAATTAGCTGCGCACGCCTATGATGAGAGGGTGACAATGTGTGTGTATTATAGGCCTACCATACTATCCCTATTACATATGAGAGTGTGACAGTGTGTGGCCCTGATGAGGTTCAAACCAAGGCAAAAACATAATCCTGGTCAAACTTCACCACCATCCAAGATGTGTTGGAGCTGGGTACAAACCTCTGGCCATGCATAAAGGACAAACATACACACTTTGCAGTTTATTATATACTGTAGATGTAGCACTTATTCTTATGTTATCACTGCCCATTTCCTTAGATTGTAAGCTTGCGAGCAGGGCCCTTTTACCTCAGTATTCAATTAGTGTCAGATCCTCTCTGACGGAGAGGATCCGACACTCCAATATTCAATTTGCAGGCGTTTTCGACATGCTTAGCCTGTTTTTGACAATGCCTTTCCGACATATTTAAAGTCGAATCAGCATTGTCGAAAACAGGCCAAAAACCTGTCAAAAATGGCAGCAAATTCAACAAAATATGGGGATCTGCGGCTAATCCGCCGATCAACGTATTTTCTGACAAGTCGGAAAAACGGCAACGGACTTGAATAGGTCGAATCCATTTTTCCGACTTTTTCCTTTGTCTTTTATTACCCAGTCTTGTTTTATTTACAATTTTGTTCACAATTGTAACGCTCAACAGAATATGTTGGCACTACATAAATAACTGTTAATAAATATATATATTTATAAGGTAGAAGAAACAGTTGGCAGTTTACCCCAAGGCGGTAGTCCCTTTAATACGTAAGTATCATAGTTTCTTTTACATCTACGAATACCATGTTTCTCTGCATAGGGTACTATGATCAAAGCTTTTCTTTGATTAACATTTGATTTCTTTTTTTAAACCTTTTATTTCACGTACAAGTAATCCAAACCTGTGGTGACATATTTTTTTTCCTACTCATAATATTACCTCAGGCTATCCTATTTCCTTGCATTTCTGGCATATATTTTTCATGATGTTGATTTATAGTTTGAGTACTTTAAATATCTATCATGCTTGCAGTGAATTTCAAATAATTTCAGCTTACAGGTCATTACAAGATTGTTAGTTACATTTTTATCATTTCAAATGCTCAAGGGAGACATACAAGCTAACACATTATGAAATTAAACTTGAAGAGGCGAGCTGCTGTAATCTCATTAACCTAGTGTCATAGTTGTGTTTTTGTATTCATTTACAGATAAATCCCTTTAGAAATGTGTGATTGCATTTTCTGATTATTTTGCAATATAGTATTGAATGAATTTTAAAGGAACTCGGCAGACCCATATGAGAGCACACTGTTTCACTGCTCTTTATAATGTGGGAACAGAGCAAAGAGAAAGTAAGAAACAGATGCATGACAGTTACCCTTATGCAATTAAAACTCAATGTAATGCCCTTATTTATTAATGAGTGATAAATTTCACTGTGAGTGAGAAATTGCACCAGCCAATCCGCTCCTAAAGGTGCCCATACACCTAAAGATTTATCTTCCAATCTGGCTGGTTGGAAAGAAAATCTGGTAATGGATGGGAGCAAATGACATGGATGGGAGCAAATGACAGTTGACCATTTCAAATGGTCAACTGTCATTTGCTACCATACATTACTAGATTTTCGTTCCAACCAGCCAGATTGGAAGATAACTCTTTAGGTGAATGGGCACCTTAACTGTCATTTTTCAAACAGTCTGTAACATGGCAGTTAGGAGCTGATTGGCTGGTGCAATTTATCACTCATTGATAAGTACTGATCTCCTCTTTGCAGTTGTACGTAAATAATATGTTGGGACCATAGCCATGTGTGCCGAGCCCAAAGGCACACCCTAGCGCCAATCCCCATCCTCTGTGCTTGTCAGAAATATAATTGGTGCTGCCAACATTCTGATGAATTGACAGTGTTAATAAGTGCGACACTCAGTTCTCAGAAGTCATATCAGCACCCTCTCCTTCACTTGACGCACTAATTGTCCCAGAGACAAAAAGCTGGGAAAGAGCAGTGCAGTGAGTTGAACATGTATTATACAACACACACCATTGTGGGGTAGTTTTCTTTGGGAAATTATGGTAACTGTTATGATCCCTTCTTCCAGGATAAGATAGCTGCAGAAAATGCACAGTATAAATAGGAAAAGAGTTCCAGGTCATGGAGAGATTGGGGAACACAATGATATAGAGAAATAGATGACATAAAAATACTGATAGACACGAGCCATGAGTGGTGCTTGACATAGAGAGCTTTTAAAGTCTTGATGGCTGGGGTAGAGTCTGATTATCCCCGAAAACTTGCAATAACAACTCTCTGACTTTGCTTCCACTCTTGCCAAGTTTAACAAGAAATTTAATGTTCATTCAGTGCTTCAATTCAAGCTCCTACATTCTTGCAACCGCAAACCAAAATGCACACAGACAATAATAGATGTAACTCAGGAAGAGGCTGTCATAGATCAACAACAACACAGCTGTGAAATGCTGATATGCCAATGTCATCAAATCATAAGGAGGTTTTTGTCCAGTGCAGCACCGGCAAACACACGGTGGCAATTTTGCGAACTTGTTACACCTCGTATTTACTGACTGACATAGAGTAATTTAATTGAAAATTGTCAATCAAAGTGGTAATGTATTACCCAAGTGTCTCAGGATGGTGATAAGAGATTAAAGATATTGAAACAATGTATTCTTATAGAACTAGCTGAAGTATTGTTGTTGGCTATGATATGCTGGCATTCAGGATGCCGGATGTCATAATACCGTCCACGGCATCCCAATGGTTGCGATCTCGATAGGGAAAAGTTAAGCATACTTACCTTTCCCCAAATTCCCTCTAACCCTAAACCTGTCTAATTGCAGCTTAAACCTAACCCTGGTGTTGCCTAAACCTAACCCCCCCCCCCCCCCCACCACCACCACCTCCCAACAGCTTAAATCTAACCCTCTTTCCCCCACAGACTAACCCTCCCCGGGGTGCATAACCCTAATGCAGCTAACCTTTCCTGCATCAGGATTGTCTCTGTCTGTTCTAGCATTGGCATTTTGACTGTCGGGATCCTGATAACCAGGATCCTAACCGGATCCAGAAGTATTGTACCCGGCATTTAAGAACATGTTTAAATGTTTCTTAAATGTTCTTAAATTAAGTTGTAACTGTCAGCATTTTGAAAATAATTAGCTTGGCAGCTCTTCCAACACACCCATGAGGTGGCTGCCCAGTGTCTTTTTTTTTTGTTGGGGGTGTTGCCAGTAGCCCTAATTCCCAGTTTTCCTTTATGTTCAGTTTTATAATGACTTTTGCATTGCAAGATGTGTTTAAAGTTTTACTTCTGTTATCAATGTTGCTATTCTATGGCTGGGTGGTATTCATGTGACTGCCGGTCAGCTGACCGACAGTCACATGACCTCCTCCACGAGCCCGACGGCTCACTATCCCGATGGTCAGCATGCCGACCAACAGGGACTATTTCCACTCGTGGGTGTCCACGACACCCATAGAGTGGGAATAGAACCTGTGGTGAGCGCAGGTCGCCACCGAGCCCGCAGCGTGGCGAGCGCAGCGAGCCTGCAAGGGGCTTGCTGCACTCGCCCCTCCCCGCCGGGATCCCGGTGTCGGTATGCTGCCGGGATCCCGGCGTTGGTAAGCTGAATGGCGGTCAGGAGACCGCCGGTCACCAGTACTACACCCCTATGGCTTTTGGATATACAATATTTTTTGTCTTTCCACCAGGTGCCAAGACATATAAGTTTTTACCTGTGCCAATTCTGTAAGATGCAACATACAGCTGGCCATGAGAGAAGCAGGCACTTATTTATGCCAGCAACTTTTAATGATTGTCCTTGTGCCTAATTTATGGGCATGGCAAAAGCAAGCCAAATTGGGAATTGTAGTTACTTAAAGTCAAAAGGCATATCTGTTGGAATAATAGGAATGTGAGGTATAAACACATCTGCACCCTTGGCACAGCCAGCCAATAATGTTGCCTCAATGACATTGGTCATTAGTCTTTTGACACAATGCCTTGTGCCATTGCAGAGCATTGGAACATCAAGATCTCTTATCAGGATTAAAGGTGCTCCATCTTTCAGAAAAGGGTGATGTGGAGGCATTCCTGAATGTTCCAAAGAGTTCAGAAACTCCGTTGGATAATTTACAGCTTGGTCTTGCTTAAGAACTGTATCCATGGACTTGTAAAGTGAATAATTACATGGAAGCAGAGGTGTAACTAGGGTCTTTGGCACCAAAAGCAAAATGAAAAAAGGAGCCCCCCGTACACAAAAAAATCCCTGCCTGTGTGCCCGAAAAAGGGGTGTGGCCGACTGGTGAGGGGCATCAATTCACTGAGTAATGGTGAAAAAGAGACCAGGGACTGAGAGACGGAGAGAGACCAATGGCACAGAGAGAGGGAGTCATGGGGGGGGGGGGGGGCAGACAATGAAACCAGGGGCTGAGACAGGAAGACATGGGGGAGAGAGAGAGAGAAAGACGAGGAGCAGAGATAAAGAGACATGGGAGAGAGAGAGAGAAGGGGCAGATAAATAGGGAGTCATGGGAGAGAGAGAGACCAGGAACAGAGAGGCGGGGAGACATGGGAGAGAGTGAAAGGAGTAGAGAGAGAGGGAGAGATCAGGGGCAGAGAGAGAAATAGATCAGGGGCATAGAGAGAGGGAGACATGGGAGAGAGAGACAGAGATACCAGTGGCAGAGAGAGAGGGAGACATGGGAAAGATGGAGAGACCAGTTGCAGAGAGAGAGACAGTGACTAGTGGCAAAAACAGAGGGAGACGTGGGAGAGATAGACTAGGGGCAGAAGAGAGAGAGACAGAAAGAGACCAAGGGCAGAGAGAGGGAGGGAAACATGGGGGATGGGGGAGAGACAGAGAGACCAGTGGAAAATACAGAGGGAGACATGGGAGAGAGAAAGAGAGAGAGAGACCAGGGGCGGGGACAGAGAGGGAGACATGAGAGATAGATAGAAAGACCAGGGGCAGACAGAAAGGGAGACATGGGGGATAGAGACACAGGGCAAAGAGAGGGGGAGAAATGGGGGAGAGAGAGAGACTGGGAGAGAGACATGGAAGAGAGAGACCAGGGGCAGTGAGAGAGGGAGTCATGGTAGAGAGCGAAAGAATGACCAGAAGAAGGGATTTATTAGAGAGAGATCAGGGGCAGAGAGAAAAGGAGACATGGGGAAGAAAAAGAGTGCAACCAGTGGTAGAGAAAGAGGTAGACATGGGAGAGAGGGAGACATGGGAGAGCGAGAAACCGGGAATGGAGACAGAGAGGGAGACATGGGAGAGAGAGAAAGAGACAGAGAGAGGGAGAAATGGGGGTGAGAGAGAGAAAGAGAGGGAGACACGGGGGAGAGAGAGGGAGACATGGAGAAATAGAAATACCAGGGACAGAGACATGGGGGGATGGGAGAGAAAGAGAGAGACTGGAGGAGAGAGAGACAGCGAGAGGGCCAGGGCAGCTAGAGAGGGACTCTTGGGAGAGAGCAAGAGAAAGACCAGGGGCAGAGAGAAAGGGATTCATTAGAGAGATAGATCAGAGGCAGAGAGAAAGAGAGATGTGGAGGAGTGGAGAGAGAGAGAGACATGCACAGAGAGACCAGAGGCAGAGAGAGAGATGGAGATATGGAGACCAGTGGCAGAGAAAGAGGGTGACATGGAGAGTGAGAGATACAGAGAGAGACCAGGGGCAGAGAGAGGGAGACAGAGGTACAAAGAGAGACCAGGGGCAGAGAGAGAGAGGGGGAGACATGGCAAGATACAGAGAGAGACCAGTGGCAGAGGGAGAACGAGACATGGGAAAGAGAGGAAGACAGATAGAAAACAGAGGCAGATAGAGAGGAAGACATGGGAGAGAGACAGAGAGGAGAGAGAATAAACAGGGGTATAGAGAGAAGGAGTCATGGGAGAGAGAGAGACCAGGGGCAGAGAAAGGGGGAGACATGAGAGGTGGATAGAGCCCTGGGGCAAAGAGAGGGGGGATATAGGGGAGAGAAAGAAAGACCAGGGGCATAGAGAGAGAGCGACATGGAAGAGGAAGAGAGAGAGAGGGAGGCATTAGAGAGGCAAGGGCATAGAGAGGGAGACATGGGAGAGAGAGAGACCAGTGGCAGAGGGAGACATGGATGTGAGAGACAGAGAGATGAGGGGCAGAGGGAGAACGAAGACATGGGGGAGAGAGAAAGACAGCCCAGGAGCAGAGAGAGAGGGAGTAATGGGAGAGATAGAGAGAAAGACCAGGGGCAGAGAGGGCAACATGGGTGAGAGACCAGGGCCGAGAGAAAGGGTAGCATGGGAGAGAAAGATAAATAAAGAGACATGGGGCGAAGAGAGAAAGAGGCATGGGGGAGAGAGGGAGACATGGAAGAGAGACCAAGGGCAAAAAGAGAGGGAGACATGGGAAAGCGAGGAAGACAGATAGAGACCAGAGGCAGAGAGAGAGGAAGACATGGGAGAGAGACAGAGAGGAGAGAGAATGAACAGGGGTATAGAGAGAAGGAGTCATGGGAGAGAGAGAGACTAGGGGCATAGAAAGGGAGAGACATGAGAGGTGGATAGAGCCCTGGGGCAAAGAGAGGGGGGATATAGGGGAGAGAAAGAAAGACCAGGGGCATAGAGAGAGAGAGAGAGACATGGAAGAGGAAGAGAGAGAGGGAGGCATTAGAGAGGCAAGGGCATAGAGAGGGAGACATGGGAGAGAGAGAGACCAGTGGCAGAGGGATAGGGAGACATGGATGTGAGAGACAGAGAGACGAGGGGCAGAGGGAGAACGAAGACATGGGGGAGAGAGAAAGACAGCCCAGGAGCAGAGAGAGAGGGAGTAATGGGAGAGATAGAGAGAAAGACCAGGGGCAGAGAGGGCAACATGGGTGAGAGACCAGGGCCGAGAGAAAGGGTAGCATGGGAGAGAAAGATAAATAAAGAGACATGGGGCGAAGAGAGAAAGAGGCATGGGGGAGAGAGGGAGACATGGAAGAGAGACCAAGGGCAAAAAGAGAGGGAGACATGGGAAAGCGAGGAAGACAGATAGAGACCAGAGGCAGAGAGAGATGAAGACATGGGAGAGAGACAGAGAGAAGAGAGAATGAACAGGAGTAAAGAGAGAAGGAATCATGGGAGAGAGAGAGAGAGACCAGGGACAGAGAAAGCGGGAGACATGGGGGGGTGGATAGAGACCTGAGGCAGAGAGAGTGGGAGACATAGGGGAGAAAAAGATAGACCAGGGGCAGAGAGAGAGAGAGGCAGAAAGAGAGGGAGACATGAGAGAGAGAGAGAGAGAGAGAGAGAGAGACATGAGGGGCCAGCGGCAGAGAGAGGGAGACATGGGAGAGTGAGGGAGGCCATGGACAGAGAGAGGGAGACATGGGGGAAAGAGAGGGAGACATAGAAGAGAGACTGAGTGACCAGGGGCAGTGAGTGAGGGAGACATGGGGGAGAGAGAGGAGGACATTTTCATCTGTTCTACTTACCTGCTCCTGTGGTGGTCATGCCTAGTGCAGTGTCCCTGCCAGTCTCCAACTGGTCAGTAAATGGTGTGCTGTTGCAGGTGCCTCACCGCTTCCCCTCCGCACCCTTCGCCTCAAGCATCAGTCTGGACACACACTAGTCGTGATACTGGCATCAAGACTCGCTAGGGAATGGAAACGGTGTGGTTATACAATAGAGGAGACCAAGGGATGAGGGTGACAGGGAGAGGTAAATAGGGAGAGACCAAGGGTTATGGTTAGGCTAAGGGTGATGGAGAAGGTCACAAGAAGAGAGTGTGGTCCACAGCGAGAAAGTGGGTGACTGAGAAGGCAAGGGTGACATGGAGTTAGTGGGTGACTGGGGAGGCAGGCTGACACAAGGCCATGGGTGCACCACAAGGTCATGCCCCATTCCTGTGAGCCCCCCCCCCCCATTATAATATGGAAAATATTGGGAAGAAACATAGAATTTGACGGTAGATAAGAACCACTTGGCCCATCTAGTCTGCCCATTTACATGTACACACTTACACACTAGGGATTTTTATCGGGAGCCAATTAACCTACCAGTACATGTCTCGAGTGTGGGAGGAAACTGGAGTACCAGGAGGTAACCGACCCAAGCATGGGGCGAATATACAAACTCCACAAAGTTAGGAACATGGTGGGAATCAAACCCAGGACCTCAGTGCTATGAAGCAGTAATGCTACCCATCACACTATCATACTATGTCAGTGTATGCAAACTGTATGTGTCATTGTATATAGAGGGGTCATCATGTGTATGATGGTGTATGTATAGGTGTCAGTGTGTGTATGTCAGTGTATGTGCAAGTGTCAGCATGTGTATGTTGGCATAAGCATTTGTATGTCGGTGTATGTACAGGTGGTAGTGTGTGTATGTCAGTGTATGTATAGGTGTCAGCGTGTGTATGTACAGGTGTCAGCATGTATATGTCGGTATACGTACAAATGTCAGAGTGTGTATGTCGGTTTATGTTAAGGGGGCAGCGTATGTATGTCTTACTCTTTGCATGTATAGGTGTCAGTGTGTGTATGTCGTTGTATGTACAGGTCTCAGCGTATATATATTGGTGTATGTATATGTGACAGCACGTGTATGTCAGTGTATGTATAGGTGTCAGCTGGTGTATGTGATGCTTTGTTACATGTGTGTGTATGACATATTCAGTATAGTAAACACAGGGAGCCACAGAGATGCCTACAGTGCAGAGGACAGATAACTGCATCCTCTACATGATACATACATCACACGCAGTACATGATAGGGTGGTCTTCAGTATGCCGAATGTCGGGATCCCGGCGCACATTATACCGGCGCCGGAATCCCGACACCCGGCATACCGACAGCTATTCTCCCTCATGGGGGTCCACGACCCCCCTGGAGGGAGAATAAAATAGTGTGGCGTGCGTAGGGGCTCCTTAGCGCTCGCCACGCTGTCGGTATGCCAGCGGTCGGGCTCCCGTCGCCGGTATGCTGGTCACCGGGAGCCCGAGCGCCGGCATACCGTACTACACCCTACATCAGTGATTTTCAACCTTTTTCAACTCGCGGCACACCGACAAGACTTTAAAATTGCCAAGGCACACCATCAGTGCCCCACGGGGGAAAAAACATACAAAAAAACACACATATATTGGCCCCACAGTAATTAAACAAACAACTGGCCCCCACAGTAATACAAACACATTGACCTCCAGTACTTTCACCTCCAACTTAACCTGGTCAGTATTTACTCCTTATATACAGTTTCACTCACTGCCCCCCCATAGTAATTATAGTAATTCTACACACCCAATAGTAATGCCACACACCTGCCCCCCATAGTGATTCCACACGCCTGCCCCCATAGTGATTCCACACTCCTGCCCCCCCCCCATAGTTATTACATACACATGCCTCCATAGTAATTCCACATACCTGCCCCTACCAACTGTAATTACACTTCTTAATAATGGGTGTTCTTTTTTTGTATACCTGAAAATAATCTTTCCCTCTCAGGCTCTCAGTGAGGAGAAGTGAGCACTGAGACGTGATCAGGCAGCACGGAGCAGCAGTGGGCGGGTACTGCAGGCGGGAATGGGACGTGCGGTCCGTGACCTATGAGTCATCATAGGTCACTGGAGGGCTCTCGCAGAAGTACAGGGCTGCCCGAGCTGGTCACCGCTGGCGGCGCCAGCTGGGCAGGCATCCCTGGCTGATGGCGGCGGGTCTCTTTGGTGGGTGGCAGCGCATCTCTGGCTGGCGACGGCGGCACACCTGGCAGCTGCTTGCGGCACACTAGTGTGCCGCGGCACACAGGTTGAAAAACGCTGCCCTACATGATACATATATGACACACAGAGTATATGATACATATATGACACACACACACATACATGATACATACATGACACACTCACACACAATACATACATGACACACTCACACACAATACATACATGACACACACATATACGTGATACACACATACATGATACACACATGACACACACATGAGGCACAGACCTGGGCTGGTGATAGGGCTGCTGGCCCCCAGGGAGTGCCTCAGGAGTCCTCTCTAGATGTCCACCTCCAGCTTGAACAGCCTGAACCAGGCCTCCAAGAAGCGGAGCTCATTCCCCAGCAGCAGGTCTACCATGTCCCCTGGGGAAAGCACCACTGCAGCCTAGGAGCTCTGCTCACCATGTCTAGCAGCTTGTAGTACGGGCGGCTGCGGAGCTGTAGCAGCAAGAGGCAAGAGGCATGGGAGAGAATGCACCTTCCCTATCCTGCGCCGCACACACCACTTCAGCTGGGAGGCCAGCAGCACCGCAGGCCGCAAGTTCTCAGCAGCAGCCGCAGGGGCACCCTGGTCCACAGCAGCAAGTGGTGGCTATGGTCCACATCATGATCTCCGTGCCCAGGCAAGAGGGCGCCACTAAGTAAGATGCCCAGTAACTGTTTGGGGGCGGGATCCTTCAGCGGCTGGGCTTATAAATAAAAACACTTGGGTGGATACGCTCCCCTCCTCTGCACGGTCTTCCATGGCACCCAGGGCAAGCACCCTGCTCGCCCCACCCTAGTTACGCCACTGCATGGAAGACTGTCCTGGATTTGTCAGTTGATCTCATTACACATTATCATTTTAAGGGGCGAGAATTGCTCTCTCACACAGGGGATGACATGAGTACGTCATTATGTATGTGTGGCTTGCGTTGAGTGAATAATAACGCCAAAACAGGCAATTGGATCAACATTTGGATTGCACTTCCAGTGTGTAGAATTGAATAAACTACAAAAATACGAAAGCCCTCACTCGCTGACTGACTGACTCATCAATAATTCTCTTACTTCCCGATATGTTAAGATGATACAATGTAACATAGGTATTCTGCAGATGGGAAATAGGAAAACTATGTAATAGAATTTTAATAAGCCTCCCCTAAGGGGATGAAAAGGGGGTTGACATAATGACATCACCGATGCGTGGCTTGCATTGCCTGAACAATAACGCCCAAATGGACAAAAAGATCAAAATTTGGATTGCACCTCCAGTGTGTAGAATTTAATAAACGACAAAAATGGTTCTGTCACTTTTTACCGTATCTACTACGGGTGCTTCTCAGGTAACACCAAGAACCATGGATTAATATTTACTTATATTAAGACATCTCAAATTGACATCTCTATAGATTTACCATATTTTTGACACATTTATATTTATAACCATGAAAATCAGAAACTCCCGTGCGAAGAACGGGTAGAACAGCTAGTAAAAGTTAAAGCAGTTTTCCAATATTTAATGATTGCTACATCTGACAGGTTGGCACATCTGACATGTAGTATATTATTAGATGGGAAATCCTGCTGACGATAGCTGAGAACATGCAATCGTGGGTACACACTATGATATGTGGCCTGTATATCATTACGATCCATGGCAGGGTGATATATATTTGCCAATATGTCGTGTAATGTGTACCCAGCCTAAGGGTCGCTCCGCTGCCCTGTCAATATTTTTTAGATGACTGATGGCAATAACCAACTTGTGCCTTGATGACTGATGTTGGGAAACACTGGCCTATACCACCTACATCACAGGTTCTCAAACTCGGTCCTCAGGACCCCACACGGTGCATGTTTTGCAGGTCTCCTCACAGAATCACTAGTGACATAATTAGCTCCACCTGTGGACCTTTTAAAATGTGTCAGTGAGTAATTAATACACCTATGCACTTGCTGGGTTACCTGCAAAACATGCACCGTGTGGGGTCCTGAGGACCGAGTTTGAGAACCACTGATCTACATCATCTATAGCACAGGTTCTCAAACTCGGTCCTCAGGACCCCACACAGTGCATGTTTTGCAGGTCTCCTCACAGAATCACAAGTGAAACAATTAGCTCCACCTGTGGACCTTTTAAAATGGGTCAGTGAGTAATTAATACACCTGTGCACTTGCTGGGTTACCTGCAAAACATGCACTGTGTGGGGTCCTGAGGACCGAGTTTGAGAACCCCTGATCTATAGTGTTAATTACATAGGCGTGCGCACGGGGGGTGCCTGGTGCGCACAGGCACCCCCTAATGGCCGGCACCCCCCGCACGTCTCGCGCCTGTGATCCGTTGTGCTGCTGATGTGAAGCCGCCAGCGGCTCTGCAGTCGCACATCTGAGCAGAGCCGCCTGCGGTAGCGCCGGAGCGGGTGCACTGCGGGCTGCGGCGCGGGCACTGTAGTCAGCGTATGTATGATAGCCCCTAAGAAATATGGAGGCCGCTCCGGGAGGAGGGCTGCTGCGCATGCCCGGCTGCAGCAGCTCCTCCTCACATGGTCCTTTGCGGAGTCAGTGAGACTCCAGGCACTGCACCACCACTGAGCCCGGACCCTGCTACCCTCCACCACAAAATGCAGGGGCGGACCAGCGCATGATGACGGCTATTTTTGATAAAAGTAAGGCAGCTTACATGTATTCAAAAGTGTCTGTGTGTGTGTGTGTATATTATATATATACATATACACACTCAGTGTGTGTGTATATATATATATATATATATATATATATATATATTTATATTTATGTATAGATGCTAAGTGGATGGTGGCACTTACAGGACTTTAAAGCATGCTGTGTTCCTCTGCTGAGTTGTCAACATTTCAATTTATTCAATACATTTTCGTCAGGACAATAATTTTCATTATGAATAAATTGAAACGTTGACAACTCATACTTTAAAGTCCTGCAAGTGCCGCCATCCACTTAGCATCTATTGTTTCTACCAGAGGGCAGCAAGGCCAGGTGTGAATAGGGAGGCCAATCCCAAGATTGGGAGTGGGATCTGCGGGATCCCGGCCCAAAAACACCAGGGTTTGAATCCTGGGATTAGCGCTTCCAATCACGGGATTATACTGCGTATGCGCAGTTCCCTGCTCCACTTCCCCCAGCAGCTTCTTTTCCGAGTGTGTGTAACCCTTTTTTTTTTTTTATATATATGTGTATACTAGCCCATTAGGCGGTGCTAGACACGCCCAGTAGGTGGTGCTAGGCACGCCCAGTAGGCGGTGCTAGGCACGCCACTCCAGTCGTGCACCCCCTAATAAAATGTGCTGCGCACGCCTATGGTTAATTATTAATACTGTATTCCTTAGACTATCCAGTGTATAAAAAGACCAGCAAGTATGTATGTATAATATATATATATATATATATATATACATACAGTCTATCTATATATCTATCTATCTATCTATCTATCTATCTATCTATCTATCTATCTATCTATCTATCTATCTATCTATCTATCTATCTATCTATCTATCTATCTATCTATTCTATCTATCTATTCTATCTATCCAGGGTAGGTATTAGGTTATTCTACCGCTCCCCCTGACTTGCTCCAGTGTTTTCTGCACAGCATGAGATTGTTGTCTGCATTTGGAAACACCCCTCTGGAAAACTTGTGTTTGCTTCTGATATGAATTAGTCAACAAACACAATGGGGGGAATTCAAATGTTTGAAAAGTTAGTTGGGTGTCTGTTTTTTTTCTATCTAATAGACAGTAAAAAACAGACATCCAACCGACTTTTCAAACATTTGAATTCCCCCCAGTAAATGAAGCCACAATTTTCAAATGTTTAGATATGCACAACCTGAGGAAGCACTATGGGGGGAATTCAATTGCAGTTGATTACCCGTTTTCACTTTTCATGAAAAGTGATTATCACCCAATAGAATTTAACAAAATGTTTATTTTTAAGCCACCTCCTCAGCAGGTAGGCGAGCAGAGAATGCTGCCCGGCTGCTCTGATTATGAATTACACACAATCAGAGCAGTCAGGCATTCTGTACCTGCTTCCCAGCATGCCAGACAGTGATTGCTTATCAGCATAATGATTGGTGGATGGCTGGAGCTGACATGCAGGGCAGACCTGGGGTCAGTGTAAATGGGGTGAAGTTAACATGCGAAAATTCACCATAGGATTTAACACAATTTTATTTTCACCACCTCACAACAGCCGTAAGCCCGGCGCACAGGGGCTATTCCCAATTGTGGGTGTCCACGACACCCATAGAGTGAGAACAGAACCTGTGGCAAGCACAGCGAGCCCACAAGGGGACTTTTTGTGCTCGCCCCACTGCCGGCATACTGGCAGCCGGGATTCTGTTGTCGGAAAACTGACGGCTGGCATCCTGGCCACCGATAAATCATACAGATCCCCTCCTGAGCAGGTGAAAAGTTGGGGAAAATCCATATTGTAAGGTAAAAATGTCGAGACTTGGATCAGATCCACTGGGACACCCTCCATAATGATTAATTAGCCACTTACAGTTTTTACATTTTCTTATTTGGACAATAATGAAATGCTATTTTTGGGGTGAAAATGTGCAAAATGCAGGAAAATTGTTTAACTTGATGTGGGACATTTGATACAGTTAATTGATGTGGGACAGGTTTTTTGGGGTGCTGTATAAATGGGACAAGTGTTTTTAAGATTACAAGTGGGTGTTAAGGTGTTTTTTTTAAAGATTTCTTAAAGGTGTCTTAAAATTACACAAATAAATACTCACAGGCATTTGTATGTAACCCTAATTTAAGTAGAACATTTATTTTGCATAAAAGCACTTGCTTCTTATCTTTTTCTTCTTCTTCACTTGTTTAGAAAAATGCTTATGACAGCCATTTGACACTAACAGGCTTGTATACTGTTATTCAATGTTAGTTTGTCTTTTTTTGGGTACAGACAGATTTCCCCATTTTCACCTAGACTTAACACATGGAAAACCAGCAACAATTATCGGGTGAAACACTTAACACCCATTTTCTAATTGGATTGCACGATAAGTTAATACCCGATAACAGGCGATAAGTGAAATTATCGGGTGATAGGTCTGTTAAATTAATATTCGAAAACTTAACACTTTATTGCATCTAATTGAATTCCCACTTATATGTCAAAACATCCTGTATAGAGTACATGTGACTTGCAGTATGGCATTTGCAACTAATATGCAGTGGCCCTCATTCCGAGTTGTTCGCTTGCTAGCTGCTTTTAGCAGCATTGCACACGCAAAGCCGCCGCCTACTGGGAGTGAATCTTAGCTTAGCAGAATTGCGAACGAAAGATTAGCAGATTTTCGAATAGAAAATTCTTAGCAGTTTCTGAGTAGCTCCAGACTTACTCAGCCATTGCGATCAGTTCAGTCAGTTTCGTTCCTGGTTTGACGTCACAAACACACCCAGCGTTCGCCCAGACACTCCCCCGTTTCTTCAGACACTCCTGCATTTTTCCCAGAAACGCCAGCGTTTTTTCGCACACTCCCATAAAACGGTCAGTTTCCGCCCAGAAACACCCACTTCCTGTCAATCACACTCCGATCACCAGAACGATGAAAAATCCTCGTTATGCCATGAGTAAAATACCTAACTTTTGAGTAAAATAACTAAGCGCATGCGCTCTGCGAACCTTGCGCATGCGCAGTAAGCGACTAATCGCAATATAGCAAAACTCGGCAACGAGCGAACAACTCGGAATGAGGGCCAGTGTTCTTATTTTCACTAAAGATTTTCACTAATGATTCCTAGTGGGTGGAGGCAACACAAGCATCTGTATCTGTGATCAGAATCAATGCTCAAGTTTTAGTATACTAGAAAGCCAGTTATCAGCAATTTTTATGATCTGTATATATTGTTATATATTGTTCCTTCCAAGAGATGTCTCCATTCCTTTAGTGCCAGATAGTTAACAGTTTTCTATCTCCTGAATCATCTAGCTCTGTTAGAGATAACTTCTTAGAGGAGTAGGCACCAGGGTGTAATGATTGTTTATTACTTTGTCTTTGTGTGGTTATAGCCCAAGTAGGAGATTTAGAAGCATCAACCTCTACAACCACAAAAGTCTGAGTGGGATCTGAATGTGCCAGAACAGAAGCTGTTTGAAAATCCTTTTTAAGATAACTGAAATCTTCTAAAGCAAATGTGTTCCATTGGAAGGAAACCCCTTTATGAGTAAGAGTGGAAATTAGTCCAACAATCTTTGAAAATTTTAATGTATTTCTATCTAGTGGAAATTGTTGAAACCTAAGAAGTACTGTATTTTATTGCCTTCAAGTCTCTAGGCACCAGACAGTCTTTAAAAGATATTTACAAGGTGCATTTCAAAACAAAATGTATTCTTATGGGATTGAACCTTTATTATGTCAGTCCCAGCCCATCTCATCAAGCACTCCATATTGGCAATCTACAGAGTAAAATTGGGTGTTTCACATAGTCAAAACCGAAAGCAGTTTTGGGATATGTAAATTGCCACAGATCCAATGCAGTCTTAAAATTCAGCCTCCAAACCACAGTACAATAAAACCTGCAATTTTGATCTGAAAATGCATCCAAACTGTGGTTGTTTGCAACCCAAACTACTGTATTAATCTCAGTTTTGTAAATCTCTCCCTTAGGGATAAACTTCCATAGTGAAAGTTTTGCTGGTTGTTTGAATCTGACTGGATGCTCTGCGAATTGATGACAGATTCATGGCTATCAATTGCATTATTTCTGAAGGTTCCTTTCTACTTCTAAAATGAAGCACCATCGAACCTCAATAGGTTCAAAATGCCAAAACCATCCCAAACCCACCACAAAAATGTGGCCACCTGGTTGAGTTTTACTTTTCAGAAATATTTTAAAAGAATGTGTTCTGCCTTCTCCCCCCCCAAAAAATGTTTTTTTTATCGAGCACTGGGTCTATAATCCTAGGCTGGCAGTGGGAAAATCAGAGGGAAAGACCTTGGGGTCCCCCCAGAAATTACCACTACCAGCATTAGGCTTTACCATCCAGGGCTGGTGCCACTATAGTATAGGACCAGTAGCGGCTCTTGCCACGGGCAAGCAGGACTTTTGCCTAGGGCGCCACTGTCCCAAGGCCGCCGCCGCCGCTGCAAGAGCCGCTAATGTGTCCAGACAGGGATGGCGGCTGTGGTTAGGAAAAGGTCCTCTCCGCAAAGGGAAACTAGACATGCAGTGAGGTAGTGTTTAGTTTCCCTTCGTGGAGAGGACCTTTCCCTGCTACTGGAGCCTGCCGTGCGGTGCGCCTGACGTCATAGCGCACCGCACAGCAGTTTAGGACAGTCATAGACACTAGGGGTCATAATTGACCTCTAGTGTCTATGCGTGCCTATGGATCCGAGGAGCGGCGCCGGCGGCGTAAGATGGACGGCAGCAGTGGTCGGGAAACAGGAACGGGGCTGGTGAGTATTCTTGATTTTTTATTTTACTAGGGGCACAGCCACTGGTGGGCAGAGAGAGTAATGGTTGAAAAACTAATGGGGGCACAACAGCTACTGGGGGCAAAACTAATGAGGGCGCAGTACTGGGGGCACAGCTGCAGGGAGCCCAACAACTAATGGGGGCACAACTAATGAGGGTGTAGTACTGGGGGCAAAACTACTGGGGGCACAGCTGCAGGGGACACAACAGCTACTGGGGGCACAACTAATGGGGGCACAACTACTGAGGGCGCAGTACTGGGCGCACAGCTGCTACTGGAGTCACAACAGCTACTGGGGACACAACTACTAAGGGTGCAGTACTGGGGGCACAACAGCTATTGGGGCACAACAGCTACTCGGGGCAAAACTACAGGGAGCAAAATTGACCACGCCCCTTCCCTATCAAGCCACGCCCCTATTTTTGTCACGCGCCTGCAGCGCGCACTAACTCTATTTCACCAGTGGGGGGGTGGGTGCCAAAAGAAACTTTCGCCCTGGGAGCCACAAGGTCTAGAACCGACCCTGTATAGGACACACCCAGCATGGGATTCTCCCACCTTATTGCCACCATCCCAAGGCTGGTCAGCATGGGTCTGCATTCCCTAAGGGAATTTAAAAAAAAATGCAACCTCTCCCCTCCTAGGAAAAAAGAGCCCCGTACTGATAGTACTGAACTATAACTCTTCCTTTGGGTGCTAATATTAGAATTTCTATTTTAATTTACTGGCACATTACAGGTCCCAGCATGCCCTGTCATGTCCATTTTTATTGGCTGTCTGGGCATGCTAGCATTTGTAGAACCAGGACAGCACCATCAAATGGAAAAGTATGTAACTGAAAAAGGAAACCCCACAAGACCCTCATTTTACCATTTATTACTAAGACCCAATGGGAGGCCCTCTTCAGTACAAGTAGCATAGGCGCCCTGGATTGATAAAAAAAACCCTTCTTTTTCCATTTGTATTGTTTCCACAAATAGGAAACAATATACATTTTGAACCTTATCTGCTTTATTCTCTATTAAATCTAGTGATGTGCACCGGACATTTTTCGGGTTTTGTGTTTTGGTTTTGGATTCGTTTCCGCGGCCGTGTTTTGGATTCGGACGCGTTTTGGCAAAACCTCAGCGAAAATTTTTTGTCGGATTCGGGTGTGTTTTGGATTCGGGTGTTTTTTACAAAAAACCCTAAAAAACAGCTTAAATCATAGAATTTGGGGGTCATTTTGATCCCATAGTTTTATTAACCTCAATAACCATAATTTCCACTCATTTCCAGTCTATTCTGAACACCTCACACCTCACAATATTATTTTTAGTCCTAAAATTTGCACCGAGGTCGCTGGATGACTAAGCTAAGCGACACAAGTGGCCGAGACAAACACCTGGCCCATCTAGGAGTGGCACTGCAGTGTCAGGCAGGATGGCACTTCAAAAAAATAGTCCCCAAACAGCACATGATGCAAAGAAAAAAAGAGGCGCACCAAGGTTGCTGTGTGACTAAGCTAAGCGACACAAGTGGCCGACACAAACACCTGGCCCATCTAGGAGTGGCACTGCAGTGTCAGGCAGGATGGCACTTCAAAAAAATTGTCCCCAAACAGCACATGATGTAAAGAAAAAAAGAGGCGCACCAAGGTCGCTGTGTGACTAAGCTAAGCGACCCAAGTGGCCGACACAAACACCTGGCCCATCTAGGAGTGGCACTGCAGTGTCAGGCAGGATGGCACTTCAAAAAAATTGTCCCCAAACAGCACATGATGCAAAGAAAAATTAAAGAAAAAAGAGGTGCAAGATGGAATTGTCCTTGGGCCCTCCCACCCACCCTTATGTTGTATAAACAGGACATGCACACTTTAACGAACCCATCATTTCAGCGACAGGGTCTGCCACATGACTGTGACTGAAATGACTGGTTGGTTTGGGCCACCACCAAAAAAAGAAGCAATCAATCTCTCCTTGCACAAACTGGCTCTACAGAGGCAAGATGTCCACCTCATCATCATCCTCCGATTCCTCACCCCTTTCACTGTGTACATCCCCCTCCTCACAGATTATTAATTCGTCCCCACTGGAATCCACCATCTCAGGTCCCCGTGTACTTTCTGGAGGCAATTGCTGCTGGTGAATGTCTCCACGGAGGAATTGATTATAATTCATTTTAATGAACATCATCTTCTCCACATTTTCTGGAAGTAACCTCGTACGCCGATTGCTGACAAGGTGAGCGTCTGCACTAAACACTCTTTCGGAGTACACACTAGAGCAGGCTTTCCCAACCACGGTCCTCAAGGCACACCAACAGTGCAGGTTTTAGTGATATCCAGGCTTCAGCACAGGTGACTTAATTAGTAGCTTAGTTATTTTGATTTAACTGTCTGTGCTGCAGCCTGGATATCACTAAAACCTGCACTGTTGGTGTGCCTTGAGGACCGTGGTTGGGAATGACTGCACTAGAGGGAGGGCAACTTAGGTAGAATAAAGCCAGTTTGTGCAAGGGCCTTCAAAATTGCCTCTTTTTCCTGCCAGTATACGTACGGACTGTCTGACGTGCCTACTTGGATGCGGTCACTCATATAATCCTCCACCATTCTTTCAATGGTGAGAGAATCATATGAAGTGACAGTAGACGACATGTCAGTAATCGTTGGCAGGTCCTTCAGTCCGGACCAGATGTCAGCACTCGCTCCAGACTGCCCTGCATCACCGCCAGCGGGTGGGCTCGGAATTCTTAGCCTTTTCCTCGCACCCCCAGTTGCGGGAGAATGTGAAGGAGGAGATGTTGACGGGTCACGTTCCGCTTGACTTGACAATTTTCTCACCAGCAGGTCTTTGAACCTCTGCAGACTTGTGTCTGCCGGAAAGAGAGATACAACGTAGGTTTTAAATCTAGGATCGAGCATGGTGGCCAAAATGTAGTGCTCTGATTTCAACAGATTGACCACCCGTGAATCCTGGTTAAGCGAATTAAGGGCTCCATCCACAAGTCCCACATGCCTAGCGGAATCGCTCTGTTTTAGCTCCTCCTTCAATGTCTCCAGCTTCTTCTGCAAAAGCCTGATGAGGGGAATGACCTGACTCAGGCTGGCAGTGTCTGAACTGACTTCACGTGTGGCAAGTTCAAAGGGTTGCAGAACCTTGCACAACATTGAAATCATTCTCCACTGCGCTTGAGTCAGGTGCATTCCCCCTCCTTTGCCTATATCGTGGGCAGATGTATAGGCTTGAATGGCCTTTTGCTGCTCCTACATCCTCTGAAGCATATAGAGGGTTGAATTCCACCTCGTTACCACCTCTTGCTTCAGATGATGGCAGGGCAGGTTCAGGAATGTTTGGTGGTGCTCCAGTCTTCTGTACGCGGTGGCTGAATGCCGAAAGTGGCCCGCAATTCTTTGGGCCACCGACAGCATCTCTTGCACGCCTCTGTCGTTTTTTAAATAATTCTGCACCACCAAATTCAATGTATGTGCAAAACATGGGACGTGCTGGAATTTGCCCAGATGTAATGCACGCACAATATTGCTGGCGTTGTCCGATGTCACAAATCCCCAGGAGAGTCCAATTGGGGTAAGCCATTCTGCGATGATGTTCCTCAGTTTCCGTAAGAGGTTGTCAGCTGTGTGCCTCTTCTGGAAAGCGGTGATACAAAGCGTAGCCTGCCTAGGAACGAGATGGCGTTTGCGAGATGCTGCTACTGGTGCCGCCACTGCTGTTCTTGCTGCGGGAGGCAATACATCTACCCAGTGGGCTGTCACAGTCATATAGTCCTGAGTCTGCCCTGCTCCACTTGTCCACATGTCCATGGTTAAGTGGACATTGGGTACAACTGCATTTTTTAGGACACTGGTGAGTCTTTTTCTGAGGACTGTGTACATTTTCGGTATCGCCTGCCTAGAGAAATGGAACCTAGATGGTATTTGGTACCGGGGACACAGTACCTCAATTAAGTCTCTAGTTGCCTCTGAATTAACGGTGGATACCGGAACCACGTTTCTCACCACCCAGGCTGCCAAGGCCTGAGTTATCTGCTTTGCAGCAGGATGACTGCTGTGATATTTCATCTTCCTCGCAAAGGACTGTTGGATAGTCAATTGCTTACTGGAAGTAGTACAAGTGGTCTTCCGACTTCCCCTCTGGGATGACGATCGACTCCCAGCAGCTACAACAGCAGCGCCAGCAGCAGTAGGCGTTACACTCAAGGATGCATCGGAGGAATCCCAGGCAGGAGAGGACTCGTCAGACTTGCCAGTGACATGGCCTGCAGGACTATTGGCTTTCCTGGGTAAGGAGGAAATTGACACTGAGGGAGTTGTTGGTGTGGTTTGTATGAGCTTGGTTACAAGAGGAAGGGATTTAGTGGTCAGTGGACTGCTTCCGCTGTCACCCAAAGTTTTTGAACTTGTCACTGACTTATGATGAATGCGCTGCAGGTGACGTATAAGGGAGGATGTTCCGAGGTGGTAAACGTCCTTACCCCTACTTATTACAGCTTGACAAAGGCAACACACGGCTTGACACCTGTTGTCCGCATTTGTGTTGAAATAATTCCACACCGAAGAGCTGATTTTTTTTGTATTTTGACCAGGCATGTTAATGGCCATAATCGTCCCACGGACAACAGGTATCGCCCCGGGTGCCTGACTTAAACAAACCACCTCACCATCAGAATCCTCCTTGTCTATTTCCTCCCCAGTGCCAGCAACACCCATATCCTCATCCTGGTGTACTTCAACAGTGACATCTTCAATTTGACTATCAGGAACTGGACTGCAGGTGCTCCTTCCAGCACTTGCAGGGGGCGTGCAAATGGTGGAAGGCGCAAGCTCTTCCCGTCCAGTGTTGGGAAGGTCAGGCATCGCAACCGACACAATTGGACTCTCTTTGGGGATTTGTGATTTAGAAGAATGCACAGTTCTTTGCTGTGCTTTTGCCAGCTTAAGTCTTTTCATTTTTCTAGCGAGAGGATGAGTGCTTCAATCCTCATGTGAAGCTGAACCACTAGCCATGAACATAGGCCAGGGCCTCAGCCGTTCCTTGCCACTCCGTGTCGTAAATGGCATATTGGCAAGTTTACGCTTCTCCTCAGACGCTTTTAATTTAGATTTTTGGGTCATTTTACTGAACTTTTGTTTTTTGGATTTTACATACTCTCTACTATGACATTGGGCATCGGCCTTGGCAGACGACGTTGATGGCATTTCATCGTCTCGGCCATGACTAGTGGCAGCAGCTTCAGCACGAGGTGGAGAGTGGATCTTGATCTTTCCCTATTTTAACTTCCACATTTTTGTTCTCCATTTTTTAATGTGTGGAATTATATGCCAGTAACTATCAATAGCAATGGCCTACTACTATATATACTGCGCACAACTGAAATGCACCACAGGTATGGATGGATAGTATACTTGATGACACAGAGGTAGGTAGAGCAGTGGCCTTCCGTACCGTACTGCTATAAATACTGGTGGTCACTGTCAGCAATCTGCAAAACTAAAATGCACCACAGGTATAGAATGTAGATGGATAGTATACTTAATGACGACACAGAGGTAGGTACAGCAGTGGCCTTCCGTACTGCTATATATAGTATACTGGTGGTCACTGTGTCAGAAAACTGCAAAACTAAAATGCACCACAGGTATAGAATGTAGATGGATAGTATACTTAATGACGACACAGAGGTAGGTACAGCAGTGGCCTTCCGTACCGTACTGCTATGTATACTGGTGGTCACTGTGTCAGCAAACTGCACAACTGAAATGCACCACAGGTATAGAATCTAGATGGACAGTATACTTAATGACGACACAGAGGTAGGTACAGCAGTGGCCTACTGTACCGTAATGCTATATATTATATACTGGTGGTCACTGGTCAGCAAAACTCTGCACTGTACTCCTCCTATATAATATTATACTGGTGGTCCCCAGTCCCCACAATAAAGCAGCACACTGAGCACAGATATGGAGTGTTTTTCAGGCAGACAACGTATACTGGTGGTCACTGTCAGCAAAACTCTGCACTATACTCCTGCTATATAATACAGCTGCTCCCCAGTCCCCACAATTAAGCAGTGTGAGCACAGATATATGCAGCACACTGAGCACAGATATGGAGCGTTTTTTTCAGACAGAGAACGGATAACTGGTGGTCACTGATCAGCAAAACTCTGCACTCTACTCCTCCTATATTATACAGCTGCTCCCCAGCCCTCCCCACAATTAAGCAATAGTGCACAATCAAGTTCAACAATAACGGAGAGTACGCCAGCCACGTCCTCTCCCTAACATTTCCAATGCACGAGTGAAAATGGCGGCGACGCGTGGCTGCTTATATAGAATCCGACAGCGGGATGATGACGTTCGGGCGCGCTCAAGTTAACCGAGCCTTACGGGAGAATCCGAGTACGCCTCGGACCCGTGTAAAATGGGTGAAGTTCGGGGGGCTTCGGTTTCCGAGAAACCGAACCCGCTCATCACTAATTAAATCCTTTGTCTGTTGCATAATATACAGTAAAAATCTTTTTTTTTTTAAATGGGGCTTTACTGTATTTTTGAGAAGAAAAACAATGAGTTCCTTTAAGTGCGTAAATAGCAGCCTATGGAATGGTACCCAAACCAAAATAGGTAATCTGCTTTACCTTATAATACCACAAATTACAAAAGTTACTGTGTTACAGTGTTTTTAATATATTGCATTTATTAGTGACATAATATTAAAGAGAAAGTATGCCTTTTTTTGCATATGACACAAAAGTATGCCACATGGTAGACATACCAGGAAGGTTAAAAAAATTGATTGATGATCTAGGTAGACTAGAGGAATGGTCAAGAGCATGGCAATTACAGTTTAATGCCATAAAATGCAAAATCATGCACTTGGGTCTTCAAAATCCAAAGGCTAAATATATTATTAATGCCACTATACTGGAAACTACTGAGGAGGAAAGGGCTCTAGGAGTCTATATTTCGGGAGACTTAAAAGCAGGTAAGCAACGTCTATAGATTGGAAGCTTGCGAGCAGGGCTTTCCTAAAGGGGGGGTACACATGGAGAGATCCATGCTTAATTTCTAAGAAATCTGACTAGATTAGAAATGAAGCATGGATCTTTCCATCTGTATGCTCATAGCGATAGCAATGCACGCCCCCACGAGTCGCTATCGCCGGCTCTAGATTGTGACTGCACTCACTTCACCACTGTGAGAAGTGACCAGCCCACCCACCCCCTATGCTCAGCACACATCGCGCTGAGTGCTGAGCGGGGGGAGAGATGTCTGCTGAACGGTCTGTGATAGATCGCTCAGCACACATCTCTACGTGTGTACCCCCTTAACTCTATCTCTGTCTATTATTGTCACTGTTTTATCACTGTCTGTCTTATCACTGTTGTTTCCAACTGTAAAGCACAATGGAATATGCTGCGCTATATGAGAAATTGTAAATAAATGAGAGATAAATGGGCTCAGTTCCCAGAGAACCAACTCCCCCCCCCCCCCCCCCGGACTTCACGCTCTGAGCCCGGATCCGAGTCCGGCTCTAGACTTCCCGCCAGACCCGAAATCAGAACAAGGCAAAATGGCATCATCCCGCTGTCGTATTCACACGGGTTTTGGATTCCATATAAACAGTCACGTGTCACTGCCGTTTTCATTCCAGACTTGGAGAGTGAGGGAGACAGACATCTGTCTCTCTGTGGATGGTGGCGTCAGGTGGGATCAGTGTGTGCTCTGTAGGAGTGCTGTTCCTGTCAGTGTGGTCTACCTGTACTGTTATGGGTGCTGTCCTGGCTGTCACTGGTGTTTCATGTGCTGTTAGGGGTGCAGCAGCTGTACATGGGTGTTGCTGTCCTGGCTTTCACTGTGTTGTACAGGGGGCAGGGGCACTGTTCTCCTGTATGCTGTAAAAATACAGGGGTGTTGTTGTTAAAATAAAAGAACACTGGTTCTGTATGCTGTGATAATACAGGGGTGCTGTTATTAAAATAAAATCAGACTGGTCCTGTATGCTGTAAAAATGCAGGGGTGCTGTTGTTAAAATAAAAGTACGCTTGCCCTTTATGTTTTAAAAATTCAGGGGTGCTGTTGTTAAAATAAAAAGCACACTGGTCCTGTATACTGTGAAAATACAGGGTTGCTGGCCCTGTCCTGTATGCTGTAAAACTTAAGGGGTGCTGCTGTTGTTAAAATAAAAGCACACTACTCCTGTATGCTGTAAAAATTCAGAGGTGCTGTTGTTAAAATAAAAGCACACTGGTCCTGTGTCCACAGGACCAGTGTGCTTTTATTTTAACAACAGCACCCTGAATTATTCAGCACACAGGGCCAGTGTGCCTTCATTTTAACAACAGCAACCCTGAATTTTTATAACATACAGGACCAGTGTGCTTTTATTGTAACAACAGCACCCCTGAATTTTTATAGCATATAAGACCAGTGTGCTATTATTTTAACAACTGCACCCCTGCATTTTTATAGGATACAGGACCAGTGTGCTTCTATTTTAACAACAGCAACCCTGAATATTTACAGCATGCAGGGCCAGTGTGCTTTTATTTTAACAACAGCACCCCTGTATTTTTACAGCATACAGGACCAGTGTACTTTTATTTTAACAACTGCAACACTATATTCTTATAGCATACAGGACCAGTGTACTTTTATTTTAACTACAGCACCCCAGAATTTTTACAGCATACAGGGCCACTTGGCTTTTATTTTAACAACAGGAGCACCCCTTAATTTTTACAGCACAAAAGACAGGGCCAGCACCCCCGTATTCTTACAGCATACAGGACCAGTGTCCTTTTATTTTAACAAAAGCACTCCTGAATTTATACAGCATACATGACCAGTGTGCATTTATTTTAACAGCAGCACCCCTTACTTTTTACAGCATACACAGAACCAGTGTGCTTTTATTTTAACAACAGCACCCCTTAATATTTCAGCACACAGGGCCAGTGTGCTTTCATTTTAACAACAGCACCCCTGAATTTTTACAGCATACAGGACCAGTGTGCTTTTATTGTAACAACAGCACCCCTGAATTTTTATAGCATATAGGACCAGTGTGCTTTTATTTTAACAACTGCACCCCTGAATTTTTATAGGATACAGGACCAGTGTGCTTTTATTTTAACAACAGCAACCCTGTATATTTACAGCATGCAGGGCCAGTGTGCTTTTATTTTAACAACAGCACCCTGTATTTTTTTTACAGCATACAGGACCAGTGTACTTTTATTTTAACAACAGCAATCCTGTATTCTTACAGCATACAGGACCAGTGTACGTTTATTTTAACTACAGCACCCCAGAATTTTTACAGCATACAGGGCCACTGGGCTTTTATTTTAACAACAGGAGCACCCCTGAATTTTTACAGCACAAAAGACACGGCCAGCACCCCTGTATTCTTACAGCATACAGGCCTAGTGTCCTTTTATTTTAACAACAGCACTCCTGAATTTATACAGCATACATGACCAGTGTCCATTTATTTTAACAGCAGCACCCCTGAATTTTTACAGCATACAAGACAGGACCAGCACCCCTGTAAATTTTATTGTTAAAATAAAAGTACACTGGCCCTGTATGCTATAAAAATTCAGGGGTGCTGTTGTTAAAATGAAAGCACACTGGTCCTGTATACTGTGAAAATACAAGTGTGCTGGCCCTGTCTTGTATGATGTAAAAATTCAGAGGTGCTGCTGTTGTTAAAATAAAAGCACACTGGTCCTGTATACTTCAAGAATACAGGGGTGCTGGCCCTGTCTTTTGTGCTGTAAAAATTCCAGGGTGCTACTTTTGTTAAAATAAAAGCACACTGGCCCTGTACGCTGTAAAAATACAGGAGTGCAGTAGTTAAAATATAAGTACACTGGTCCTGTATGCTGTAAGAATACAGGGTTGCTGTAGTTAAAACAAAAGTACACTGGTCCTGTAAAAATACAGGGGTGCTGTTGTTAAAATAAAAGTACACTGGCCCTGTATGCTGTAAAAATACAGGGGTGCTGTTGGTAAAATAAAAGTACATGGGCCCTGTATACTGTAAAAATACAGGGTTGCTGTTGTTAAAATAAAAGCACACTGGTCATGTATGCTGTAAAAATACAGGGGTGCTGTTGTTAAAATGAAAGCACACTGGTCCTATATGCTGTAAAATTCAGGGGTGCTGCTGTTTAAATAAAAGCACACTGGTCCTGTATGCTGTGAAAATAGAGGGTTGCTGGCCCTGTCTTGTATGCTGTAAAAATTCAGGGGTGCTGCTGTTGTTAAAATAAAAGCACACTGCTCCTGTATACTGTAAGAGTTGCTGTTGTTAAAATAAAAGCACACTGCTCCTGTATACTGTAAGAATTGCTGTTGTTAAAATAAAAGCACACTGGTCCTGTATGCAGTAAAAAAAATCAGGGGTGCTGCTGTTGTTAAAATAAAAGGACACTGGTCCTGTATGCTGTAAAAATTAAGGGGTGCTGTTATTAAAATACAAGCACACTGGTCCTGTATGCTGTGAATTTACAGGGGTGCTGCTGTTAAAATAAAAGCACACTGGTCATATATGCTATATAAATTCAAGGATGCTGCTGTTAAAATAAAAGTAAACTGGTCCTGTATGCTGTAAGAATACGGGGGTGCTGGCCTTGTCATTTGTGCTGTAAAAATTCAAGGGTGCTCCTGTTGTTAAAATAAAATCACACTGGCCCTGTATACTGTAAAAATTCAGGGGTGCTGTAGTTAAAATAAAGTACACTGGTCCTGTATGCTGTAAGGTTACAGGGGTGCTGTTGTTAAAATAAAAGTACACTTGTCCTGTATGCTGTAAAAATACAGGGGTGCAGTTGTTAAAATAAAAGCACACCAGCCCTGTATGCTGTAAAAATACAGGGGTGCTGTTGTTAAAATAAAAGCACACTTGTCCTGTATGCTATAAAAATTAAAGGGTGCTGTTGTTACAATAAAATCACACTGGTCCTGTATCCTGTAAAAATTCAGGGGTGCTGGCCCTGTCTTGTATGCTGTAAAAATTCAGGGGTGCTGCTGTTTTTACAATAAAAGTACACTGGCCCTGTATGCTGTAAAAATTCAGGGGTGCTATTGTTAAAATAAAAGTACCCTGGTCCTGTATGCTGTAAGAATACAGGGGTGCTGTGAAAGTAAAGGGGCACGTGTGCTGTAATAATAAAGGGGTGCTGTCCTGTGAAATAGAGAACAAAATTTGGAGGAAAAAATAGTGGAAGATCAGGAACCACTTCCAGTTCCTAGTACTAGTGCTGAAACTGCTGCTTCCACCAGTCATGACATTGATGAAGCAATTCCATCAACGTCGTCTGCTAAGGCCGATGCCCAATGTCAAAGAGAGCATGTAAAATCCAAGAAACAAAAATTAATAATCAGGAAAAAAAGAAATTATCTGATGAGATACGTAGAACTGACAATATGCCATTCACGACACGAAGTGGCAAGGAAAGGCTAAGGCCTTGGCCTATGTTTACGACTGGTGGCTCAGCTTCTCATGAGAATGGAAGCCCTCCTCCCTCTCGAAAAATTTTAAAAATTAAGCTTGTTAAAGCACAGGAAAAAACAACTGGGCATTCAGAGAAATCACAAATCCCCAAGGAGAGTCCTGACCTTCCCAAGACTGTATGGAAAGAGGAGGCTCCTACAACCATTTGCACGCCTTCTGCAAGTGCTGGGAGGAGCACCACCAATCCAATTGCTAATAATTGTCTAGTTGCTGATAATGATTGAGGATGTCACTGTAGATGTACAACAGGATAAGGAAGATATTGGTGTAGCTGACGCGGAGGAGGAAGTTGACAATGAGGATTCTGATGGTGATGTGGTTTGAATAAGACACCAGAGGAGACAGTTGTTGTTCATGGGATGAGAAAGCCCATTGTCATGCCTGCGTAAAATATCAAAAAAGCCACCTCTTCGGTGTGGAATTTTTTCTACACAAACCCGGACAACAGGTGTCAAGCCATGTGTTGCCTTTGTCAATCCATAATAAATAGGGGTAAGGACATTAACCACCTAGGAACATCCTCCGTTATACATCACCTGCAGTGCATTCATCAGAAGTTATTGTCAAGTTCTGAAACTTTCGGTAAGAGCATAAGCAGTCCACTGATACCTAAATCCATTCGTCCTGTTGTACCCAAGTTCCTGCAAGCCACACCATCAACTCCCTCAACATCAACTTCCTATTCATTTTGGAACATAAGTAGTCCTGCGGGCCATGTCACTGGCATGACTGATGAGTCCTCTCCTAACCGGGATTCCTCCGGAGGATTCTTGAGTGGTAAGCCTACTGCCGCTGCTGTTGTTGCTGCTGGGAGTCGATTGTCATCCCAGAGAGGAATTCGGTAGACCACTTGTACTACTTTAACTAAGCAATTAGCTGTCCAACAGTCCTTTGCGAGGAAGATTAAATATGACAGCAGTCACCCTGTTGCAAAGCAGATTACTGAGGCCATAACAACTATGCTGGTGTTAGATGTGCATCCGGTATCCGCCATTAGTGCAGTGGAATTTAGACAGTTGATGGAGGTAATGTGTCCCCAGTACCAAATCCCATCTAGATTTAACTTCACTAGGCAAGCGATTTTCGGACTGTACAGGGACATTAAGAAAAGTGTCCTCAGTGTCTCAAAAATGTGGTTGTACCCAGTGTCCACTTAACCACGGACATGTGGACAAGTGGAGCAGGGCAAACTAAGGACTACATTACTGTGACAGCCCACTGGGTAGATGTATTGCCTCCCGCAGCAACAACAGCAGCAGCACCAGTAGCAGCATCTCACAAACACCAACTCATTTATAGGCAGGCTATGCTGTGTATCACCGGTTTCCATAAGAGGCACACCGCTAACAACCACTTACTGAAACTGAGGGACATTATCACACAATGGCTTACCCCACTTAGACTCTCCTGCGGATTTGTGATATCTGACAATGCCACCAATATTGGGGGTCATTCCGACCCGATCGCACACTGCACTTCTTCACAGCTGTGCAATTGGGTTGGAAAGGAGAGGAAAGCAGCCGCAGCGGCGGCCACAAGAAGATTGACAGGAGGAAGGCGTGTCGGAGCGGCTACTGACCGTTTTCCGTGAGTTGTCCAGCGAACACAGGCGTGTCCAGGCGTTTTGAGGACTGATGTCTGACATCAAATCTGGGTCCTGCATCGCTGGATCTGTTGCAAATGGTAAGTAGGTCTAGTGCTGGTTTTGTATTACGTGAAACTTTTTTAGCATAGCA
Organism: Pseudophryne corroboree; assembly: GCF_028390025.1. NCBI lineage: Eukaryota > Metazoa > Chordata > Amphibia > Anura > Myobatrachidae > Pseudophryne > Pseudophryne corroboree. Next base: position 470,827,583 of record NC_086444.1, read on the forward strand.
GGGCTGCACAAGTGTTCACAGCCCTGCTATGCTAAAATACACTCCCCCATAGATGGCGTCAGGTTGATCGCACGAGCGGCAAAAAGTTTCTACATGCGATCAACTCGGAATGACCCCAATTGTGCGTGCATTACATCTGGGCAAATTCCAGCATGTCCCATGTTTTGCACATACAATTCATTTGGTTTTGCAGATTTTTTTGAAAAATGACAGGGGCGTGCAGGAGATGCTGTCGGTGGCCCGAATAATTGCGGGCCACTTTTGACATTCAGTGATTACATCTCGAAGACTGGAGCACCAGCAAACACTCCTGAACCTGCCCTGCCATCACCTGAAGCAAGAGGTGGTAATAACGAGGTGAAATTCAACATTCTATATGCTTCAGAGGATGGAGGAGCAGCAAAAGGCCATTCAAGCATATACATTCACGTACGAAATAAGCAAAGGAGCGGGAATGCACCTGATTCAAGTGCAGTGGAGAATGATTTCCGTGTTGTGCAAGGTTCTCCAACCCTTCGAACTTGCCACACGTGAAGTCAGTTCAGACACTGCAAGATTGAGTCAGGTCATTCTCCTCATCAGGCTTTTGCATAAGGGAGGAGCTAAGACAGAGCGATTTCGCTAAGTATGTGGGACTTGTGGATGGAGCCCTTCATTCGCTTTGCCAGGATTCAAGGGTGGCCAATCTGTTGAAATCAGAGCAATACATTTTGGCCACCGTGCTCGATCCTAGGTTTAAAGCCTACATTGTATCTCTCTTTCCAGCAGACACAGTTCTGCAGAGGTGCAAAGACCTGCTGGTGAGAAAATTGTCAACTCAAGTGGAACGTGAGCCATCAACAGCTCCTCCTTAATTTTCTCCTGCAACTGGGGCTGCGAGGAAAAGGATAAAATTTCCTAGCCCACCCGCTGGCGGTGATACAGGGCAGTCAGGAGCAAGTGTTGACATCTGGTCCAGACTGAAGGACCTGCCAACAATTACTGACATGTCTACTGTCACTGCATATGATGCTGTCACCATTGAAAGAATGGTGGACGATTATATGAGTGACAGCATCCAAGTAGGCATGTCAGACAGTTTGTATGTATACTGGCAGGAAAAAGAGGCAATTTGGATGCTCTTGCACAAACTGGCTTTATTTTACCTAAATTGCCTCCCCCCCCCTCCAGTGTGTATTCCGAAAGAGTGTTTAGGGCAGCCGGTAACGTTGTCAGCGGTCGGCGCAGGAGTTTACTTCCACAAAATGTGGAAAAGATAATGTTAATCAAAATGAATTATAAATTCCTCCAGGTAGACCTTTACCAGCAATTGCCTCCAGAAAGTACACAGGGACCTGTGATGGTGCATCCATCGATACTGGTGCAACTTTTGGCCTAAAAACAATATTGTGAGGTGTGAGGTAGTCAGAATAGACTGGAAATGAGTGGAAATGAATGATATTTAGGTTAATAATACTGTAGGATCAAAATTACCCCCAAATTCTGTAATTTTAGCAATTTTTATGGTTTTTTCTCTCCAAAAATCATCCAGATCCAAAACCAAAACCCGAAAGGGTGGTTTTGGCAAAACCAATCCAGATCTAAAACACGAGCGGAGATCCTGATCCAAAACCAAAACACAAAACCCGAAAAGTGTCTGCCACACATCTCTAAAATAAATAAATAAATAAATAAATAACAAAGCAATGTGGAAGACAAGTCAGTTGCTTGGTTGCATATGGAGAGGAATCAGCAGCAGAAAGAAATAAGTAATAATGCCACTGTGTAGGTCATTGGTGCGGCCTCATCTGGAATACTGTGCTCAATTCTGGAGCTCATATCTTCAGAAGGATATAAATACATTAGAGACTGTACAAAGAAGGGGATGTAAAATAGTGAATGGCCAACAGGATCTTAATATGTATAGTTTGGTGCAGAGAAGAGAAAGGGAGACATGATAGAAATATTAAATACATCAAGAGTTTTAATAAGGTCCAAGATTAAGACATTTTTCAAAGGAAGAGAAGGATTAGAACATGGACATGCACTGAAACTGAAGGGAGATAGGTTCATGGAAAACTCGAGGAAGAGGTGGTGGAGTCCAAGACAGTAGAGCAATTTAAACATACATGGAATAGACATAAGGATATCCTTACAAAGAAATAAGATCAAATAGGGTTTCAGGTAACAATATAGTTAAAAAGGGGTAGACTACTGTAGATGGGCCAAGTGGTTCTTATCTGCTGTCAATTCTACAGGTGCATACACACTTAGCAATATAGTAAACAATATCACTCATTTTCCCCCTCCTGAGCGATATAGTTTACTATATTGACCAGTGTATATGCAGCCAATGCCGAGCGATGTGCTGCCCTGCGATTCTTTAACGACCCTCTGTCTCAGCCAGGCATGCAGGTCAATTTGGACTCATCGTTCAAAGCTTCATGCTCCGTCCAGCCACGGCATGATATCACTGTGTAATATCGCTAGCAATATCACACAGTGGGGTAAATTTACTAAGATTCGTAATTTCCGAAAAAAGGTCAAAGTTCAATCACGAATGACATCGACAGTGTAAAACTGCAACTTTTTGAATTGATTACGATGGATTTACTAAGCTGTCGTATTCGGGTTTTTCTTTTCTTCCGATGTCGATGTCATTCGTGTTTTTTTACCTAATTTTACGGCAGTGATTAGCAAAACACTGCCGTTTTTTTTTACAATCAATCTCGGCCGGATCTGTGTGATCCGTGCTGGGGTTATTTTTTTTTTTTTTATTTAATTAAACAATGTAAAATAAAAAAAAAAAATGCGTGGGGTCCCCCCTCCTAAGCATAACCAGCCTCGGGCTCTTTGAGCCGATCCTGGTTGCAAAAATATGGGGAAAAAAATGACAGGGGTTCCCCCATATTTAAGCAACCAGCATCGGGCTCTGCGCCTGGTCCTGGTCCCAAAAATACGGGGGACAAAAAGAGTAGGGGTCCCCCGTATTTTTAAAACCAGCACCGGGCTCCACTAGCTGGACAGATAATGCCACAGCCGGGGGTCACTTTTATATAGTGCCCTGCGGCCGTGGCATCAAAAATCCAACTAGTCACCCCTGGCCGGGGTACCCTGGGGGAGTGGGGACCCCTTCAATCAAGGGGTCCCCCCCCCCAGCCACCCAAGGGCCAGGGGTGAAGCCCGAGACTGTCCCCCCCCATCCAATGGGCTGCGGATGGGAGGGCTGATAGCCTTTGTTGTAAAATAAAAGATATTGTTTTTAGTAGCAGTACTACAAGTCCCAGCAAGCCTCCCCCGCATACTGGTACTTGGAGAACCACAAGTACCAGCATGCGGCGGAAAAACGGGCCCGCTGGTACCTGTAGTACTACTACTAAAAAAATACCCAAAAAAAGACAAGACACACACACCGTGAAAGTAAAGATTTATTACATACATACACACATACATACATACTTACCTATGGCCCCACGCAGGTCGGTCCTCTTGTCCAGTAGAATCCAAGGGTACCTGTTGAATAAATTATACTCACGAGATCCAGGGGTCCAGGCTCCTCGGCAAATCCAGGGTTAATCCACGTACTTGTTAAAAATAAAAAAACGGTATCCCGACCACGAACTGAAAGGGGACCCATGTTTGCACATGGGTCACCTTCCCACGAATGCCAGAAACCCACTTTGACTTCTGTCTAAGTGGGTTTCTTCAGCCAATCAGGGAGTGCCACGTTGTAGCACTCTCCTGATCAGCTGTGTGCTCTTGTCCTCACTGACAGGCAGCACACGGCAGTGTTACAATGTAGCGCCTATGCGCTACATTGTAACCAATGCTGGGAACTTTCTGCTCAGCGGTGACGTCACTTTAGGTCAACCGCAGGGCAGAAAGTTCCCAGCATTGGTTACAATGTAGCGCATAGGCGCTACATTGTAACACTGCCGTGTGCTGCCTGTCAGTGAGGACAAGAGCACACAGCTGATCAGGAGAGTGCTACAACGTGGCACTCCCTGATTGGCTGAAGAAACCCACTTAGACAGAAGTCAAAGTGGGTTTCTGGCATTCGTGGGAAGGTGACCCATGTGCAAACATGGGTCCCCTTTCAGTTCGTGGTCGGGATACCGTTTTTTTCTTTTTAACAAGTACGTGGATTAACCCTGGATTTGCCGAGGAGCCTGGACCCCTGGATCTCGTGAGTATAATTTATTCAACAGGTACCCTTGGATTCTACTGGACAAGAGGACCGACCTGCGTGGGGCCATAGGTAAGTATGTATGTATGTGTGTATGTATGTAATAAATCTTTACTTTCACGGTGTGTGTGTCTTGTCTTTTTTTGGGTATTTTTTTAGTAGTAGTACTACAGGTACCAGCGGGCCCGTTTTTCCGCCGCATGCTGGTACTTGTGGTTCTCCAAGTACCAGCATGCGGGGGAGGCTTGCTGGGACTTGTAGTACTGCTACTAAAAACAATATCTTTTATTTTACAACAAAGGCTATCAGCCCTCCCATCCGCAGCCCATTGGATGGGGGGGGACAGCCTCGGGCTTCACTCCTGGCCCTTGGGTGGCTGGGGGGGGGGGACCCCTTGATTGAAGGGGTCCCCACTCCCCCAGGGTACCCCGGCCAGGGGTGACTAGTTGGATTTTTGATGCCACGGCCGCAGGGCACTATATAACAGTGACCCCCGGCTGTGGCATTATCTGTCCAGCTAGTGGAGCCCGGTGCTGGTTTTAAAAATACGGGGGACCCCTACTCTTTTTGTCCCCCGTATTTTTGGGACCAGGACCAGGCGCAGAGCCCGATGCTGGTTGCTTAAATATGGGGGAACCCCTGTCATTTTTTTTCCCATATTTCTGCAACCAGGATCGGCTCAAAGAGCCCGAGGCTGGTTATGCTTAGGAGGGGGGACCCCACGCAATTTTTTTAGCAAAAATAAGCACTTTCACACCCCTTCCCACTGATATACATGCACGGATCTCATGGATCCCTGCATGCATCTCAAATCACGGATAAAAAAAGCAGGTCTGTTTTTTTTTTAGGACTTTTTTACGAGTTGTAATTTTTCACGGCAGTGTTTTGTGTTTTTTTGCTTTGCACTTCTTAGTAAATGACCGAGATTCATACTTAAACAGCCGCGTTTTGACCGATGGTGTATTCATTCGTAATTTTTTACCTAAACTAGCAAAAAATTACGAATGCCCTCATCACTGCCGTGATTAGTGTTTAGTAAATGACCGAGATTTACCGAGATGACACTTTGATGAAAAAACGGCATCTCGGTCAAAATCGGGAGCTTAGTAAATATACCCCAGTGTGTATGCCCGCCGTGGGGCGTCCCGACCCGGATGGAGAAATACTAGGCGATGTCGATCACCTAGCACATCGCCTAGTGTGTACCCACCTTATGTATATATGTTTCTATTTTATCTACATGACGTCATCGCGCACAGCACAGCATTGTGCGACTGACACAGACGCTAGGGGTCATAATTGACCTCTAGTGTCTGTCTATGCCAGATCCGAGGAGAGGAGCGGCGCCGGCAGAGGTCTGCAGCGGTCGGGAGCTGGGATAGTAAGTATTAATTTTTTTTTCCTTTTACAGCGCCGCTACTCTACTGTACAGGGGGCGTAACTGACCACGCCCCCTGTATGAAGCCATGCCCATATTTCCCACCCGGGGCACCAAAAGGGCAAGAACCGGCCCTGACGACATCCATAGAGTGTGAATAGAACCTGTGGCGAGCCATCAAGCCCGCAGCGATCCCGCAGCAAGCCCGCAAAGGGGCTTTGTTGTACTCGCCCCCCCTTGCCGGGCATCTAATTTCCGGGGTCCCGCTGTCGGTATTATGACCGGCTGTCTCCTGACCGCCTGTCACACATACCCAACCCCTCTGATCTATGAAGACGAATGCTAGTAAAGCTATTGTTATTTGTAAAATTATAATATAAAATCAACACACAATTGTAAAGTGAAGCAAATGCTTAAACTGGCACTTCCTATGTATATTGTTTAAAGTGTAAAAGTCTGTGTTACATGTCTGTCACATATTGATAAAATCATAGCATCGTGTTTATAGCTTTTGACATTTAATGATATGGTATGCTAAACTTCCTCAGGACTATAGTTCTTTCATATTTATATTATAATGCCATCATCAACTGATATTTGAAATCAAATTTGTATAGAGAAATTGGTGTCACAGGGGAAGCTAATTAATTAGTGCTTCAATTATGACATTCCCTGAAATGCAAGGAAGCAATTGTACTGTATCTGTGCAGTTATAGAGTATATAGAGTTATACTGTAGTTTTCATGCAACTTGGCCTCATGTTGAGAGAAGCTGGGATGGCATTGCCTTGTAACTACTGAGAGCCTGCAAGCTGAGAGGAATACTTAATTAAGATGAATATCTTTAAACTTTACTGGAACAGTAATTAAAATAAATTCTCTTCTGTCAATGATACTTAATTAATTTTACCACAATAAAGCAGCAAACCAATTAAAATGATATTATACAGAAAGCATTGCTTACTTTGGAAATAATACATCTGAGAGTTCTAGGTCATTTGTTGTTGAGCGAAACAAGTCTTAAATATGCATTGTTGCAAGCATTATAAGCTGTTTACATTCAGTTTGCCAGAGGAGGTTGGCAGTCATATATTGAAATCATCTAGCAAAGTAATCACTGTGGTATCTTCCATTAATACAATTAAAGAGCTTGAGTCAACTACACACAAGGGAGGATGTTGTGGCCTGAACCAATATTCATAAGTATGCAATATATCCATTTAATAGGAACTCTCATGAATATAAGACATGCTTCAAGAATACTGCTCATTATGTGTCTCAGTGATGTCACTAGTTCTTTAGGAGCATATGTATCAATTTAAAGCTTGGAGTGATACAAAGTGGAGACAGATATTGTACAAACCAATCAGCTCCTAACTGTCAGCTTAAAGGCTGTGTTTGAAAAATGACACTTTAGGAGCTGATTGGTTGGTACTTTTTCTCTCTCCACTTTATCTCACTCCAATTTTTGATACATATGCCCCTTTGTGTTTTTATTGGCTGCATTATTTTGATTATTGGTTTAACCAATAAGATTGCTATATTAACTTTGGGAAGGAGACAGGTGCTTTATAAAAGGAAGAAGAGGCACTCTGCTGTGTAAGGGTCATTGTGGTCTAGGTACCATGGGGGTCTATTCATGAAGCAGTGAAGAGAGTGGAGAAGTGAGCCTGTGGAGAAGTTGCCCATGGCAACCAATCAGCTAGTCCGTACAATTGTATAGTATGCAAATTATAGATGTTACTTCAATGCTGATTGGTTGCCATGGGCAACTTCTCCACTGGCTCACTTCTCCACACTTTTCACTGCTTCATGAATAGACCCCTAAGCCTTGGATGGAGGTAAAGTGGATGGCGATAAAATACCAGCCAGTCAGCCCATGTCATTTTTCAAACAAAGCCTGTAACATGACAATTAGGAGCTGATTGACTGGTACTTTTTCTCTATCCACAAAACCTCCATTCAAGGCTTATTATGTTGAATGTTTATAGAAAATAAGCAATGTTTGCAAACAGGGAGATCTTTGATTGTTAATAACTGAAATATTTATTATGACCATGGTAAACAGGCATCATTTCATACTAGTGATCTTATCTCTTCAAAGTGGTACATTTCTGTAACTTTTTTTGTTAATTTTATAGTATTTGATTTACTGTTTGCAGTGTTTGCCGCAAATAGAAATGGAAGCAAGTGCAATGAATCAAACAACACAAAACTTCCAAATAATCTGACACCGCAGACAAAAAAAAAGAAAATTTCTTAGTCCAATGAAGAAAAAATAGGCAACTACTCTAAAGTGCTCACTGTGTCAGTTTTTATTTTGTACCACTCCAAAAGTAAAACGCTTACCCACTCATCGTGGATTAAAGTGAAAAACGATCTTTATAAGTACTCACTTTTCAGGATCATCAATAAAAAGTTTGAAGTAAAATATCTAACTTATTTTGCAGCTACGTAAAATGCAATAAAATTGCTCTCAGGTGTACTGTATAACGCAACTGACAGATTACATAAGGTGTTATAGTGTTATGTGCTTTAGTCTGCAAAGGAAAGACTACATAGAATGGGCCAATGCCCAACACTGGAGGCCATGACGGTGGCTAGTATAATAGGATGAGTATAATAAGGCTATGTTTATACACCTGTTATAAGATGTATCTCTTGCATCTGTTAGAAGATGAATTGTTGGAAACCAGGAAAAGATGTACCTAACTTGAGATGTTTATGGCTCTGCACATGGGTTAAGATATGACGGAAAAAAAAATTGCCCTTTTTTTCTCTTGGATTATCTGCCATCAGCCTCATAATGTGTAGTAGGTGGAGGTTTATTTGCATATCGCACAGGTGCCAAAGAAATAAATTGGCATATGCGCAAACCCCAGATTAGGTATAAGCACAGGAATGGAGTTTGGTAGTGTGTACGGGTTGAGTTGCCTATCAACAGAGCACACTGGGGGTGTTGTTGGCAAACCAAAAAAGTTAGCAATAGGGCAAAACCATGTGCACTGCAGGAAGGGCAGGTGTAACATGCGCAGAGAGATTAGATTTGAGTGGGGTGTGTTCAAAATGAAATCTAAATTGCAGTGTCAAAATAAAGGAGCCAGTATTTACACTGCACAGAAACAAAATAACCCACCCAAATCTAACTCTCTCTGCACATGTTGCATGTGCTTCCCATGCAGTGCAGCATGGTTTTGCCAAATTGCTAACTTTTTTGGTTTGCTAACAATTCTGAATAAGCCCCATTACCTGTAAAATGTGTATTTCTCGGTAGTAATGAAGTGAATGCATGGCACTGTTTGGTCTTGTGTCATGGAAGTGTCATGGGCATGTATGTTGGCTTTCTTGCTTCATTGTAGCTTGCAGACGCCTGCTTCAGAGGGATCTTTTGCACCCAGCGCACTGTGTAGGTACAAGTCCAGATACCAATTATAACTAGAGATGAGCGCAGGAGCGGTCCTTGGTGCGGGCAAGCAGTGCCTTTGCCCGGGGCGCTGCGGCCTGGGGGCGCGGCCGCAGTCACCCCGCAGACACCGCCGCCTGCCCGCACTCCGCTCCCTGCTCCACGGCTGCAGCAGACGCCGTGGGCTGTTTGGGCGTCCGCTGCAGCCGGCTCCAGGCACAAACACTAGAGGTCGTTATTGACCTCTAGTGTCTGTGCGGCGCTATGGGAGAGACGTCATTGACGTCTCTCCCATAGAGAGGAGCGGGCGGCCAGACTGACGGAGCAGCAGCAGCAGCAGCAGAAGAAGCAGGAGCGGGGCAGTGGTAAGTATTGTTTTTATTATTTTGTGTGTGTGTGTGTTTGTAAGCGGGGGGGCACAGCGACAGGTGGCAAATAAAGAGGGGGCACAACAACTGGGGGCAAATAAAGAGGAGGCACAAATACTGGGGGCACATAAAGAGGGGGCACAACTACAGGGGGCAAATAAAGAGGGGGCACAACAACTGGGGGCAAATAAAGAGGAGGCACAAATACTGGGGGAACATAAAGAGGGGGCACAACTACTGGGGGCAAAATAAAGAGGAGGCGCAAATAAAGAGAGGGCACAACAACTGGGGGCAAATAAAGAGGAGGCACAAATACTGGGGGCACATAAAGAGGGGGCACAACTACTGGGGGCAAAATAAAGAGGAGGCGCAAATAAAGAGGGGGCACAACTACTGGGGGCAAATAAAGAGGAGGCACAAATACTGGGAGCAAATAAAGAGGGGGCACAACTACTGGGGGCATATCTACAGGGGCAAATCAACTGGGGGGCACAGCTACTGTGAGCATAACTGGCCACGCCCCTCCCCTATGAAGCCACGCCCCCGCACACTAACTGTTTTGCCACGGGGGGTGGGGCGCCAGTGGTAACTCTCGCACTGGGCACCACAAGGGGTAGAACCGGCCCTGGATGAGCGGGTTGGGTTCCCTGAGACCCGAAACCCCCCAAACTTCATACTCCAAGCCTGGATCTGAGTCTGACTCGGGACTTCCCGCCAGACTCGGAAACCAGAATGAGGCAATACATCATCATCCTGCTGTCGGAATCTCACGGGTTTTGGATTCCATATAAACAGCCGTGCGTCGCTGCCAGACCTCTGTCTCTCTCTGGAGTGAGGGAGACAGACTTCTGTCTCTCTCTGTGGGTGGTGGCATCCAGTGGGGTTAATGTGTGTCTGTAGGGGCGCTGCTGCAGTCACTGTGGTGTACCTGTGCTGTATTAGGGGTGCTGTCCTGGCTATCCTGGCTGTCACTGGCTGTCACTGTTTCATGTGCTGCAGCTGTACATGGGTATTGCTGTCCTGGCTGTTACTGTGTTGTACAGGGTGCAGGGGCACTGTCCTCCTGTATGCTGGAAAATATAGGGGTGCTGCTGGCCCTGTATGTTGTAAAAATTCAGAGGTGCAGTTGTTAAAAATTAAAATCACACTGCTCCTGTATGCTGTAAAATATTGGGGTGCTGCTGGCCCTGTAAGTTGTAAAAATGCAGGGGTGCAGTTAAAAATTAAAAGCACACTGTTGTAAGCTGTAATATATAGGGGTGCTGCTGGCCCTGTATGTTGTAAAAATTCAGGGGTGCAGTTGTTAAAAATTAAAAGCACACTGCTCCTTTATGCTGTAAAATATAGGGGTGCTGCTGGCCCTGTATGTTGTAAAAATTCAGAGGTGCAGTTGTTAAAAATTAAACGCATACTGCTCCTGTATGCTTTAAAATATTGGGGTGCTGCTGCCCCTGTATGTTGTAAAAATTCAGGGGTGCTGGTAAAAATTAAAAGCACACTGCTGTATGCTGTACAATATAGGGGTATTGCTATTCAAATAACATTAGACTGGCCCTGTATGCTATAAAAATTCAGGGGTGCAGTTGTTAAAAATTAAAATCACACTGCTCCTGCAGCCTGTAAAATATTGGGGTGCTGCTGGCCCTGTATGTTGTAATAATTCAGGGGTGCAGTTAAAAATGAAAAACACACTGCTGTATGCTGTAAAATATTGGGGTGCTGCTGGCCCTGTATGTTGTAATAATTCAGGGGTGCAGTTAAAAATTAAAAGCACACTGCTGTATGCTGTAAAATATAGGGGTGCTGCTGGCCCTGTATGTTGTAAAAATTCAGAGGTGCAGTTGTTAAAAATTAAAAGCATACTGCTCCTGTATGCTGTAAAATATTGGGGTGCTGCTGGCCCTGTATGTTGTAAAAATTAAAAGCACACTGCTCTATGATGTACAATATAGGAGTGTTGCTATTCAAATAACATTACACTGGCCCTGTATGCTATAAAAATTCAGGGGTGCAGTTGTTAAAAATTAAAATCACACTGCTCCTCTATGCTGTAAAATATTGGGGTGCTGCTGGCCCTGTATGTTGTAATAATTCAGGGGTGCAGTTAAAAATTAAAAACACACTGCTGTATGCTGTAAAATATAGGGATGCTGCTGGCCCTGTATGATGTACAAATTTAGAGGTGCAATGTTAAAAATTAAAAGCACACTGCTGTATGCTGTAAAATATAGGGGTGCTGCTGGCTCTGAATGTTGTAAAAATTCAGGGGTGCAGTTAAAAATTAAAAGTACACTTCTGTATGCTGTAAAATAATTGGTGTTGCTATTCAAATAACATTACACTGACCCTGTATGCTATAAAAACTCAGGGGTGCAGTTGTTAAAAATTAAAAGCACACTGCTGTATGCTGTAAAATATAGAGATGTTGCTGTTCAAATAACATTACACTGGCCCTGTATGTTGTGAAAATTCAGGGGTGCAGTGAAAATCAATGTACAATGGCCCTGTCTTGTATGCTGTAATAATTCTGGGGTGCAGTGAAACTCAATGTACACTGGCCCTGTCTTGTATGCTGCAATAATTCTAGGGTGCAGTGAAAATCAATATACACTGACCCTGTCTTGTATGCTGTAATTATTCTAGGGTACAGAGAAAATCAATATACACTGGACCTGTCTTGTATGCTGTAATTATTCTAGGATGCGGTGAAAATCAATGTACACAAGCCCTGTCTTGTATGTTGTAAAATTACAGGGGTGTTGTGAAAATACAGGGGTGCTGACACTGTCTGCGGTTGCGATGTCTAGGTCTGACTTTTACAAAACTGTATGGGAAGAGGAGGCTCCTACCACCATTTGCATGCCAAGTGCTGGAAGGAGCACCGCCAGTCCGGTTGCTGATATTGAGATTTAGTATGTCACTGTAGAAGTACCCCAGGATGAGGAGGATATGGGTGAAGATGGCACTGTGGAGGAAGTTGACTATGAGGATTCTGATGGTGATGTGGTTTGTTTGAATAAGGCACCAGTGGAGACAGTTGTTGGCCATAGGATGAAAAAGCCCATTGTCATGCCTGGGCAAAATACAAAAAAAAAGCCACCTCTACAGTGTGGAATTATTTCTCCACATATCCGGACAACAGGTGTCAAGCCATCTGTTGCCTTTGTCAATCCAGAAAAAGTAGGAGTAAGGACATTAACCACCTAGGAACATCCTGCCTTAAATGTCACCTGCAGTGCATTCATCATAAGTCATTGTCAAGTTCAGAAACTTTAGGTAATAGCTTAAGCAGTCCACTGACACCTAAATGATGTGGTTTTGTTTGAAAATTATTTCTCTGTGAGGATGTAAACACTGAGGGAGGAGGTCTGAGGATGAGGACGACATGTGACGACATGTTGCCACTGTAGAGCCAGTTTGTGCAAGGAGAGAATAATTGCTTCTTTTTTGGTGGGTGTCCAAACAAACCAATCATTTCAGCCACAGTCGTGTCGCTGAAATGATTGGTTTGTTAAAGTGTACATGTCCTGTTTAAACAACATAAGAGCACATAATGCAAAGAAAAAAAAAAGAGGAGCAAGATGGAATTGTCCAAGGACAATTCCATCTTGCACCTCTTTTTTTCTTTGCATTATAAGCTCTTTGGGTCCTAGTTTCTAAAACTGCCATCCTGTCTGCCACTGCGGTGCCACTCCTAGATGGGCCAGGTGTTTGTGCCACATACTTGTGTCGCTTAGCTTAGTCATCTAACTACCTCGCTGCACATCTTTTTTTTGTCTTTTCATTATGTGCTCTTTGGGGCCTAGTTTTTAAAACTGCCATCCTGTCTGCCACTGCAGTGCCACTCCTAGATGGGCCAGGTGTTTGTGCCACCCACTTGTGTCGCTTAGCTTAGTCATCCATCTACCTCATTGCACCTCTTTTTTTTTGCATTATGTGCTCTTTGGGGCCTAGTTTTTAAAACTGCCATCCTGTCTGCCACTGCAGTGCCGCTCCTAGATGGGCCAGGTGTTTGTGCCACATACTTGTGTCGCTTAGCTTAGTCATCCAACTACCTCGTTGCACCTCTTTTTTTTTTTTTTCATTATGTGCTCTTTGGGGCCTAGTTTTTGAATACTGCCATCCTGTCTGCCACTGCAGTGCAACTCCTAGATGGGCCAGGTGTTTGTGCCGCCCACTTATGTCACTTAGCTTAGTCATCCAGCTACCTCATTGCACCTCTTTTTTTCCCTTTGCATTATGTGCTCTTTGGGGCCTAGTTTTTAAAACTGCCATCTTGTCTGCCACTCCTAGATGGGCCAGGTGTTTTTGCCGCCCACTTGTGTCACTTAGCTTAGTCATCCAGCTATCTCGTTACACCTCTTTTTGTCTTTGTATTATGTGCTCTTTGGTTTTTAAAACTGCCATCCTGTCTGACACTGCAGTTCCATTCCTAGATGGGCCAGGTGTTTGTGCTGGCTACTTGTGTTGCTTAGCTTAGTCATCCATCTACCTCGTTGCACCTCTTTTTCTTTCTTTGCATTATGTGTTCCTTGGGGCCTAGTTTTTAAAACTGCCATGCTGTCTGACACTGCAGTGCCACTACTAGATGGGTCAGGTGTTTGTGGCGCCCACTTGTGTTGCTTAGCTTAGTCATCCAGCTACCTCTTTGCAACCTTTTGGCCTAAAAACAATATTGTGAGGTGTGAGGTGTTCAGAATAGACTGAAAATTAGTGGAAATGAATGTTATTGAGATTAATAATACTGTAGGATCAAAATTACCCCCAAATTCTGTGATTTTAGCTGTTTTTGTTTTTTTTTCAAAAATCATCCAGATCCAAAACCAAAACCCGAAAGGGTGGTTTTGGCAAAACCAATCAAGATCCAAAACACGAACAAGGATCAAGATCCAATGCAAAAACACAAATCCTGTAAAGTGTCCGCCACACATCTCTAATTATAACCAATGATAACTGCTGCAGATATAAAAACAGTGGTTGGGTAGTCATCATCATCATATACATAAGAGCATATCTTGCTGTAGATGTCTAATTTTTAATCAATTATTTAAATTATGAGATGCATCTGTCTGATGATATATGTATTTAAAATATCAAAATATGCATGTGATGCTCTAACTGAACCCTTAAAATAGCAGCTTGCTCTAAATCTCAGTCCCCACCACTTATTATCATCCCCTATTTGTATGGCGCAACATGGGCTCTGCAGCGCCAAATTACAGAGTAAACAAATATGCAAAACATGAAGACAGTGATTTAAATTCAGTACAATATAGGACAAGTACAGGGTATATAAACATAGCTGCGTCAGTAAACAGCACTGAAATAAGTATCAGGTCGACAGAAAACCAGACATTTGGTGATATCGAAGGGAGTATTGAAAAGAAGATTAAGTAAGAGATGCAAAAGCACACCAGGTAAGAGGGCCCTGCTTGTGAAAGCATAATTCTAAAGGGGGTGACACAGATGGGGCAGAAAGTGAGCGTGGGCCACAGAGGGCATAGGATGAAAGACGGCTGGGTTTGGTGAAGAAGTGTCTTGAGAGCCTGTTTGAAGTTTTGTAGAGAGGTAGAGAGTGTGAGTGAGAGAGGTAGAGATTTCCAGAGAAAGGGAGCAGCATGTGCAAAATCTTGTGTCATGACTGTGGTTTTTGTGAACCCGGCGTGTATGTGAAGTCCGTGTGGGTAACTGGAAAACTATCTATATATATGGCTGGTCTGTAGGAATCAGGGAGATGGAAGTAGTAAGAAGCAATCCCTGGCCGAGGGTCAAACCAGGGCCTCGGCAGAGGGAGCCATATCCTGACCACTGGATCACCAGGGACTTGGTGTTGATAGCAGGATGGTGAATGTATTGGTGAGAACAAACTAGATACAGGTTGAGTATCCCTTATCCAAAATGCTTGGGACCAGAGGTATTTTGGATATCGGATTTTTCCGTATTTTGGAATAATTGCATACCATAATGAGATATAATGGTGATGGGACCTAAATCTTAGCACAGAATGCATTTATATTACATATACACCTTATACACACAGCCTGAAGGTCATTTTAGACAATATTTTTTTATAACTTTGTGCATTAAACAAAGTGTGTGTACATTCACACAATTCATTTAGGTTTCATATACACCTTATACACACAGCCTGAAGGTCATTTAATACAATATTTTTTATAACTTTGTGTATTAAACAAAGTTTGTGTACATTGAGCCATCAAAAAACAAAGGTTTCACTATCTCACTCTCACTCAAAAAAGCCCGTATTTCGGAATATTCCGTATTTCGGAATATTTGGATATGGGATACTCAACCTGTATACTGTCACAGGAGTAGGCATTTGTGTACTCAAAGTTACTATGAAATAGGTTCTCTGGAGTTGCGCAGAACTGGGAGGAGAGCTGAAGACTTTGAACTGGACTGGTAACCAGTGAGACTAAGAACCGGGCTGGTTACCAGTGAGACTGAGAACTGCACTGTGTACCGGTATAACTGGAACGCAACTGTAATCCGGGCTGGTACCGAATATAACTGGAAACACAACTGTATGTAGAACAATGACTGTGGCTGTTACTTTAGGACAAGGCTGAAGAAGAACTGAAGACTGTAGCTGTGACTTTAAGATGAGGCTGAAGAACTGTAGACTGTAGCTGTAACTTTAAGACGAGACTGAAGAAAACTGGATATAACTGGTACCACAACTGTAATCCAGACTGGGTAGCAAAAGAGCAGAGTTTTGCAGGAACTAAGGTAAAAGTGTTATCTCTGACGGAGCTCAGCTACTAAGCTCACACTGAGCTGTGTGACACAAGGAACTGGCACAAGTCTCTTTACTTATACTTCCTGGTCCTTGGTGATAGGTGAATGGAGTCAGGTGATTCAGAGAGTCTCAGGATGGCACAGGATTGGATAGCTCCAGGTCAGGTGATCAGACCCTGTCATGTCAGTACTCCTGGTTAGGCACTGATGTGGAGTGAGGCCTAGCAGGCCGAAAAAACACTGAAGCCTGAATTTCTAAAAATAAACAGAGGATGCTGACTTTTAGGCCTAAACTCCAGATTGCTGAACACAGTGAAGAATCAAAATGCTGCGCACAGCTGACAGATTGCTTAGAGGAATTCATACTCAGGTGGCTAATCAAGGTAAGCAAACACAGATTTGCAGTCTTCCTGCTGAGCTGAACAGATGCAAATTACAGGATATACTAAGGTAAGCCCCAGAATATTAGAAATACAGTCAGGATCATGACAGTACCCCCCTCTTCAAGGGTGGACCCCAGACACCTATCTTGAATCTTAGGGGAACTTGAAAAATTCATACAGAAGAACTTAAGACCTTCGTCGATGCCTCTTCTTCTTATGGGAACATCTGGATTTGACCAGGGAAAGAGGAAGTTCCTATAAAGGAAAAACTTCCACATTGGGAACTTGATTAACTGGAGAATCCTTGAAGTTGTTATGATTCCAGCACTCTGGTCTGAGGAGATCTTATTGCAAGGACCGGAGCACTGGAACGTAATGCTGGGAAAGGGAAATGGAAAGGGAATAGCCCCTGGCGCCCTATCTCCGTTGTCTCGCCCGTGCTGTCAGTACACTCTTGCGAGACTATGGTTGCTTGAGCCCATGGCAGCCGCGTTTGAAGTGCGGATTACGTCTGCCCAACTTCAATGCCCCCTCAGGTCTTAATGAGAGACAAAGAGTGTACCGAGACAGGGTGATAACAAGGGGCCCTCTTACTGAAACAACCAAAACCCAGGGGCTACTAACTAGCCTAAAACTAAATGTATGTGCGGTTTGCCGCCAAAGGAAAAGAACAACAAAGGAAATGCTGACCACACGCCCACACAATACTTTTGTGTACCGGCGGTGACAGCATAAGCAGAACCCTCTGCAAAACACCAGTGACAGAAATAATAATGGAATACAGCGGCCTAGGCCGACGGACGCGGCAGAGCCGCTACTCACGGAACCGGTACGAATACTGGCAAACGGACAGGAACTCCCAATGCTGCTGACACAGACTCTTAGAACTGGAGGACAGGCAGAATCCCAAACGAAAGACCGGTGGACACCAAGAAGCCAGAAACTTGACCAGGCATAGGCAAAGGCACTGGACCTCAGGACAGGAACGCCTCACGGCAGGACACGGGATCAGACATAGGAATCGACACAGGGACTGACACAGGAATCAACACAGGAAACTCAGGAACTAGCAGGAACCAAGCTCAGAACTCAAGCAGACCAGATACCCAGAAATATCACCAGCGTCTGTGAATTGCAGTCAGCCAGCATATAACAGAGAGGCCTAATTAATAATCTCATGCAGCTGCCCTGTTGCATGACTCCAAACTGACAAGATGCAATTAGCAGCGAGGTGAGGCTGAACACATGGGAACAAGCTGCAATTACACAGACTCACCAGCGGCAGCAGACAAGAGTATTCTAAAACAGAGCAACAGGAAATCCTGGCATGCAAGACAACTTTATAAACATAAAATAGGAATGAACCATTACCTGTGGTTCATAACAGTATCCCCTCCTTAAGGGTGAGCTCCGAGAACCCCATGACACCCACGGGGAACATGAACAGAAGTATAACATAAAATACATAACCAAAATGCAAAAATGGAAATGAGCCACAGCCGTGGCTCATAACAGAAGTAACATGAAGCAGAAAGTTCAGAATACTTGGTAGATACGCAGTTTGGAGATGACAAGGAAGTGCACTGGAGTTTTAAATTCTATGGCGGAGAACTTGAATTTTTTCTGGAGCATGATTTCTTAGTATAGTTGGATTCCGAGGGTTTAGGACTAATTTCTTTAATCACTGCATTAGTAAAAGTCTGTAAATCATGAAGCACAGGATCAATACTTTCAAAAAGTGTGTTAGCCCACTCCAAAGCTCTTCCACTGAATGCCAGGAACAAATATAGAGTAATGTTGGAAGCAGTTACTGTTCCTAAAGGATCTGACTCCATCAGAGTGAGAAATAGATCAACTAGAGCAACATATTGTAGTAAATCTTCATCAAAGCAAATAGGTGATAAAGCATCGGATGAAAACCTAGAGGCTGAAGATGATCGCACACTATTAAAAGCTGAAACTGAAAAAGACTGACCAGGTAGAACCTGGAGTATTGCTGAACCAGCTGGGACCCGAGAAATCCCTGGATGGAACCAGATTGAATACAGAGAAATTAGAATCAGTTGGGACTGAAGGAGGCAGATTCCGGCTAGAACCAGAGTAAGTAGAATCAGATGGTCCATCCTGGACCTGAACCATGCTGGATGCCAACAGGGTGGTGCTCTCTGAAGATGGCAAACAGGAGTTCATAACTGCATCTGTAGCACAAAGATTTCCATCTGGGAACTTGGCTCTGGATACTTCCCTTGGGGCTGAAACTCTGGTGACCACTCCTGAAGTTGACAAATCAGACACCTCTGTCAGGGTTGTTATTTCCAGCACCCCTCCTGGGGTTGACAGATCAGAAACTCCTATTTGAGAAGAAGACTCATATGCCCCTACTAGAGCTTGAACTTTGGATACCCCTCCTGGAGTCAGCAAAGCAAATGCCTCCTCATTGGCTGCAAAGTCTAGTCTTTTCTGGAGCTGAAAGTTCAGATAACCCACCTTGGGATGAGGACACAGATGCCCCTCCTTGGGTTGCAGAAACAGATGCCCTTCCTTGGGCTGCAGAAACAGACACCTCTCCTTGGGCTGCAGAGACAGACACCCCTCCGTGGGCTGCAGAGACAGACGCCCTTCCTTGGGCTACAGAGACAGATGCCTTTCCTTGGGCTGCAGAGACATATACCCCTCCTTGGGCTGCAGAGACAGATGCCACTCCTTGGGCTGCAGAAACAGATGCCCCTCCTTGAGCTGCAGTGACAGACCCTTCTCCTTGAGCTGCAGAGACAGACCCCTCTCCTTGAGCTGCAGAGACAGATGCCCCTCCTTGGGCTGCAGAGACAGATGTCCCTCCTTGGGCTGCAGAAACAGATGCCCCTCCTTGAGCTTCAGAGACAGATGCCCCTCCTTGAGCTGCAGAGACAGACCCCTCTCCTTGAGCTGCAGAGAAAGATGCCCCTCCGTGAGCTGCAGAGACAGATGCCCCTCCTTGGGCTGCAGAGACAGATGCCCCTCCTTGAGCAGCAGAGACAGACCCCTCTCCTTGAGCTGCAGAGAAAGATGCCCCTCTGTGAGCTGCAGAGACAGATGCCCCTCCTTGGGCTGCAGAGACAGATGCCCCTCCTTGGGCTGCAGAGGCAGATGCCCCTCCTTGAGCTGCAGAGACAGACGCTCCTCCTTGGGCTGCAGAGACAGACCTCTCTGTGACTTTAAATGGATTGAACATTCTTTTCTGGACACCCAACTTGGAATAGGGTCTTTTAATCACAGGACCCCAGTCATAAATTTGAGCCTCTTATTGAGGAGCCTTCTTGACACCCCTGTCAGCAGTAGCAGGATCAGCTACTAGAGATGACTTGTAGACATGAGCGCTATGATACTGAGATTTGTCACCATTTCCTGGCTTGCGAAGAATACAATCCTTAACAAAATGACAGGCATTTCCACAGTAAAGACAGAGGTGTAGTTCCCTACGCCGCTGATGTTCAGCTTCAAAGAGCTTGGGCCGTGGATAGTTCTGATGAATAACTTTTCCTTGCATAGAGGAAGAGACTTTAGTAACTGGATGGAACAAAACAGGATCAACAACGTTGGTGGTATTCCTGAGGAGTACAGGCATCACAGAAAGAATACTAGTCAAAAGTTCTTGTAACTGTATTAACATCTGGTAGAAAATCCCCAGTTGGTCAGGAGTCTGAGTACAGAGAGTCTGAGAATCTCTAGAGGAGTTCCACTGCAGACACTGCCAACTGATGCTGAGTCGACTCCAAACTCTCCAAGCGTCCTGCAATATTGCTTAGGAGGTCTTGCGTCAGACAAACACTTTCGTCTGGGTCCATGTGGCCATGTCACGGTCTTGCCTCAAAAGGAGAGCCAGGACTTACCAGTCTGGGCGCTCTGGCGGGGTCCCTCCAGTGGGGGTGTGGGCAGCTAGCGTTGGGCGAGGTGCACAGGCAGGCATGCTAAGGCCTGTGTGAGGAAGCAGTGTAGAGACAGGCATGCTGAGGCCTGTGTGAGGAAGCAGGAGAGAGGCAGGCTGGATGTAGTGTCATCAGTGCGTGCTCCTGTCGTCGCCATCTTGGATTCTGGCAAAGGTGTGTTTTGCCCTTCCTTCTCTCAGGAAGAGGATCTGGCTGCACCAACCAATGGGATCCATGCCACAGGTATAAATCTGGGAGACCAGGAAGCAGAATTTGCCAGTGGAACGTCCTCCACTGCCTAGGCTGTGGCAACAGTTCTCTGTGATCTGCAGCAGCATCCATGCAGCACTTGTCTGAAACCAGCTCCCAGCTTTCGGCTGCATCATATCCAGAGTCGGTCTTGCTAAATCCTATTGCAGCCTCGGTACCCGCCAGTACTCTGCAGCCTACCCTGTCTCTGAGCCTCAGTACACAGTTACCTAAAACCCCGGAGTCCTCTGTCAGCCTCGGATTACGGGAGCCAGGTTTTTCCCACCTCCAGCAGCCATATTGAACTTTCCATGTTGAATTGGGACAATGCTCTAATCTGGAACTACTGTTCATTGCTCCATTAATAATTAACATCCATGCGAAAGTCCTTCATTTGTCCTGCATGTTTTTTGCTCAAAGAACCTGGGACTCCAGAGTCTCCTGAGCTTAATCCGGATCCACAAATTTCCAAGAACGTGATAGTTTGCACTGGCCACATGGATTCGGAAAGTGATCAGGACTCGGGTCCAGAACTTCTGCACAGTATTACCAGATGATTGGAGGGCTTGATAGGCTTGCAGCAGCAACTAGCTCGGTGTCTGCTGGAGATGTCAGCTTGTCAAGATTCTATTCAAGCCTCCATGGTGAGTTTGGCTGCCAGCCGTTGAACGGAATCTTCTGTCCCACAAGCAGCACCAGCTCAAGCTGCTACTTCACCTTTGTCCCTATGATTGCCCACTCCAAACAAGTATGATAGGAATCCAAAATTATGTTGCAGATTCTTGAATCTGTGCGACATTCACTTTACTCTACAGCCGTCCCATTTCCCGATGTTATGATCCCAGCACTCTGGTCTGAGGAGATCTTATTGCAAGGACCGGAGCACTGGAATGTAATGCTGGGGAAGGGTGCGGGAATGGAAAATAGCCCCTTGCGCCCTAACTCCGTTGTCTCGCCCGTGCTGTCAGAAATCCCCTGCGAGACTATGGTTGCTTGAGCCCATGGCAGCCGCGTTTGAAGGGCGGATTATGTCTGCCCAACTCCGATGCCCCCTCAGGTCTTAATGGGAGACAAAGGGAAATCCGAGACAGGGTGATAACAAGGGGCCCTCTGACTAAACAACCAGGCCAGGGGCTACAAGCTAACTGTAAACTAGAATATGTGCGGAAAAACCGCCAGGGAAAAGGACAACCAAAATATCCACTTGTCCACCCTCCTACCCAGCACCGCCGAGTTCCGGAGAGGACTTGTGGAAGCGGAACCCTCCGCAAATGCTCCGAAACAGAATATAAAGATAAAGCGGCTGAGCCGCAACACACGGCAGAGCCGCAACTCACAACACCACTCGATATTCTCTGGTGATCGATGAGGACTACAGGGGACCAAACGACTTCTTGGGATGAGATGACAACTCCAAGATACAGGACTTCTGAGGACAGGAATGACCGGACACAGCAGGACTGGAACAGACGTTCAGCAAACCAAAACAGCATGCAGGAAGCTATTACCGGCGTCTGTGTGAAGCACTGAGAAGCATTTAACAAAGAGTCCTCCAATCAGATGCCCCCAGTCTAATTGCCCCAAATGCTGTGCAGCTGCCCTGCTGCACGCCCACAAGACCAGTGTGTATGTTGAAATCTGACCCTGCAACGGGGAACGCGGTCCGTCCATGGCGTCCCCGTTGCCAGGGTCCAGGCGGCTCAGCCGCTCGGCGTCCCTGTGTTGCTAGGGAGCCGGCGGCTACGTACGCACGGCGTCCCTAGTTGCTAACACCCGACGCAGAAGGCGAAAGTGGCGTATATCGTGTCTCTGTATACAGGTTGTGCCTTGGAATGGGTTTCCCCACTCTGGGAAAGAGAGGATGCTCTTCTAAATAATTACTCAGGGTTTTTTGCCACATTCAGGAAAATATTTGATGAGCCTGGTTGTTTATACTCTGCCTCGATAGAAATTATGCGTCTTCGACAGGGTAACAAGCCTTTAGGCCAATACATAATTCAGTTCCAGACCGTGGCTTTTGGGAGAGACAGGCTGAGAAGAATAGAGGAGATCGCTACTGACTCTGACCTCCACCTCAAACCCCCTTAGCTCCTCCCTCTATGGATCCATCGGAAGAACCCATGCAGATAAATCGGGCACGGCTTACACCTGAGGAACGCCAAAGGCGGTGACAGGATAATTTGTGTTTGTACTGCGGAGCACCAGTGCAAAGGGTGGCGACTTGTACTCAACGTCCAGGAAACTACCGCTCCTAAGCAGACCTGGAGACATCAGGTTGGGAGTGTTATATCAGTCTCCAAAAACAATTGAACCGACCCTGACATTTTTGTTAGAATTACCTCAGGGTTCTAAGACTGTTCTTTCTCTTTTAGATTCGGGGGCCGCAGGGAATTTAATCACAGCGGATTTGGCTCTGCAATTACAGCTTCTTTCCCGAACCATTTCACTGTCTGCAGTAGATGGGAGTTGTATTCCCAGTGGAATTGACACTCAGCGAACTTTCCCTCTTTCTGTTCGTATTGGAGCTCTTCATACAGAGCAATTAGAATTTGTTATACCTCAGGCATCACATCAAATAGTGCTAGGTTATCCTTGGTTGGTTCAGCTTAATCCACATGTGGACTGCAGTCCATGCAAATTTTGTCCTGGGGAAAGTCTTGTTTTTCTTCATGCTTGCAAAGTATCAAGCCTCTTAATAAAGTTTTTGTTTCTTCTTCCCTGCATGTACTGTCTCAATATGCTTCTTATTTGGACGTCTTGATGTTTTACCACCTCATAGGAGTTGGGATTGTCCTATCGACTTGCTCCCCGGGGAAAATCCACCTAGAGGCCGAACATATTTCTCTCACTTCCGGAAATTAAAGCTATGTCAGAGTATATCCAGGAAAACCTATCTAAAGGGTTCATTCAACCATCAACTTCACCAGCCAGAGCTGAGTTCTTTTTTGTACAAAAGAAAGATGGAGGATTGAGGCCCTGTATAGACTACAGGGGCCTAAATGATATTACAATTAAAAACCGCTTTCCGCTTCCTCTCATAACTGATCTATTCGACCGGGTTAAAGGAGCTTCAGTTTTCACCAAATTGGATCTAAGGGGAGCCTATCATTTGATTTGAATCCGAGCCAGGGATGAATGGAAGACCACATTCAACACTAGGGATGGTCACTTTGAGTATCTAGTCATGCCATTCGGTCTCAGTAATGCTCCTGCTGTATTTCAGAATTTTGTTAATGACATTTTTTCGAGACCTCCTGTATAATTCGTTGTCTATTTGGATGACATCCTGATCTTTTCGCCCAGTTTGGAGTCCCATTGGCAACATGTCCTAGAGGTGTTACGAAGGCTACGAGAGAATCATCTGTATTGCAAAATCGAGAAATGTGTTTTTGAACAAACATCAATGCAGTTTCTGGGGTATGTAATTTCTGGCTCCAGGCTAAAGATGGATCCTGAGAAAGTACAGGTTGTGCTAAATTGGTCCAGACCCACGTCACTTAAAGCAATACAATGGTTCTTACGCTTCTCCAACTGTTACTTAAGGGAAATTTATTAAGGGATTCTCCACCTTAGTCACTCCTATTACTGCTCTCACTAAGAAAGGAGCCAACCCAACTCAATGGTCACCTGAAGCAGAATCCGCCTTCCACTTGTTGAAGCAAGCTTTTCTTTTCACTCCAGTGTTAAAACAACCTGATATCAGAAAGCTATTTTTTCTTGAAGTAGATGCTTCCTCCGAAGCGGAAAGAGCCATTCTCTCTCAGAAACGTGAAAACCTCAGACTTCATCCCTGTGGTTATTTTTCTAAGAAATTTTTGTCCACTGAGAAAAACTATACTATTGGGGAACAAGAACTCTTGTCTGTCAAATTAGTGCTGCAGGATTGGTGCTATCTCCTGGAGGAAGGAAATCATCCCATCACAATCTACACTGATCATCGAAATTTGATTTTCTTAAGAATATTCAATGTCTCAGTCCTCGTTTAGCCCGATGGGCCATGTTCTTCACCCATTTTAATTGTATTCTTACTTTTCGACCATGCTCTCAAAACTAAAAGGCAGATGCTTTGTCTCGTTCACTTTCCTCTACAGAATCAGAAGACACTCTTTGAGTTAAACCAATCCTAAAACCTAAAGTATTTGCTTCCACTCATTTACAACCTCTTGTGGGCAAGTCTTTTGTATCTCCTCACCTTCGGAAAAAACTCATTGCCTGGGCACATGCTTCTTGGTTTGCCAGACATATCAGAATCCACAAAAAAGTAGAGTTCTTACAAAGATCTTACTGGTGGCCAATGTTAAAAACGGATGTCTCAGCTTTCATCTCTTCTTGTACCAAGTGCACTCAACATAAAGTTTCTCGGCAACATCCAGTAGGGTAAATAATGCCCCTTTTCATTCCACAATGACCATGGACCCATTTATCAATGGACTTTATAACTGACTTGCCACCTTCACAAGGCTTCACCACAATCTGGGTTATTGTTGATAGATTTTCCAAAATGGTTCACTTTGTTCCACTGAAAAAGTTACCCTCTACATCTGAGTTATCACAGCATTTTATTTTATTTTAGAAGCTTTCAGATTTCATGGACTTGCTTCAGAAATCATCTCTGATCAACGTGTTCAGTTCATAGCAAAGTTTTGGAGAGCTCTCTGTTCTGTATTAAGAGTTAAGTTACAGTTTTCCACAGCATGCCATCCACAAACCAATGGGTCTACAGAGTGAGTTAACCAAGACCTGGAGACGTTCTTACACATTCATCTGTCCTGCCCCGGTCGCCTCGGCCCGCCCTCCCCCAGCGGTCCGGGCATGCCTGCGTTGCCTGGACCGCAACCCCTAAACGGTGGCCAAACGCCACAGGCCTGCCCCCTCCCGCCCAGCTACCGCCTCTGCCTGTCAATCAGGCAGAGGCGATTGCAGGGCTAAGACAGCCATCGGCTGTCTGCCATACGCCGGAGCACTTCAGACCTGATCGCTGCTGTGCAAACACATGATCAGGTCTGAATTAGCCCCCTAGTGTTTTAAATTCTGCAATAAGCACATTTATTAAAAAGGATCAATTTTACAAAAGGGATCAGTAGGACTGTTCTGTTATCTGAAGGCTAAAAAGCAGACACCATGTATAATTGCAGAGTAGTCGCTTTGACTTCACTGATTTTGAAAAAAAAATATATATATATATATATATATATATCAGTGTGTTAACTCAAGTGCGAGTTCAAATGATAGAATAAACCCTTGTATCCCTATTTTGAAACATGGACAAGGTCAAGCAAAATTACTTGGGGAAAGTAAATTAAAAATGTGCAATTTTCTGAATAAATGGAGTTGCCTGAAACATCTCCAAAGTTATCACTGACTAATTGGATGTATTTACTTGACATCTTCCATTCAAGTCAAGGTCAGTTTTTACAACATAATAAGAGCTGTGACACTGACATCTAGTGGTAAAGATTCACAAATGCAACTTGTGATTTACACTAAACATGCATCAAGAACAATACTGTATATACAAATTCAGATGACATTAATGTACACTAGACACCTACACATACAATGAGAAGACAAGTAGGGCCTTATTTTGAGTTGGACGCAGTGCAGATATGGACACATGCGGCTGATGTTTTTACTACTGCGAATGCATCTGAGTCTCAGACCGGATGCGTACCGATTCTTTGCATGCAGTACAGATTTGGTTGCATAGTTTGAGAACTATAGTGGTAGTTCCTGAGAGGTAATAGAGGAGTGGAAAAACAGATGCTTGCTACTATTGCATCCTATGAGAGTATTGTAAGCATGTTGCAGATGCTACGTTGAAAGTGGCTGCACACAGAGACGTACATCTGCTCAAATAGGAGGCAATGCTCAAACTGCACCTGCCATAGAGCTAGTGCAGGTTTGGATGGAGCATCTAATGGTATACCCATGGGGAGTCTATACAGTAATGCAGCATCTATAGATGCAGCGTGGGCCTCCATCCTCATTCGGACACACGCTTTTACACAGGGGAAGGAATTTGACCGCCTAATTGGATGTATTTACTTGACATCTTCCATTCAAGTCAAGGTCAGTTTTTACAACATAATAAGAGCTGTGACACTGACATCTAGTGGTAAAGATTCACAAATGCAACTTGTGATTTACACTAAACATGCCTTAAGAACAATACTGTATATACAAATTCAGATGACATTAATGTACACTAGACACCTACACATACAATGAGAAGACAAGTAGGGCCTTATTTTGAGTTGGACGCAGTGCAGATATGGACACATGCGGCTGATGTTTTTACTACTGCGCATGCATCTGAGTCTCAGACCGGATGCGTACCGATTCTTTGCATGCAGTACAGATTTGGTTGCATAGTTTGAGAACTATAGTGGTAGTTCCTGAGAGGTAATAGAGGAGTGGAAAAACAGATGCTTGCTACTATTGCATCCTATGAGAGTATTGTAAGCATATTGCAGACGCTACGTTGAAAGTGGCTGCACACAGAGACGCACATCTGCTCAAATAGGAGGCAATGCTCAAACTGCACCTGCCATAGAGCTAGTGCAGGTTTGGATGGAGCATCTAATGGTATACCCATGGGGAGTCTATACAGTAATGCAGCATCTACAGATGCAGCGAGTGGGCCTCCATCCTCATTCGGACACACGCTTTTACACAGGGGAAGGAATTTGACCGTCATTAGCATAAAGACATAGGCCCCTAATATTCACAACATGCAGCCTTTCAATTTATTAGGAAGTAATTCACCCATGAATGCAGTTGATGACTTTACTCTATCGCATGCCTCTGTCATATCAATTGTTACTAGTCAGATGCTACATGCTCCAAAATATTGTCTCATTTTACAAAATCGCTGCCTCCTCAGTGCACTTTAGTACTAGTAAATATGCACAACTAAATATACTTTGTAATTAGCTCAAGTACATTACACCTATTAACACATTTCCTGTGGTTTTAAATCTGGTCTGGATTAAGTTTTGGAAAACTCATTATCAGAATCATACTCCATGGAGAAAGGCGCTTTCAACAAAGGCTTAAGACTATAGAAACATTTTTAAACTGAATATATACAATAGGTCCTCATTTAAAGTTGTACATAATGATTCGGCCAGGGACATATGGTAAATGCATCTGTTAATCTGTAATTTGAGTTACCTGTATTTTAGGGTATGTGTCTGGAATAAAAATGTGCAAGCAGGGCCATACTAAGGTATGGGCACACTGGGAGTCTGCCCAGGGCCTCATGATTCTAGGGACCTTTGAGCAGGGGCCGGCTGTGTCAGGGGCCATCTGTTCCCCAGGCTTCTTGATAGGCAAGTAGAGAATGCTGCCCGGCTGCCCTGATTATGAATTACACACAATCAGAGCAATCAGGCATTCTCAATCTCTACCTGCCTTCCAGTCTGCCAGACAGTGAATGTCTATCAGCATGCTGATTGGTGGATGGCTGGAGCTGACATGCAGGGCAGAACTGGGGTCAATGTACAGATGGAGCCTCCCTTATCTTTGCCGTTTCTCTGCCTAAATGAAGGTTTAGTCGTACCTAGGCGATAGAGTTTATGCACGGACAGGCACGACTAGATACTCAACATGCAATACACATCTCCATTACTGGGTGGCTAATGCTCAACTAATCCAGTACTTTAAAGCGAATAGTGGCGGAATTATCTACAAGCTCTGGCAAATGGTCAGTGATGACTGTAATGTACAGTACTGTATGCTGTACACGCAGACCAATGGTCAGACGGAGAGAGGCAATAAAAAAAAAGTTTATACAGATGCAAAAGAATGTGTTAAAACACTTGTTCATTGCCGTGTTACTGAATGTGAGCGTCCAAGCCCCATAGACAAAGCAATAGATTAAAATAGTGTATACAGATGCAACTGATGTGTTAAACTTGCAGGGTTAGCCAACCTTGGTCCTCGAGAGCTACCAACAGTTCACGTTTTCCAGGTCTCCTCACAGAATCACAAGTGAAGTAATTAGCTCCAACTGTGGAGCTTTTAAAATGTGTCAGTTAGTAATGACTACACCTGTGCACCTGCTAGGTGAGCTGGAAAACGTGAACTGTTGGTAGCTCTCAAGGACCAGGGTTGGCTACCACTGTTTTAAAGCAATAATGTAGTTCATTGACGTTAATGTATGTACAGTATACTGTATGTTTTGTACGCTATGAGCGTCCAAGTCCCGTAACGGCATAAACAAACACCAATGGGAAGGGATCACTGCTTACAGTACATTTACACATGAGCTTGTGTATCTTCCATGAAGGGTCGTGGGCAAGACATGAAGTCTTCTGCATCCCATGCTTAGAGTCCCGGTTCAATTCCCAAAGTGCGAGTGCATGTTTATTTTTCTGACAATTTGGTATTATTATTTTTTTATCTATTGTAATATACCTTCACATTCAATAGAAGTGTGCACACAGGTTTTACCTAAATTAGGGTAAATCTGCAGGAGCGTCTCATTCTGCTATCTAAAATACACAGTGGCAATGAGGTCCCGTAGACATATCAATAAATATAATTAGTGTATCCTGACATAATTAACTGTTCAAGCAACACAGTACTGTAGTTCATCGATGTTAGATAATCTGTGTTGTACTGTATGAGAAGGGATCACTGCTACCACTTACACAAGAGATTGTGGCCCTCATTCCGAGTTGTTCGCTCGCAAGCTGCTTTTAGCAGCATTGCACACGCTAAGCCGCCGCCTACTTGGAGTAAATCTTAGCTTAGCAGAATTGCGAACGAAAGATTCTCTAAATTGCGAATAGAAATTTCTTAGCAGTTTCTGAGTAGCTCGACACTTACTCTGCCACTGCGATCAGTTCAGTCAGTTTCGTTCCTGGTTTGACGTCACAAACACACCCAGCGTTCGCCCAGACACTCCCCCGTTTCTCCAGCCACTCCCGCGTTTTTCCCAGAAACAGGAGTGTTTTTTCACACACACCCATAAAACGGCCAGTTTCCGCCCAGAAACACCCACTTCCTGTCAATCACACTCCGATCACCAGAACGAAGAAAAAACCTCGTAATGCCGTGAGTAAAATACCAAACTTCTTAGCAAATTTACTTGACGCAGCCACAGTGCGAACATTGCGCATGCGCAGTTAGCGGAAAATCGCACCAATGCGAAGATAAATAACGAGCGAACAACTCGGAATGAGGGCCTGTGTCTCTATCAAAGCGACTGCAGTTCTCTATCTGAACTTAATTTACATACAGTTGTCAATTTATTGTAACCTGACCTCCCTCCCTGTCTGTGAAATGAACAGGCTCCCAGGGGAAGGGAAAGGGGGAACGTGGGAGGTTGCGGCTAAATACTGTGTTCAAAGCCAATACAGTATCTGTAGTGTCTTTGAACCACCCCCCTTCCCCTGGGAGCCTGCTCATTTCACAGACAGGGAGTACTGTATTATTCAAATCATGTTAGAGCAACAGCTATAGAACGTGTTACAAACTATGGTCCACTGACGTTAGGGTTACACTGTACTGTATTGTAGAGTATGAGCATCCAAATCCCATAGCCGTTATGGCATAATCAAAACCAACAGGAAGTTTAAATATGATTATGCGCACTGGAAAACAGCAGTTTCCATAACTACTGTAACTGTCTGCCATTGCACACAATACTATACAGTATAAACCAGTTCATTTGTATCGCTTCATCGTTCCATAGCTGAGGGCTTCCAAGAGGCAAGAGGTCATGGGCGGTAGCCATTTTGTCAACTTGCTATGTGATCGAGTCTGGTGTATCATAATGTGCATAGAGCTCACCTATTCCTATCTCCCCTGTGTATTTTAGCTAGGGTATTGAGACGCTCCTTCAGCATTGCCCTGTAACTTGCAAAATATATGCTGTCGCTCTCTCCATAGCTGAAGGCTTCCAAGAGGCAAGGGGTCACAGGTAGCAGCCATTTTGTCAACTTGCTATGTGATCGAGTCTGGTGTATCATAATGTGCATAGAGCTCACTTATCCCTATTGCTTCTGTGTAATATAACTAGGGCTGGCATGTCCAAACTGCGGCCCTCCAGCTGTTGTGAAACTACATAACCCAGCATGCTCTGACACAGTTTTGCTGTCAGAGGATGCTAAAACTGTGTCAGGGCATGCTGGGATGTGAAGTTTCTCAACAGCTGGAGGGCCGCAGTTTGGACATGCCTGAACTAGGGTATTGAGACGCTCCTTCAGCATTGCCCAGATTTTTGCAAAACAGGTGTCATCCCTCGCTCCATAGCTGAGGGCTTCCAAGAGGTGTAGGGTCATGAGTGGTAGCCATGTCAATTGAGTCTGTCCTGCTACAGTATTGTACAATATGTGTACCGTATGGTGCATAATGTAGAGCTCGCTTATCCTCATAGCTGCTGTGTATTTTAGATATGCTTCTGCAGCTTTGCTCTGCTTTATGTAAAACTTGTGTGCACACTTCTATTGAATGTGAAGGTATATTACAATAGATACAAAAATAAAAAATGAATAAAGTGTCAGGAAAAAAATAACATGCATTCACACTTTGGGAATCGAACCCGGGACTCTAAGCATGGGAAGCGGCACACTTCACCACTCGGACACGTCGCCGCATGACAAATACAGTACATTGGTTTTGATTATGCCATAATGGCTATTGGATTTGGACACTCACATATCCCTAACATCAATAGACCATACCTGTAACACGTTCATTTGTGTCTGTATACACTATATAATGCACATAATTGCACTGATACCGCTTCTCCCCCATAACGGTGGATCATATATTTCCCCCATTATTGGGCAATAGATCTAGTAAGTTACACTAGCACTCAAAAATGCAACACTTAACCACATCTAATTGAATTCCCTCCACAGAGTATCCAGAGGGTAAGATAAACCATGTAAATGGCAATTCTGAAACCAGAAAGATATATAATATGAGCATATGAAATCCTTAGCTGAGCTCAGAGGTTATCAAAGGATTCTTGGGAGTGCCTGACAACTGGTCATTGCATGCTAACAGACATTGGCTATGCTTCAAACACCCCAAATGGAGTCTCCCTAGGAGTTCCATCTTTACTGTCCAATCATTCCCCAGTACACTCTTGCTCTGACCATTTTATACCACTATTGAATTTGTTTTCTCAACACAAGATCAATGTGAGGAAAATCACCATTAATGCTTGGAAATAGTGTGATAACTACTGTCATAAGGCTGACAAAGGAACGAAGGACCGGTAGAACTAGCTCATCCCCTCCAGATGCCCATACTCTGCTATTTTGAGCATGTATGGCCTGGTACGAAGTAAATCCCCATTTATGTTTTCACTTCTCGAAATGAGCCTCACAGTTTGTGGCTCTTTCCATCTTTATGTGCATTATAGACTATACAAAACTTTCCTCCTGTGACATAATAGAAGTTTTTTAAATGTTTGGTGGTGCGGATGTTATCCTCACCCCATATGACTGATTAACATGATGGATAGAAATGGTTAATGCTGTAGCTGCAGTAGAAATATCCTTTTGACAATAATCATGTGGTTCCAATTTAATTATGTTATATTGCCACTCTAATATACTCACAATATAAACAGGAGCAGATTTCTTATCTAAATTCAATTTAATTTCTAAAATAATTGTGTCCAAAGCAAAACTCATAATTTTTTTAAACTTTTGAGCAGTCTTCGGTCATATTACATTTTTTCACACTTTTGTGCACAACATGCTTCTCCATAATATAAGATAAGATGCTCAGTCTTTCTTGTAAGCGCACTCATCTCATGCTACCTTGATTGCTTTAGCCTTCTGCTGCACTGCTTCACTGCTTGACATATTTCCCTTGCAATCTATATATAATAATGCAACAGTGACAATCATCTCTTAACTTCACCTTCCCTGAATCTCTCTACTGGCAGCTTGTCAAATCTTATTTATTTTTTATGGTTCTCTTTCCCTCTGTTAGGACAGTGGCATTCAATCTTAAATGTATTTCCTCACTTCATTGAACCTCAGATTATTTATGCCACAGGGGATGTGTAAACTCCAAATTTACCCTACTGGTACTTACAGAGTGTATAATCCAATGTATCCCAATAAACAAAGCTGGGACAAGCAGAGTTGATGGCATATTGTGTAATCCAATGAGACAGACACCGTTGGATCTAGGATGTGCACATGTTAAAATATGAGGGTGGTTCAATAAATAAGGTAACAAGACCTCTCATTGCATAAATGTATCTAATTCGTACATATACGTATAATCAGTAGTATGGCCTTTGTACAGATTATTTTTCTACATAGTCCCCATACTTATCTAAGCATTTTTGCTAACAGTACACCAAGGCATCTATCCCAGCATAGAAGAAATCATTGGCACCTGTAGCCAGGACATGGCGGCTTGCTGAACTTCTGTCAGGTTGCGAGCTGCCTTCCAACCAGGTGCTTCTTCAATGGTCCAAAGTGATGGAAATCACTCAGTGTCAGTTCAGACCTTCAGTGCGGCACAAATTGTCATCTGTGGAGAATGGGCTTGGCCGGCCAGATCGCTGCTTATCTGACATTGGTGCAGTTTGGTTGCTGGAGATAGCCCCCCAACCTGCGGTTGGACTCCGGGGTGGGGCACTGTGAGAGGGAATACTGTGGCACATGCTTATTTATGCTCTGGGGCACATAAAGCAGAACCTAGAGCAATTGAGGTAGTCAGCGTACCCACTTCAGGGTTGGTGTCTGGGGGTAACCGCCTTCCATTGTCTCCATTTATGCCCCTGATACTACACACTTCAATATTTGACCATGTTTCCGCCAGCTGATATTGGTACAGTATGACTGATATGAGGTGCTATCTAAAGGCTGTAAGGGGAAGCAGTGGTCTACCTGCTCTAGGCTGGGGGGAAATTAGAATGAAATAGAGAACATTACACACATGAGTGGTCTTGTTACTTTACTTATTGAACCACCTTAATATATAATCTATAAATTAAACTAAATCATTTATACTTAATTTAAAACACAATCCCATATGCAAACACATAACATGAGAAAGATAGTAAAGTAATAATAATAAAAACAAGCACCAAGGAAAAATTTACTAAATGTTATTTTTGGATTTTTGGTCACTTTTCTATCGGTTTTGTACACCAAAGACAAAACTGACAGCAAAACAACCAAGAACCCAACTTTAGAATACTTTAGAACAGTGGTTCTCAAACTTGGTCCTCAGAACTAGGGCAGTAGAGAGCCTGGCTGAGTCCAGGTACTTTTCAAGGGGCATGGTGTAATCACAGAAGGCGTGGCCATGCACCGTTGGAAGAAAATACAGAAAATAATAGTATTTAAGTATCTCTCTGACCCCACTGCAGCCTAGAGGAGAAGAGATGCAGCTGATTTTTCCAGGTAAGAGGAGGGGGGCCTGGGCCCCCCCATCAGACCTGGTCCAGGAAAATTAGTACGCTCTCCACCCACCCTCTCGGCTCAGAACCCCAAAAAGTTCACGTTTTCCAGGTCTTCTCACAGAATCACTTTAGAATCAAGTGAAATAATTAGCTCCACCTGTGAATCTTGTAAAATTTTTAATTGAGTAATGAACACATCTGTGCAACTGCTAGGTAACTCCGACCGAGTTTGAGAACCACTGCTTTAGAACATAAGAATGAATATCAGTATTTTCACAGACAAGTATAGGAAATGCAGATTTTCTAATGGTCGGTTTGTCAACCAATGAAAAACTCCACCCAAACAACACCTGTGGCAGGTGAGTTTGGACAGAGCCCTGCACAGATCACTATTATCTGTGCAGGCTTCATTATGTAAATAAATGCTAAAAAGTTGAAAATTAAAAAGCATGGGGTCCCCCCACCAAAACCAATAATTAGTCCTGGACCTCCCGTATTTTTCAATGATCACTGTGTAAACAAAAAAAAGAAAAATAATCATACTCACCTACCCAGGGACCAGTGGTCAGTGCCCCAGCGTGGGCTGCCAGTCATCAGGGCTCCCTGCTACTCCTGTGACCCCCGTTGCAGTAAAGTGATGTTGCAAAGCGGCAGCTCACTTTACATCACTAGAGGTCACAGCAGCAGGGAACCACGATGACCAGCAGCCCTCCAGGAGCACTGTTCACCGATCCCTGGGTTGGTGAGTATGATCAGCGGCTGATAATGCTGCAGAGTGGCATCGCAGGGAGAGCTTTCGTGCAAGTTCTGTCCCTTTATGTGATAATTGATACATCCATGCAATGTAGTCAATTATTGCAGTGCAGATTGGGTCGATTTTACCACATCCCATCTGCATCCTTTATCTCCAGAGAGCTAGTTAATTGAGTTATTACTTTCAGCTACTATCGCTATCGAAACATTTATGTTTATGGAACATAATATGTATATTTTTAACCAATAAAATTATTTATTACTTAACGAGAGCCTCATTGCTCATTGGGGCAGACTTTAATTATTTATTCATTCATTAATTTATTTTTATTTGTAATTTACTCAGCTCAGTGTTCTGTTTGTCTTTGTTGTTTTTACTATTTGGAAGATTTTGCACTTACAGTACTTCCATCAAACTAGCTGCTAGTAAATTAAGTCACTATTTTAAGTCACTATTTACCAAGCACCAAGGGTTATATGCTGTTTTGTATTATCCACTATCTTTTTCCAGTATAACTAGACAACTGCTTTTCCACTAGTTATTTGACTCTCCCTGACAACCAATGACTGATATTGGAATTGAGATATCAGCCCCAGCATTCCTTGGGAAGAATCTAGAAGAGGGGTAAAATTTCTGGAAATTATGTGTGCAGGTGTTGATATTGCAGTTATATTGGCACACACCAGCGAATAACTCAAACGATGAACAGCCCAGTTACTTAACCAGTAGAGTTGGTTTATTTATAGATAGCAGCTACAGCCGTACTCACTGTTACATGCACATTGTTGAGGGAACATAGCTTAAGTGGAGTTTCATACAGCTCACCAGCCAGTAAGTGTATACTGAAAATGGGTAGCAGTGCATGGATGCTAGAATACATTGTGAATTGCAGGTAATCACAGGTCTCTCTGGAGCTGAGTAGAAGAATTATGTCTACCACCATGTCACACTAAACAATCTCACATATGTCTCTATACAAGATGGCCCCAGCACATGCTTAGTAGAGATCTCAGTGACCATCTTGTGATAGGGCATGAAGCTTTCCTGGGGAAAAGGGAGAATGGAGTTTGCGCATTCGTGCATTCCTTGTTCAACAAAATGACCTTTAGGTCACTACATGTGTTGCACTAATCCCTGGAATGCAGGTTGGACAACTGTAGGGTGAAAAGGCAGTTTGAGCCCACATTGTATCACCTAACAAAAACAGGCGACACTGGAAAAGAGATGCCTCCTACCAGTAGTGTGTATTGACATCACAGTCCTATGCACCTCAGACACCCTTTTTCATCAAGAAGCATGCACATGGAACAAAGCCTGAGACCACAAATAAACCGACATCTGTTGAGTGACTTTTTTGTGTTAGAGTGGTGCTAAATCCTTTGAGAATGATACAGATGTTCACGGACTCCTCGCAACATTGCAAGCAACTGCTACTGGCATCATGTTATGGTATAAAGCCGTATTAAGTGACGCTATATTATTGGTTACATTTTTTGTCCACTTCCTGTATATGGCTGAATGATACCTAAAAATCAATATGGAAATACTAAGCATGTCTCACAAGCCCCCATTTTTATATCCACTTATATTGTACATCTAGCAAACTACCCCACTCTATCTGGCTTTTAAAGCCTACCAAAGCTCATCTATATTCCACATTAATAAACGCATGTATTTAGCGCATCTCATTATTTCTTTTCCCTTGAAAATCCTAGCTCCTCAATATACCTATCTTCTTCCTTCAATTCTTCAAAGCCATTCTCTAACAGCAATTATTTAGAGAGTTTTAAAACGATCTCCTAAATGTCATGTTTATGTTTTATTTTTACTTGAAAGTTGAATCCATCATCAAACTAAACATCCAACAAAGGTCTGAAATATAAATTTTCCATTTGATGTGTTTATTTTTAGAAGCATGTAAGGTAAAATACAATTTACAATTTCATCTTGTGTGAAGGGAACATTTACATGTTACAAGATACCTTTTCAATCTAGCTCAGTTTATATTTTGGGTTTAGTTGTCCTTTATTAAGGTTACAAAAAGTCCCTAGCGCTCATGTATAATTTCTATGCCAAAGACTATTTATTTCTGATAAGCATCTGTTAATTCCATTCATGTAACTCAGCTGTTGCCCGTTTTTTCCACAACAATACCAGTTCTTGGCTTGTTCTGTTCCCTGTTAAATGCTATTTATTCTTATCTATTGGGTCTTTGTTGAAGATTCATAATAGTGGATTAGGCTCTGGCCAGCTGTATGGACATACAGAAAAATACTAATGAAGATCTATGGGCTGGAATACAAATAAAAAGCGCAATTGGCAGAATATCCCCAGTGTCAAACTATTATGATGACACCTGACCTTCAGGCATATTTGGTGTGCGATGAAGTACTTCTCTGGCCCTATGTTTACTCTTATGAAGCACTTAACATATTGTGAACACTACCAACGAACATAATATTATTGTTCATTTATTTCTCCCTTGACATATACTGAAAAATTGTATGATCTTTTGGGATTTTATACCAGCAAGTGAGTCAACGAGTTTGTACCCAATGCATCCTCTGTGTATATCTGTTGCTAGGCAACATTGATAAGTCAAGCACACATTGTTCCCTTTCAAAGGAAATCATATAATACTCTGGTATCTGACGTCTCTTGAAGTTACAAATTTGTTAAATTAAGTTTATCATCATAAAAGGCTGCTTATTAAAACGCAAGACAAGTTGACTTTTAAGGTGCCAAGGAAAAACCTTGTTACACAAATGCATGAATAATTAAATTAATGTCCAATTAGATTGTACAGTTGTGTGTACAGCTTGAAAAGAAATGTTATAAAATTATGTATCAGTTGATAGTTCATGAAAAGTTCACCGAGCAGTTGCTAAATAGTAAAGAGCATTGGTAATGCTGTCTGTTTCATTTCCTTTAGTGGTTGGTTAATTAAACAATATTCCTGTAACTGTACTATTTACATAACTGTATTAATACATTTTAAATTATGTGAATGTTATTTATGCGAGAGAAATAAAAAATCCCTTAATGATGTGCCTGCAGCTTTGTATCCATCAGCTGTTCTTCTTTTCGCCATGAAAAGAGATTGGTCCTATCAGGTTGGATAGATTTGTGGACATAGGTATCATTTAGGAGAAAATCTATCTAAAGGGTGTAATTTACCCTGGACCAATATGTTGTCATGCACGGTAGGCAAACGCTATTTTCATTTCTTGTGCATGTACAGAAAATACTGAATGTCTTCGCATGAAACTCACACATAAACTGGGCAGCCTTATTTCACCCGGTAATTTATAACCGTATAATGTGTCCTCAGCCAATTGTAAATTTACTCTCCACCTTCCCCTCTCTTGTTGGATTGCCAAGGTACAAAATTACATCTTCTTGCTGGATTTGCTTCTGACTCTTAGAGTGGTATTCAATTCTTTTCAACCCCTTCCACACCCATTCGGTTTCTGCTGACGTGCATTGTATCATCATACCAGCTCGCTACCCTATACGCAGCTAAACCTGATTACTATGGGCAGAATATGCGCGATAATGCGGATCACTTTAGAAAGGAGATTGGGCGTGATATATAATTTAAATACCACCCTTATAGTTTAAAGTGGAGGATTGAAAGACTGACCTACTGATTATTCCATTTGAAGTGGTAGGAGGCATGCAATTTGACAGATTAAATTAAACTCTGCCCTATCCAATAACCTGCAATTAATTTACATTGTAGTTTATTAATCCCCTGCCCCATTATGGCCCATCTGAGCACTATTACTCATTACATTGTTTACATAGCACACAATACACTGGCATGTGCTTGTAACTGCGGGCATATTGTGTGACTATATGTATGTCCATAAGCAGGATAGCATACAAGTGAAAAGGACAGACTCTTTTTAGTACAATTCAATTTACAATTTCATTGTATTTATATTGGTGTTTGGGAACTGTAGGGGAAGTGGGTCACAGTCAGATAACATGGAAATGTATCATTCCGCACCAGTCCCAAGTGTTCAAACAATTCTATGAACCAGAATTATATCCATATAAAAGAATAATCCCTGATAGAAGTACCTGGTGGTGCACCCAGAGTCAGAAGGAGAGCTAAAGACAAATTGTTTACAGAAGACTCTTGTGTGGGTGCACTCTTGTATTCTATTCTATTAAGTAGAGTAAATTTTAAAACATAACGTTTATTATTAGAAGTTTAAGATTAGTCCATACTCCACTGATCCACCAGAAAAATTAGACAAGAACATTGACAAATACACAAGTTATATGTTACAAAAAATAGAAATATAGATAAAATGTTCTGGTTAGTCTATAACAATAGACTGCTAGGGAGATGTAGACACTATAGTTCTACAACTGTCCCCTACCAAACCAGCACAAGTAATGCTTGTTTTAATAGGACCTCATGAGATCATCATTAAGCGGACCATTTATAACAGGAGTACAAATCATAATAGTTCAAGAAATATGCATGTACATAATTAACATCTAAACTCTCAATATTACTTCGTAGTTTATAAGGGGCCTCTGTGAACTAGTTACAGTGCCGTTGAAAAGAAATATTGGAAGATTTATAGAGAAAAAAAAAGAAAAAATTGGTGATCCTGCTGTTGGTGTGTAGTCGAGATAGGTCAAAAATTATAACACCAGGTATTCTCTGAGGGTCCCCCCTTCAGGTACTTACCCGGACCACCACTGCTTCGCTTCCAAGATCGGACAAGATTGGGCTTTGTCGGTGTGGTATGGTAGTACTGTAAGTTATTAGATGCAAATTGATTCACTCACCAATAAGAGTGCACCTAATGTAGATATTAAGAGGGAGAGAAAGTTAGGGAACTGCTGTCTATGTTGGACACAGGGTTACCCCTATGAATCATGGTTGAGAGTCCCCCGAAAACAAATAGGAAGTCAGAAAGTGAAAAGAATTGATCTGTATTTTGTAAGTACAGATCAACTTTTAGATAGAAGAGTAGAATTGAGTAAAACCAGAAAAAATATGAATATCACTATTTGATACCTTTATCCATGTTCGTAAGCCACATTACATATATTGCTCTTTTATACACAATGGCCTGGATACCGGTCAACTAGGCAAAAGTATTTTTGTAGCAATCAGTCAAAATTCCATAACTGTAATGAGTACTGGAAAGAATGATGCACCATATTCACTGAACATATGACATCATACTGAAACAGATGATATTACAACTATTGGTTGAGAGAGTCCAGACAGACAACAATTATAGTGGGGCACTGTAATAATGCGCTATGTTCAGCAAAAAAAGACCACACTCCAAAACGTAATGTAGGCTTTGAAAATTTGCGGGAGAGACAATGTAAGTCCTTACACCATCGCTGATTTTAACAAAATCTACCAGATCGTACTCCAAAATATAATACAGACTTTGGAGATTCACTGGAAAGACAAGCCAATATCTATATCTGTGGCATCACAAAAGTGTAAATAATCTCAGAAAAGCTCAAACAAAAATGCACTATGGCCATGCTGAACAATACTTAGATCATATGCAATCAAATAAATAGTATTGAGAATGTGCAGCAGATAAACAACTCTTATGAGATCAATTCTGATATAGATGCCACTTCTCGATCTCAGAAGTGGCATCTATATTGGTGGGATCTATTAGGTACTCCTGGTGTCCTGGGTCCTCATTGGCACCTGGGTCCTCAGTGGAAAATGCGTTTAACCCATCCTGTGGGCTTGCTCACTTCCAAGTGCGGGCTTGCTCACTCCATTGGAAGTGAGCAAGCCCGCAGTATGGGTGAAATGCGTTTTCCACTGAGGATCCAGGTGCCAATGAGGACCCAGGACACCAGGAGTACCTAACAGATCCCACCAATCCACGGACTGACCCATGGACCTGGGCAGTAACCGGTATCTTTTACATTTAAACTGTCACCTACACCACTATCTATATTACCTATATGCTAATTCATATTCCGCACTGAGGACTGGGGATACCTAGGAGTACCTAATAGATCCCGAAAACTGATGAACTGACCCAGGGCTCTGGGCAGCAACTGGTATCTCCAGTGTATTTTACACAGAAATTATTACCCATTCATATTAGTAGATCTACACAATCCACACTAGTAGACAGACCTTTTCTTCAGCAATTTTGATTGGACTGACACCTAATTAGATGATAGCAGACACTAACCAAAACATTTAGAGTAAGGTGATTAATCTCAGGTCATTACCTGAGATCGAGAAGTGGCATCTATATTAGCATTGATCTCATAGGGATTTGTTTATCTGCTGCACATTCTTAATGCTATTTATTTGATTGCATATGATCTAAGCATTGTTCAGCATGGCCACAGTGCATTTTTGTTTGAACTTTTCTGAGATTATTTACACTTTTGTGATGCCACAGATATAGATATTGGCGTATCTTTCCAGTGAATCTCCAAAGTCTGTATTATATTTTGGTGCGATCTGGTAGATTTTGTTAAAATCAGAGATGGTGTAAGCACTTACCTTCTCTCTCCCGCAAATTTTCATAGCCTGCATTACGTTTTAGAGTGTGGTCTTTTTTTGCTGAACATAGCGCATTATTGCAGTGCCACACTATAATTGTTGTCTGTCTGGACTCTCTCAACCAATGGATATAGTATCATCTGTTTGAGTATGATGTCATATGTTCAGTGAATATGGTGCATCATTCTTTCCAGTACTCATTACAGTTATGGAATTTTTACTGATTGCTACAAACATACTTTTGCCTTGTTGACCGGTATCCAGGCCATTGTGTATAAAAGAGCAATATATGTAATGTGGCTTACGAACATGGATAAAGGTATCAACTAGTGATATTCATATTTTTTCTGGTTTTTCTCAATTCTACTCTTCTATCTAATCAGTAGATCTGTACTTACAAAATACAGATCAATTCTTTTCACTTTCTGACTTCCTATTTGTTTTCTGGGGACTCTCATCCATGATTCATAGGGGTAACCCTGTGTCTAACATAGACAGCAGTTTCCTAACTTTCTCTCCATCGTAATATCTACATTAGGTGCACTCTTATTGGTGAGTGAATCAATTTGCGTCTAATAACTTACTACCATACCATACCGACAAAGCCCAATCTTGTCCGATCTTGGAAGCGAAGCAGTGGTGGTCCGGGTCAATACCTGAAGGGGGGACCCTCAGAGAATACCTGGTGTTGTAATTTTTGATCTATCTCGACTACACACCAACAGCAGGATCACCAATTTTTTATTTTTTATTCTCTATAAATCTTCCAATATTTCTTTTCTACAGCACTGTAACTAGTTCACAGAGGCCCCTTATAAACTACGAAGTAATATTGAGAGTTTAGATGTTAATTATGCATATTTCTTGAACTATTATGATTTGTACTCCTGTTATAAATGGTCCGCTTAATGATGACCTCATGAGGTCCTATTAAAACAAGCATTACTTGTGCTGGTTTGGTAGGGGACAGTTGTAGAACTATAGTGTCTACATCTCCCTAGCAGTCTATTGTTATAGACTAACCAGAACATTTTATCTATATTTCTATTTTTTATAACATATAACGTGTGTATTTGTCAATGTTCTTGTCTAATTTTTCCAGTGGATCAGTGGAGTATGGACTAATATTAAACTTCTAACAATAAATGTTATGTTTTAAAATTTACTCTACTTAATAGAATAGAATACAAGAGTGCACCCACACAAGAGTCTTCTGCAAACAATTCAGATTGTAAGGTGTGGCACATCCATCAGCATTTATATGCTTAGGAATCAAGGCACGTGTAACCCCACACAGGATCGTATTGTCCACAGTTAAGATGTCACACCATCACTGAACTATGCCTACATGATAACGCCCCCTTGCAGTCAATTTAGAAAGACAGAGAGGCTTGTTCAGACAGGGAATGGTAGAAAGTCTTGGCATACAGAAAAGGGCAAAGAGGCTGGAGCAGACAGAGAGGTTTGTGCAAGCAGAGAAGGGCAGAGAGAGACTGGTACAGAAAGGAGAAAGAGAGAAGGAGACACAGACAAGACAAGGAGAGAGGCTGGCGTAATCAGGGAAAGAGCGGATACACGCATAGCACAGATACTGTAGAAAAAATGTAGAGATGTTAGTGCAGAGTTTAGCAGAGAGTCTGGGTCAGATAGGAGAAGGGCAAAGTGACTGGTGTACAGAGAGGGATTGTTGTAGACAGTGTAAGCGACAACAGAATCAGACAGAGAGTGATGGGAAAGGGAAGAGTAGAGAAACTGAAGCAGATAGAAGGAGAGAAACTGGTGGTGAAGCTTGCGGTGAAAGGGAGAAAAACTGTCACAGACAGTGGAAGAAGAAAGGCTAATGTAGATGTTGAAAGGATAGAAGCTGGTGCAGACAGGGACTAAGAGATAGTCTGGGGCAGATAAGGGAAAAATACAAAGGTTGGGACAGTGAGGTGAGCTTAAAAGGGGCACACAGACCTTTTTTTTATTAAGCTTTTGGACCAGATTTTACTACACTTTTTCAAATCCATTGTTGGAAGAATATACCCTTTCTTACTCAACATACCAAAACTCTTACCTATCTTATCATTATAATATCTGGCCTCATCAATTGAAACCTGTTCCCATATGGGATTCCTGCTCAACAAACTTTAGCCAATCTTAAATTCTGCAACAAGTCTTTATTTCTTGTCATTCCACATCTGCAGCACCACTTTGCAAATCCATTTACTGTCTTTCCATTTCCTAAAAATCCATCAGAAATTATGGATATTTCCTACATGAAGAACAACACAGAAACAGACAAAATCAGCTGCGCAAAGTATCAGCGAAAGGACAGTACAATTTTAGGAGAACCGATGTATGTATATAAATTGATTTATTAATGAAAAAGCATAAAATAGCAGTAAAAGATGACATAAAATTGTTGGATATAAAAAGGCACACCTTGACTAAGTTTATCCGTTTAAACAGACACCAAATTGTGTCGGTTCTCTATATGGAAGTCCACAAAAGGAAATAAAGTCCAGCTGTTTGTTGGAAAGCAATAGATGGTAATAGCCGTAATGTTATTACTGGAAGTGAATGATCAGTGCAGTAGACATCCCATAATAATAAATTGGGGGAGTGATCCAGTGTTATTTATTGTTCAATTACCTCTCCTTAGGTGGGCTGGTCCAAAGCCGAGCGTCCTCGGCGATGTGTCCTGCAATGCCCACTGTGCGAATGCCGCAGGGGAGAGGGAGCCGTGGATTCACTGTAAAGTGTATCTCTGTGGAGATGAAGGACGGCTTGCGGGGAGAACAAACCCGCTAATGCTTTCAAATCGGATACCTCGGCAGGTGTGCAGACAGGAGGCGTGGCCTAACTAGTTTCGTCACGTGACCCGTGACTTTCTCAAAGGAATATTCCTTTGAGAAAGTCACGGGTCACGTGACGAAACTAGTTAGGCCACGCCTCCTGTCTGCACACCTGCCGAGGTATCCGATTTGAAAGCATTAGCGGGTTTGTTCTCCCCGCAAGCCGTCCTTCATCTCCACAGAGATCCCAGAATAGCCGCGGATCTGAATTCTCGAGCCGCC
The DNA here is from genome assembly GCF_028390025.1 of Pseudophryne corroboree. Lineage (NCBI taxonomy): Eukaryota > Metazoa > Chordata > Amphibia > Anura > Myobatrachidae > Pseudophryne > Pseudophryne corroboree. The sequence continues at coordinate 470,871,921 of NC_086444.1, forward strand.
CGTATCAACATACGGCTCCCCGTCAGCCGGATAAACCAGCACACGGCATACACTTTACAGTGAATCCACGGCTCCCTCTCCCCTGCGGCATTCGCACAGTGGGCATTGCAGGACACATCGCCGAGGACGCTCGGCTTTGGACCAGCCCACCTAAGGAGAGGTAATTGAACAATAAATAACACTGGATCACTCCCCCAATTTATTATTATGGGATGTCTACTGCACTGATCATTCACTTCCAGTAATAACATTACGGCTATTACCATCTATTGCTTTCCAACAAACAGCTGGACTTTATTTCCTTTTGTGGACTTCCATATAGAGAACCGACACAATTTGGTGTCTGTTTAAACGGATAAACTTAGTCAAGGTGTGCCTTTTTATATCCAACAATTTTATGTCATCTTTTACTGCTATTTTATGCTTTTTCATTAATAAATCAATTTATATACATACATCGGTTCTCCTAAAATTGTACTGTCCTTTCCCTGATACTTTGCGCAGCTGATTTTGTCTGTTTCTATATTCTCCAACCAAACACCCACATAGTGTTTTTCAGCCGCGCATGTATCAGGGTAATTTGATTATTAGCCTCCTGCAATTGAGGCGCTGTAGAAGCAGTCTTCTGTTTTTTCTCATGAAGAACAACACCCCTTTCTTTGGCACCTGGGTCTCACCTCACATCTAGTAAACACATTTAACTCATATATATATATATATATATATATAGGACTTCTCCCATGCCACTACCCACCTATTGAATTCCCTGCCACACCCAATAAGCGCCCCCCCCCCCCCCCCCCCCACACACACACACACACACAAACACTTTCCATAAATCTTAATCTCTCCTGAAAACCCATGTCTTTATTACAATTTACCCCCCCCTCCCCCCCATATGGATTCGGTATGTTTTACCGGCAGATGGGATGCCGGCTGTCAGTATACTGACAGCGGTATCCCGTTTGTCGGAATCTCCGGCAGCAAGGCAGCGAGTCCCCTCCTGGGCCCGCTGTGCTTGCCACGCTTTGAACACATGGCTCGCTTCGCTCGCCACAGGTTGTATTCCCAGTCGGTTGGTGGTGTTGACGAGCGGGAATAACCTGTGGATATTGGAATTACCCCAGCCATTTCAGCAGCTGTCGGGATTCCGACGCTGGTTTCCTGAACGCCAGGATCCTGACAGCTGGCATTTTTTAACTGCATACCCCCTATACTACCCACACTAATGCTCCCTCACTATTGTCCTAATCTCCACTTTGGGCCCCACTTATTCCTCATGTATCAGCTATGCTCTCATCCAATTAAAATGTAAAAGCTCTAATCAGCAGGGTCCTCTTTGCCCTTTCTTTTCATGTCTGCATTTATTCTGTCCACTTTGCATGTCCCATCTCCCCCTCTTCCCTCCGGCATATATGATTACTGTTGTGCTTTAAAAGACAATGATGATGATGATGATGATGATGATAATAATACTAATAAATTATATGCTGGTTACTAACAATCCCTAGTGGGCATAGCCAGAACTTTGTGGTCCCCACAGCAATATTTTGAAGGGACTCTTGTGCCAATGCTTGTAGAGTGACAATAATAGTGCCAGGTTCCAGATGATAGGCCGACTGCATATGATTGACATCAATTAGGTCAACAGATACAAAAGATCGACATGGTCAATAGGTCAACATGTAACATGTAACGTAAAAGGTCGACAGTGCTCAAGGTTGACAGTTACAAAAGGTTGACAGGTTCAAATCGTTAACATGACACATACTTCATTGTGAACACAAGTTTTGGGTTTTTTTTAAACTCTTTCATCATTTACCATCCACGTGGGTTATGACTGGTAATAGTAACCTGTGCTGAGTGCAGTGGTAAAAGAGCAAGGCACCTTGCCCGAAGTGGGGTACACTAATTGACGTCACTTGTGCAGGGTGTACGTCTCACCTTCCACACTCCCGCACTTATAGGGTATAAGAATTTGCCCACTAAAATATATGCAGCCATTTTTTTTTATTGAAAACCACAGGTATCTGGAGTATGCATAACCACACTAATTCAAAATTGGACACAAGGTCCACATTGTTTTTACGGGAAAAATCTCACACCTAATTGAATATGCCCCACAGTGTTCCCAGTTCATATTGTGCCACATTCCAGTGCCCTCCATCTCAAATGATGCTATATTGCAGTATCCCCAGTTCATATTATATAACATTATAATGCTCTCCAGTTCATATAATACCAAATAACAATGAGCAGGCCATATTATGCTACATTACAACGCCCAACTGTCCAGGTTAAGCAACATTACACTTGCCAGATTCAGGGACTGGAGCTCTAATACAGCCTTGGCATATTACTCTGCATGTGCACGTCAAGGGAGTCTGGTAACAGCTCACATAGGTGTGCGATAAGTCACGGGTGCCTGGCCTAGCAGCACGCCTCATCTCTCTCTATGCTGGGCAGACAAGTAGAGCATTGGAGGGTGAAGTTGCTTGACCAGCCACTATCTCAGTGTGTCGGCAGCCGAGCAAAGCGCTGGGAGGCTGAGCTGTGTGGCCAGACTCTCTGTGTGGCTGGACTGGCACATCAGGCCATTGACCCTTCTGGCATTTGCCAGAAGCGCTAGATGGGCAGTCTGGACCTGCCCAGAAAAGTTTATTTCACATTACAGTGCCCCCTTACCATTATAACATCCACTACACACACCTCTCACTGAAAATGGAATGTCACCCTGGGCAACAGGTAGGACCCAATGGCTTTGCAAGCAAATATGGGAAGTAGGTATGCAACTACAGTATATAACATACGTTCAGGGCCCTCTAAGCCTCTGGACACAATAGCAAAGGCACCCCCAGTATCCACTATAGCAATTCCCAAACTCCCTACCCTTAAATTTGCACATAGTTTCAGCATCATAATCTCAGATAATTCCACTATGGAATTGACATAAAAAGGTATAGGCATATTTATAATGGGTGTATTGTCTGCAGGGCACACGGGCCCCTGCATCCGGGGGGGGTCCACACCGCACACCCTGCACCCATGTTAATTCACTTACTTCTCCGGAGTCCTGCATCGGCGCTGCTACAACAGGAGAAATCACTTAGAAAATGGAGCGGCTGCTATTTTCCTGGTGATCCACTGAATTGTCTCTGAGAACATGGCAGGTGCCAAGTTTTTGGAGACACACTAGAGATTAGTCTCTGGGGATATGGTGGGAGCCATTATTCCAGAGACCTGCACATGTGCAGAGTCTATGGCGCTACAGAGAGAGAGGACCCACACAGAGTTGCACAAGGGCCCTCTCTTCTCTTAAAATTCTCATGTAAAAAGGATTACACAAGGGAATTCTATCTGATTTTGCAGTGGCGCACGCAGGGGGGGTTTCCGAGTACCCAGAAACCCCCCTCACTAAAAAAAAAAAATTTTTTTTTTTTTAGTTTTTTTTCTGCATGACTATTATTATGCCTGCTGTCTTCCTGGTGGTACTTATAAGTGCTTAATAAAGGTTTACTTTATTTTAATTATAGTACATATATATCCATGTGCATACATTATATACACATGTATATACATACATATTAACACACACACACATATGATATATATAAACATGGGTGTATATATATATATATATATATATATATATGTACTGTATATACGTATATGCATGTTCAATATGCTATGTATGTATATATATACATATATATATGTGTGTGTGTGTGTGTGTGTGTGTGTGTGTGTATATATATATACATATATATATATATATATATATATATAGAGGTGTATATACAGTATATATATGTGTGTGTGTAGATAAGTATATATATATATATATATGCATATATATATATATATACACACACACACTAGTTTTACGGACCCATCATATACTGGGTCACCTCAATCCCCACCCCCGTGCTTGGCTCCACCCAGTTCTGGAAACCCCCCCATGCAAATCCTGCGTTTGCCACTGTTTTGGCACATTCTCTCTCAGCCATCTGAAAATTTTTCAAAACTATGGGGCTGATTCTAAGTTAGGAGTAAAGTAAAACAAGCAAGTACAGTAACTTTGTACATTGGCAAAACTATGTTGATCTGCAGATAGTGCAGGTGTATTGTGTGAAGAGAGATTAAGATTTGAGAGGGGCGTGTCCAAACTCAGAGCGTAGTTGTAGTGCAAAAATAAAGCTGCCCAATATTTGTGAGCTACGTGCAAAAGCAGCCAGTGTTTATCCTGCATGCAATAAATAAATGTATTTGTTCCTCTTGCATTGCAGCATGAATACTTTTATTTAACTCTGCCCCCAACTCACAATCATCCCCCATATGTGCAACAAATGACAATGACATGTAGTTGATAAAATTGAATATTGGGAGAATCTGATGCTATTTTGGAATCCATTCAAGTCATTAATCTTGGGCCATAATCTTATATTAAGACTAAAACACTAAAGAATACAAAGAAAAATACACAAATCTATATAATAAAAAGATACTAGCATTATAGGTCCTCATAAATAGTGCCTATGTATCTAGCAATAGAAAGATTTTCTATAGTTGCTTATGCCACTTATCACAGCAATAGAAAATATTTTTTGGGGCCCAATTATGAAAAAAAACCCTCATTGGCCAGAAGTAACATCATACTGTACCACTTTGCCAGCCAGACCAGGTCCCATATGTGCATCTGTGAACAATCTTACATGGTAATAGATGCACATACACCGGAAGCTCAAACATCTGAAAATATATAAACTACTAGTAAATTGAAAAAAAAAAAAACATATTTATTTTCATAGGAAAGTCCTCAGAACTTTTTTGACTATTGGTTCAGCACACAAAATGGCTGCCTCCATTATATGTTTCCTACACCACTCCCAACATTATATAAAAACTAAATAAAACATTTGGCAATGGGGCAACTTGTTCTCTTCCACAACAATTGTCATGCAAACTACTGTAACACCTCCATTATTTTTTTTTACATAGTCCCACTTTTATAGACTTATTGACAGTGCATACATTTTAAATCCCCTCAGAAATCTGAATAAAAATACTCATGCTGACTGAGGTAAAGTTTTATGCTCCTGAGGAAGCTATATTGTACTTGTGCCAGTGAAACGCGTTGAGCTCATCCTACATCTATCTGGACTCCACTTTCTAAATAGACCTACAGAATTCCTGTCATCCCCTGGCAAAAATTGGACTTTTTCTCCCATCACTGGATAAATTGCATCTAACCGGTTTGGCCCACATCTGCAGCTTCAAATGGACTTGTCCTAATGCTGATGCCCATCAATTTGTGGATCCGGTAACTATTTACAAAATACAGTGAATGCATCTTGGGAGATTGTCCTAGCCCTAAGGACTTGACACTGGTAATATAGGAAAGTGGAAAATTGCACAATCAGTCTATCCAGATAAAACAAATTAATCTTCATTGCCATCTAGTGGTACTAGGAATTTATTCCCTTTTTTTAATTGTTTCCAATTTTATACATGAAGCAAACCATCTTTGTATCAATTTGTTAGCCAGCGCTGGTATACATTCTTTTATACTCTAGTTTATATTTGAGGATTTGACCTTCCTCATACCTGCTGCTGTTGGTTGCGCACTTGCATATCTTTCTATTTGGTAATACTATGCATCCATACCTGTGCTGCATTTTAGTTGTGCGCAGTATATAGTAGGAGGGGACAGTGCAGAATGTTGCTGTGACCACCAGTATATATATAGCAGTATGGTACAGTAGTCCACTGCTCTACCTCTGTGTCGTCAAGTATGCTATGCATCCATACCTGTGCTGCATTTTAGTTGTGCGCAGCATATAGTAGGAGGGGACAGTGCAGAATGTTGCTGTGACCACCAGTATATATATAGCAGTACGGTACAGTAGTCCACTGCTCTACCTCTGTGTTGTCAAGTATACTACAAAAGTTCAGTAAAATTACCCAAAAATCTAAATGAAAAGCATCTGATGAGAAGCATAAACTTGACAATATGCCATTTACGACACGGAGTGGCAAGGAACGGCTGAGGCCCTGGCCTATGTTCATGGCTAGTGGTTCAGATTCACATGAGGATGGAAGCACTCATCCTCTCGCTAGAAAACTGCAGTGCCACTCCTAGATGGGCCAGGTGTTTGTGTCGGCCACTTGTGTCGCTTAGCTTAGTCACACAGCTACCTCATTGCACCTCTTTTTTTCTTTGCATCATGTGCTGTTTCGGGACTATTTTTTAAATCTGCCATCCTGTCTGACACTGCAGTGCCACTCCTAGATGGGCCAGGTGTTTGTGTCGGCCACTTGGGTCGCTTAGCTTAGCCATCCAGCGACCTCAGTGCAAATTTTAGGACTAAAAATAATATTGTGAGGTGTGAGGTGTTCAGAATAGACTGGAAATGAGTGGAATTTATGGTTATTGAGGTTAATAATACTATGGGATCAAAATGACCCCCAAATTCTATGATTTAAGCTGTTTTTGAGGGTTTTTTGTAAAACAACACCCGAATCCAAAACACACCCGAATCCGACAAAAATTTTTCAGGGAGGTTTTGCCAAAACGTGTCCGAATCCAAAACACGGCCGCGGAACCGAATCCAAAACCAAAACACAAAACCCGAAAAATTTCCGGTGCACATCACTAGTTTTAGCCCATGCCTATTCAACAAAAACAAAAAACAACAATGAAAAGGCATGGACGAAATGGATTAAAAAATGGCCCACTATTGAATACACACAGGTCGAATTAGTGCTAATTTTCCGACTGTCGAAAAATTCGGCTCTAACTGAATATACCCCTATGCATATACCAACACTGTACGTGCATACTGCATACTGAATATGTATCAGTAGTTAGTAGTTTGACTAAGTGCCAATTTAGACTATGCGATTTCCCTTGAACTCCCCCGAGCCCAGAACCACCAATTTTGACTATATTTACTTGTGATTTTGACTATGTGTTATTTTGACTATATACAGTTTTAACTATACTATAAACTAGATTGTACACAATATAATCAAAATTGTCTTGCCTGCAAAGCCTATTTTTTCTTGCGATACCGACACCACGGCAGTGCACATCGGTATCGCAAGCTGTGTACACACGGTGCGATATGTGCTAACTTTTCTTACTATTTTGACTATATAGTCAAAATCATAAGCACACATCGCACTGTGTGTATGCACTTTTAAAATTGTTGCATTCTGTAGACTTGGGCCTCCTAATTTCTCAGGCAGTGGTTGCCAAACTGGGTGTCACAGGCCGCTTGCAGGGGTGCCATGGGTTGATGGTCTAGGCCTAAATCAAATTATTTATGGTGACAGTGGCTGCCAATAATAAAGTGTGGACAAACAGAAGCACAATCCTATCTACCGCATTACCTAAGGAAGACAGGTGAGCACAATTTACTTAATTTACTTAATTTAATATTTTTTTCTGAATTTATAATAAGAAACTTTGACTAGGAGTGTTATAAAAACAATGCTGTTACTCTAGGGCAGAGTGACAGGATTGCGTTTTTTCTGGTTATTAGTCCCAACAGATGATTTCACCATGGGGAAATAGGGCTTTCCAGATCACCAGTCAAGCTGACTGGTTAGTGGATGTGTCTAATTCTGTCTGTTTCACTGCTTCCTTGTAGCGGTCACTGGGTTATGTCACCTCCTGGGATCAACACGGAATGTCCTCTCAAACACATTGACTGTTGAAGACTGTTGACTTTAATAAAGCTCCCATAATAAGAGTGGACTGCGTTAGGGAGACTTGCTATGTTAATCCCTGGAGGCTACATATCCCAGTGACAGCTACAAGGAAGCAGTAACATGGACTAAATTGGATACAGCCAGTAACCGCTAATCAGTAGGCTTGCCCAGAGATCCAGAAAGCTATGTTTCCCCGTGGTGAAAATCAACTTGTAGGCAACTATAAAAAAAAAAAAAAAACAGACTGCGGTTGGGAGGTATGGGCTCTCCCATTACTGTAAACGGGTCCCAGGTCAGATGACCTGGGCTACCTGTTTACACTGCCCCTCAACACGGGTTCTACCTGCGTTCAACTCCCACTTAGTAATAATCACATCAATGTGCCTTAAATTTGGCACTGTACCTGGTCCTGCTAGTTGTCGGGGGTTGTTTCATGCTGCTGCTGCTGCTGCTACTAGCCAGGCCTGCACAATCCTCTGTGCCGTTTCCTTCCCCAAACCTCTGGGCTCCATCTAAATGTCCCTCCAAAAAGGGCCATCGCCTCCTCTAGTATCCATGAACACTGTCCTCTCTCAGGCAGTGGCCATTTTGGGAGGGACATTTTTACAGTATTCTATGCGGCCAGCCAGACAGCATAGAATACTGCACACAATAGCCGTGGGCCGGCACCTAGGGCGTAATTCAGAGTTGATCACAGCAGCAAATTTATTAGCAGTTGTGCAAAACCATGGGCCTAATTCAGAGTTGATCGCAGCAGTAAATTTGTGGCCAAAACCATGTGCACTACAGGGGGGGCAGATATAACATGTGCAGAGAGAGCTATATTTGGGTGGGGTGTGTTCAAACTGAAATCTAAATTGCAGTGTAAAAATAAAGCAGCCAGTATTTACCGTGCACAGAAACAATATTATATAACCCACCCAAATCTAACTCTGCAAATGTTATATCTGCGCCACTTGCAGTGCACATGATTTTGCCCAACTGCTGACAAATTTGCTCCTGCGATCAACTCTGAATTACCCCCCAAGTGCACTGCAGGTGTAGCAGATATAACATTTGCACAGAGAGTTAGATTTGGGTGGGTTATTTTGTTTCTGTGCAGGGTAAATACTGGCTGGTTAATTTTTTTGCACTGCAATTTAGATTTCAGTTCGAACACACCCCACCCAAATCTAACTCTCTCTGCACATGTTATATCTGCCCCCCCTGCAGTACACATGGTTTTGCCCAACTGCTAACAAATTTGCTGCTGCGATCAACTCTGAATTAGGCCCCTTGTGCGATTGCACGGTTGGCCCGGTCCTAAAAACAGCACTGGTCCCTGACATTAACTTTTTCAGCAAGTTTTATGTACAGTGCATACTTGGACATATTGGGCCTGATTCTGAGGTGGGAGTATAACAAAAAAGAGCAAGTACGTGCATCTGGACAAACCATGTTGCAACGCGAGGGGTGCAAATAGTGTACATTCATTTTGCATACAGGATAAATACAGTCTGCTTTTGCTGCATGCAGTCCACAAATACTGAGCAGCTTTATTTGTATACTAATTTTTTTAGATCTGAGTTAGTACCCCACCCCAGAGCTGGCCCTAACCAATATGATGCCCTAGGCAAAATTTTGGCTGGTGCCCCCTAGCCAGCACCATCACTCCTCACCCATAGCTATCCTCATTTTGGTGCTCCTACCACCTATATTTTAAATAGGAAGTGTACACATTCGGCGCACAGTCCAAAAAGGGGCGTGTTCTTGCTGGGAAGGTGCATGGCCAAACAACAGTACCCGTAATTGGAATTATGCCACACATTAATGCAACTTTATTTACATTTTATCATGCGATAGTGTCCCTTATTCACATTACATCACACAGTAGTACCACTTTACCTTATATACGTTACTTCTCACAGTAGTGCTCCTTATTAACATTACATCACACTGAATTGCTCCTTATTCACATTACACCACACCATATTGCTCTTTATTCACATTAGACCACACAGTAGAGCACCTTATACACATAATGCCACACATTAGTAATGCATTTATACACTTAATAACACACAGTAATGCCCTTAGACATATGACAAACATTACTAATGTCCTTACAAACATAATGCACCTTACACATTATGCCAAACTTTATTAATGCCCTTATACACATAATGTCCCTTACACATACTGTATGCCGCACATTATTAATGCCCTTATACACATGACACACACAGTGCCCCTTACAGATATGCCACACATTATTCATGCATTTATACATGACACACATAATGCCCCTTACACATATGCCGAACACTACTACACAATCAACCACCCGCACGCAGCACTAACATGGCCACTAACACTGTGATAACACTAACATTGCTTGGATACAGATGTGTCCTCATGCATCTTTCCTCAATACGCCATGCAGCAGGAGATGCCTGGCATGAGTCAGCTGGCAATTCTGCTAACGTCGGATGCCTTTCTTGACGAAAATGCATCTTATTTGCATTACTATGTAGTTAGGATGCACAAGCAGCTTCTGCTGATTAAAATGATATGCGGCATGCCTATATTCTGTGTGCGACTGTGGATATCTCTGCATACGAAATTCTACATTACAGAGATGTCCAGGAATACACTGTAACATAGCATTTCATATGCAGATACAGCTGCAGTCACACACAAAATATAGGCATGCCGCATATCATTTTAATCAGCAGAAGCTGCTTGTGCCCCTAGGCATATCAAATGCCCTAGGTATTTGCCTAGTTTGCCTATGCCTAAGGCCGGCTATGCCCCACCCCCCAATCTAAATCTCTCTGTAAACCCTACACCTGCCCTACCTACAGTGCAACTTGGTTTTGCCAATATGGGCAGTTTGCTCTTTTTTGCTTTACTCACACTTCAGAATATGGCCCACTGTCCTGATTTCTGCAGTCATTTGACAGCATGTACAGATTAAAATCAAGATCTGCATTGACATTGTAATACTATAACCTATAGTAGATTACCTACAGTTCTTTGTTGCCAATGCAGGAAGGCATGCTGGAGACTGAAGATGTGTGAGTCTCCTCTGATTCCATTTGTTTTGATGATACATAAAGTTGGGCCATTTGTTTAGATAATTAACAAATTAATTCACAAGCTTTTTAAATGGTTTATGCAAAACAGTGATTTATAAATTTAGAAACTTATTATGTCCATATGTTCTGTTCATTCCTTGTTTTCACTTTAATAGAACTTTTTCTGAACGCTATGCTTATATGCAAGCAGAATTTGTGAACCAGTATTTAAGAAATACTGTTACAGAGAAACTAAAACATAGCTGTAACATTTTACCGATCTATGCTAGACATGTCACTATACTGGCTGGGTAAACTAACTTTACAGGTATTCAGAAGCATATCCGTACACTGAGTTGACTAGCGCTGGGAACAGCAATTTTGTACATGTCAAGGAAACGCTATCAGATCAAGAAACAAAACAGATTACCAGATTTAAATGTTATGAATTTTATATGCATATCTACATACATACATACATAGCTCCTCAATAAATATATACCTACTGTGTCACGATCCGGGTATCTGGACGCCATTACTTGCCTTTTAGATGCCTTCTGAAGCTGGCTCAGCGTTCCAAGGCCGGATCTCATCTGTGTTACTGATGTCCACACTCTGCATATCCCTCCTGTCACTCTGAGACGCTGTCACAGCGGCGCCATGTTTGAATCTAGTGTGGCGTCTCCTGTCCTCCGCGGCCTCCGCCGCCGCTCCTGTGTTCCAGTATGCAGGTTGTCAGAGTGGTGCCCCATGCCTGCCGCGGCCTCCGCTGTCATCCATGTGTCTCAGTGTGCAGTTGTCAGTTTGGCGTCTCCTGTCCTCCGTGGCCGGCGCCGCCATTGCTGCTATGTTTCCACATGGTTTTCCAAACCAACTTTCCCTCCAGTACTAACATGGGCGCAGACATGTTTGTTCCAGTCACATGTTCAATCTCCACCAATCCGCTGCACTGTGAATCTGCATGACTGACCAGCCAATGCCTGCCCTGCAGCAGGTATAAGTATCCTGTGCCTGAACCAGGAAATGGTCAGTGCTTTGATTGTCAAACCTAGTTCCAGTCTCTCTCTCCTGTGGTTGTTTCTCCAGGTTCCAGCTCCTGTTTCCAGCATCCACTAAGAGATCCGCACCTGCCTTCCATCCTGCGGTGCAGCCTGACTCTGCAGTCCTCCGTGGCTATTCCAGCTTCCAGCTATTAACCCATCTGCTTCCAGCGGTCAGCTTCCAGCAGTATCCAGTTTCTTTAAAGTGCCGGTGTTGTTCCAGCGGATCCCTACTTACCAGCAGTATCCACTACCACCGGTAACCTCTTTTCAACTCTTCTGTTTCCACGCTCCCTAGTATCTTACAGTATCCACTCCGTGTCTTCATCACCAGACTGGTCCATCCAGCATCCACTCCGTGTCTTCATCACCTGACTGGTTCCATCCAGCATCCACTCCGTGTCTTCACCACCTGGCTGATTCCATTCAGCATCCACTCCATGTCTCTACCACCTGGCTGGTTCCATCCAGTATCTACAACAGTCTGTTCAAGTTACCAACTTCATCTAATACTACTACTGGCGTGTTCCTCGGCTATCTTCACTACTACAGCCAGGCCTGGTAAGGTTATTCCATCAAAGGACTTTAACATCTGTTCATCAACCTACCAGTGCTCTGTGATACCTTCTATGGTTATAGTGATCCAGGAACTGTATTATTTGGCACTGCTTATTATCAACTGTGAATACTGTTGTTTCAACACGGAGTTTGTTAATAAAGCTTTTATTGACTTTTAACCTGGTTGTCATGGTCACACCTTCGGGTAATCCTTCTACACTTACATGTCCAGGGGTCTGATTAAACCTCCCAAGTTTAATTTCATTTCAGCCCCTACAACTGAGGCTTCCTCCTGTCAGCCTAAACCCTCAGTTGTGACAGTAAGCACTGACCCTATGAATCCAGTCGGAGACCAGGATCAAGTGGCCAGGCCGATGCAAGAACTGGCAGCCAGACTCGAACATCAGGAGGCTGCACAAGGCCACATCATCTGCTGTCTCCAGGATCTCTCTACCCGACTGGATGGGATTCAAACGACCCTCTGTGGACCTGGCACGTCCGGTGCGTCCACCACAGTGACATCAGCTGTAACCCCACCCACCTTACCCATTTGTACTCCACGTCTTCATCTTCCAACGCCAGCAAAATTTGACGGATCTCCAAGATTCTGCAGGGGATTTCTCAACCAATGTGAAATCCATTTTGAGCTACAACCTGGCAATTACCCCAGTGACCGTACTAAAATTGCCTATATTATTTCCCTTCTCAGTGGCTCAGCCCTTGACTGGGCATCACCTTTATGGGAGAAGTCTGATACCCTGCTGTCTTCCTATACTGACTTTGTAGCTACATTCAGGCGCATCTTCGACGAGCCAGGCCGGGTAACCTCTGCTTCATCTGAGATTCTCCGTTTACGCCAGGGAACACGTACTGTGGGACAGTATGTTATACAGTTCAAAATCCTGGCATCCGAACTGGCATGGAGCGACGAAGCCCTGTATGCTGCATTCTGGCATGGCTAATCTGAACGCATCAAGGATGAATTAGCTACCAGAGACTTGCCTTCTAAGTTGGATGAGCTAATTTCACTATGCACAAAGGTTGATCTACGTTTCAGAGAAAGAGCAACTGAGCGAGGAAGATCATCTATTCCAAAATCTTCTGCTCCTCCTCCTCGTCAACCGTCTCCATCCAAAGATGAGCCCATGCAAATTGGTCGTTCCCGTCTATCTCCCGCTGAGCACCGAAGACGTCTCTCTGAGTCTCTCTGTCTCTACTGTGCAGCTCCGTCTCACGCTATCTATGCCTGTCCCAAACGTCCGGGAAACTCCAAATCCTAGCTCGGCAAGGAGAGGGCCGGCTAGGAGTAATGAACTCCTCTCCATCTCCTCATGATTGTAATCTCCCAGTCTCGCTTCAAATTGCTCAACGTTATAGGAACGTCATTGCCCTCCTTGATTCCGGAGCAGCTGGGAATTTCATAACCGAAGCTTATGTTAAACGGTGGTCCCTACCCACCGAGAGACTTCCTTCGTCTATTTCCTTGACTGCCGTGGATGGCAGTAAGATTTTTGACGCAGTTATTTCTTTAAGGACTCTACCAGTTCGTCTGAGAGTAGGAGTTCTTCATTCAGAATTTATTTCCTTTCTAGTGATTCCAAGAACCACACATCCAGTGGTTTTGGGCCTTCCATGGCTCCGTCTCCACAATCCATCGATTGACTTGACGACTACGCAGATACTAGCATGGGGTCCCTCCTGTGCTGAGACCTGTTTGTCCAAAGTGCTTCCTGTTTGTTCTTCCTCCCCCAGGTCATCTGATGTTCCACCTCCTCCATATCAAGACTACACAGATGTGTTCAGCAAAGCCTCCGCTGATATCCCTTCTCCTCATAGAGAATGGGACTGTCCAATTGATCTCATCCCAGGGAAGGTTCCACCTCGAGGCCGAACTTATCCATTGTCCCTTCCAGAGATGCATTCCATGGAGGAGTACATCAAGGAGAACCTGGCGAAGGGTTTTATTCGACCTTCCTCTTCTCCAGCTGGCGCAGGCTTCTTTTTCGTTAAGAAGAAAGACGGTGGCCTGCGGCCGTGCATCGACTACAGAGGTTTGAACGACATTACCGTTAAGAACCGTTATCCTTTACCCTTGATTACAGAGCTCTTCGATAGAGTTAGCGGAGCAACCATCTTTACAAAGTTGGATTTGAGGGGTGCCTACAATCTCATCCGGATCCGTGAGGGTGACGAGTGGAAGACCGCCTTTAACACCCGGGATGGACATTATGAGTACCTCGTCATGCCCTTCGGATTGAGCAACGCTCCAGCTGTTTTCCAGCATTTCGTGAATTAAATCTTCAGAGACATCCTGTACCGCCATGTCGTGGTTTATCTAGATGATATCCTTATCTTTGCCAATAATCTAGAGGAACATCGCTTCTGGGTAAAGGAGGTTCTGTCCCGTCTCCGTGTCAATCATCTCTATTGCAAATTAGAGAAATGTGTTTTTGAAGTCAAATCCATTCCGTTTCTAGGTTACATTGTGTCCGGTTCCGGACTAGAGATGGATCCTGAGAAACTACAAGCAATCCAGAATTGGCCGATACCCCTAACCCTCAAAGGGGTCCAGAGGTTCTTAGGGTTCGCCAATTACTACAGAAAGTTTATACGAGACTTTTCCACCATTGTGGCGCCTATCACTGCATTTACCAAGAAGGGTGCTAATCCGTCCAAGTGGTCTGAAGAAGCTACGCAAGCTTTTCATCTACTAAAGCAACGGTTCATCTCTGCACCAGTTCTGAAACAGCCTGACATCGACTCTCCTTTCATCCTTGAGGTGGATGCCTCCTCCGTTGGAGTAGGAGCGGTGTTATCCCAGAGGGCTAAAGATGGTCATCTACATCCTTGCAGTTTCTTCTCCCGGAAGTTCTCCCCAGCTGAGCGCAACTATGCCATTGGCGACCAGGAGTTGCAAGCCATCAAGCTCGCTCTAGAAGAGTGGAGATATCTGTTGGAGGGAGCTTCCCATTCAGTCACTATACTTACCGACCACAAGAATCTTTTATATCTGAAAAGCGCACAATGTCTAAACCCCCGTCAAGCCAGATGGGCACTTTTCTTTTCCAGGTTCGACTTTAAACTCCAGTTCTGTCCGGGATCTCAGAATCGCAAGGCCGATGCCCTTTCCCGCTCATGGGAGCAAGAAAATGAGTCAGAGTCTTCGGACAAGCATCCTATTATTAATCCGTTGGCATTCTCCACGGTAGGGATGGACTCTACGCATCCACCAGGGAAAAGTTTTGTAAAGCCGGTGTTAAGGAAGAAGCTCATGCACTTGGCCCATGCTTCCCGTTTTGCCGGACATACAGGCATCCAGAAAACCCTTGAGTTTATCTCTAGGTCCTATTGGTGGCCAACTCTGAAGAAGGACGTCATAAAGTTTATTGCCTCTTGCCCAAAGTGTGCCCAACACAAAGTCTCCCACCAGTCGCCTGCGGGGCAACTGGTTCCATTATCTGTTCCCCGTCGACCGTGGACCCATTTGTCGATGGACTTCGTTACAGACCTGCCTATGTGCAACAAGTTTAATACCATCTGGGTGGTAGTTGACCGGTTCACCAAGATGGCACATTTCATACCTCTCAACGGTCTTCCGTCAGCTTCCAAGCTGGCTCAAGTGTTTATTCAAGAGATCTTACGACTCCACGGCCTTCCTGAAGAGATCATCTCTGATCGTGGAGTACAATTTGTAGCAAAGTTTTGGCGAAGTTTATGTCAAGCCCTCCAAGTCAAGTTGAAGTTTTCTACAGCTTACCATCCTCAGACCAATGGTCAAACCGAGAGGGTGAATCAGGACTTGGAGGCCTTCCACCGCATTTATGTGTCTTCCTCTCAAGATGACTGGGTTCAACTCCTTCCTTGGGCCGAGTTCAGCCACAACAATCAATACCATTCCTCATCTTCTTCAACACCATTCTTCATCAACTATGGATTCCACCCTAAAGTTCCAGAATTCCAACCGCTTCCAGCAACTTCTGTTCCAGCAGTGGATGTCACCTTGCATCAGTTTTCTAACAACTGGAAGAGTGTGCGAGCGGCCCTGCTCAAAGCCTCGTTCAGGTACAAGAAGTTTGCTGATAGGAAGCGAAGAGCGGTTCCTGCTCTCAAAGTGGGTGATCGTGTGTGGTTGTCCACGAAGAATTTGAGGTTGAGAGTTCCCAGCATGAAGTTTGCACCTCGTTACATCGGTCCTTTCAAAATTGAACAAGTCATCAATCCTGTTGCCTACAAACTCCAGTTACCTCCCTTCCTGAAGATACCCAGGACATTCCATGTTTCCCTGTTGAAACCGCTTATCCTGAATCGGTTTCATTCTGCACTTCCTCCGGCTCCGAAAGTCCAAACTCAACGGGGAGTTGAGTATGAAGTTGCCAAGATTCTGGATTCACGTTTCCGTTATGGTCAATTGCAGTATCTTATTGACTGGAAGGGCTATGGTCCTGAAGAACGCTCTTGGATCAATGCGTCAGATGTCCATGCTCCTGCCTTGGTCCGGAATTTCCACTCTAAGTTTCCTCAAAAGCCGAAGAAGTGTCCTGGGGCCACTCCTAAAGGGGGGGTGCTGTCACGATCCGGGTTTCTGGACACCATTACTTGCCTTTTAGATGCCTTCTGAAGCTGGCTCAGCGTTCCAGGGCCGGATCTCATCTGTGTTACTGATGTCCACACTCTGCATATCCCTCCTGTCACTCTGAGACGCTGTCACAGCGGCGCCATGTTTGAATCTAGTGTGGCGTCTCCCGTCCTCCACGGCCTCCGCCGCCGCTCCTGTGTTCCATTATGCAGGTTGTCAGAGTGGTGCCCCATGCCTGCCGTGGCCTCCATTGTCATCCATGTGTCTCAGTGTGCAGTTGTCAGTTTGGCGTCTCCTGTCCTCCGCGGCCGGCGCCACCATTGCTGCTATATTTCCACATGGTTTTCCAAACCAACTTTCCCTCCAGTACTAACATGGGCGCAGCCATGTTTGTTCCAGTCACATGTTCAATCTCCACAAATCCGCTGCACTGTGAATCTGCATGACTGACCAGCCAATGCCTGCCCTGCAGCAGGTGTAAGTATCCTGTGCCTGAACCAGGAAATGGTCAGTGCTTTGATTGTCAAACCTAGTTCCAGTCTCTCTCTCCTGTGGTTGTTTCTCCAGGTTCCAGCTCCTGTCTCCAGCATCCACTAAGAGATCCGCACCTGCCTTCCATCCTGCGGTGCAGCCTGACTCTGCAGTCCTCCGTGGCTATTCCAGCTTCCAGCTATTAACCCATCTGCTTCCAGCGGTCAGCTTCCAGCAGTATCCAGTTTCTTTAAAGTGCCGGTGTTGTTCCAGCGGATCCCTACTTACCAGCAGTATCCACTACCACATGTAACCTCTTTTCAACTCTTCTGTTTCCACGCTCCCTAGCATCTTACAGTATCCACTCCATGTCTTCATCACCTGACTGGTTCCATCCAGCATCCACTCCGTGTCTTCATCACCTGACTGGTTCCATCCAGCATCCACTCCGTGTCTTCACCACCTGGCTGATTCCATTCAGCATCCACTCCGTGTCTCTACCACCTGGCTGGTTCCATCCAGTATCTACAACAGTCTGTTCAAGTTACCAACTTCATCTAATACTACTACTGGCGTGTTCCTCTGCTATCTTCACTACTACAGCCAGGCCTGGTAAGGTTATTCCATCAAAGGACTTTAACATCTGTTCATCAACCTACCAGTGTTCTGTGATACCTTCTATGGTTATAGTGATCCAGGAACTGTATTATTTGCCACTACTTATTATCAACTGTGAATACTGTTGTTTCAACACAGAGTTTGTTAATAAAGCTTTTATTGACTTTTAACCTGGTTGTCATGGTCACACCTTCGGGTAATCCTTCTACACTTACATGTCCAGAGGTCTGATTAAACCTCCCAAATTTAATTTCATTTCAGCCCCTACAACTGAGGCTTCCTCCTGTCAGCCTAAACCCTCAGTTGTGACATACTGTATGTGACATACAGTAAGTTTGAGTCTGAACCAATATACTGTATGAGTAAAGATTAGTGTACTGCCATAAGGGATGATGTGTTATGCTAGGTACATATTACATACTTCCCAGCCATTCCAATTTTTCACAGCACAGTCCCGCTTTTCTGGGACTGTCCCGTTGTCCCACCCATGGGCTGCTGTGTCCCATAGTGGTGGGAAATCTATCAATGCCAGCAGAGAGGGACTGGGGACATGACAGCAGCACCCAAAGCGCTGGGCATGCCCTCACAATGACGGAAACGGGGCAGGACTCACAGTTGGGCATTCCCACAAAGCCACACACCCTTTTGCAGAGGCCAGACTTCTTTTTGGGCACCCGGAAAAGGCGCACTGGAGTCCCAAGTCCAGTGCATTAAATGTTGGGAGGTATTATATTATGCAATAAATGGATCGATCATTCGATTTTCGACTGCTCAGTCCAATAGTCTCAGAGTGTGTACACAGCATCAAGAGACAATTATCATTTCAAAAGCAGTCGGATCAGATGATTGGATCTGACTTACCGTGCACCATTTACACAAAATGATGTGCAGATGTTGTGCACATTTTGTAGTGTGTGTAAACTTCTGTCCCACATTTCTGTTCATTGTTTGCTGCTGTGTTACTCGTTCAATCCCAAGATCTCAGAAATCAACAAAACTTAGTAAAACCAGCCTACTGTCCATACTGTTAGTATATGGTGCACTCTGTTCTTGTCTCCTTCTGTGTACTAGTCTATGGCTGCATCCCCTAGTGTCAGACCTCTAGTGCCAGGAGTCACTCGGAGGCGGAGTCATATGATGCAACTTCCTGTTCTGCCATCTCAGAGAGAGTGTGAGGAGACTGTGACACACAGAGACTGAGAGACCTGGTATACAAGTGTGCAGAGTTGAGACTGGGAGCAGATCTTAGCTACAGAGACTCACAGTGTTCCAGTGAATGCATCATCTTCTCTACAGTGGGAGTCAGACTGCATGGCTGTGCAGTCCACCATGCTTTATAACGACAGACATCTCCACTACCTAATGCTGTTATCTTGTGTGATATATGGGCTCCTGATTATAGATATCAGTGTTACATCTGAGTCACCTGTGTTCACGAAATAAACCTGCATTACTGTTTAAGTCAGCTAAGTGTGTGGACTGATGTCATTGCACCAGATAGCCCAGTACACTCTGACAACAGGTTATGGGCCCAGTCCCACACCCAAACCTGCGTGTACTTGAAGATTAACCTCCTGAGTGCTTTTGAATAATCACAGTGACACAGTTTAAAGTGACATTTTATACAAGTGCAGAAAGGATGTATAATACAGGACACAGCATGAACTCTGCTAAGCTGAAAGGTTCAGAGAACTATGCTACATGGAAGTTTGCCATAGAGATGCAGTTTAAGCGGGAAAAATTGTGGAAGGTTACTATAGACCCGGGAGCAGGTCCAAACCCAGATGATGTAGACAGAGCAATTGGGATGATAGGTTTAGCTGTGAAGCATGTCTATTCAATAGTCAGTGGGAAAGTGTCAGCTAAGGACATGTGAACAGCCCTGCAAAATGCATATCCAGATAAAAGTCTAATGAGAAGGATAAGTTTAAGACGCATGCTATATGGAACGAAACTGAGTGCCTGCAAGGACATGAAGGATTACATTGATAAGTTATTGTCAATAGCTCAGCAGTTGGCATCTGTGGGGGCACTGATGGATGAGGAAGAAGTCGCAATGGCTATGTTACAGACTCTAACGCCAGAATTTGATTTTTTTGGTGGTTGCGTTAGAGTCAAACGACACTAAACTGACAACAGAGATTGTAAGAGCCAAGTTGCTACAGTTCTAAGAACGTATTCCTGTCAAGACCATAGCTGAGGGTTCTGCCTTGATCACAAAGGACACAGAGTCCAGAAAGCACAAATTCAAGTGTTTTGCATGTCACAAGATAGGACATGCAGCTTCAGATTGCAGAATGAGAAATTACAGTGTTGCGCAGAAGCAGCGTGACAAGCCAAACGAGTCAGCATTGAATGTAGCAGACAGTCACAGGAAGGATTGCTGGTACATGTACTCGGGGGCCACTAGACATTTCAGTCGCAATAAGCATTGGTTCAATTCTTTAACACAGTGTGTTCCCACTACAGTTACAGGGATTGGAAAGAAGGTCCTTACTGCATTACAAGCTGGGACAATCACAGTACATTTAAGAATTGGAGGTGAGACCGTTGTTACAGATATCCAAGATGTGTTGTACGTGCCTGATTTAGGCAGTAATCTCATTGTTATCAGTGCCCTAGAGAAAAAAGGCTACAAAGTCCAATTTCAGAAGAGCAAGTGTATAGTGCAGAATAAAAGAGGGACTGTTACTGATTCAGCAACCCGGTGCAACCGAACACTACCGGACTTCACACTCCGAACCCAGATCAGAGTCAGGCTCGGGTTTTCCCGCCTGACTCGGAAACCAAAATGAGGCAAAACGTCACCATCCTGCTGTCGGATTCTCGCGGGGTTTGCATTCCATATAAGGAGCCGCACGTCACCGCCATTTTCACTCCGGCATTGGAGAGTGTACAGAGAGGATGTGTCTCCATTCTCTCAGTGTCCTCAGTGTCCGTGTCTTGTGCTGCATTTGTCCAGTCACAGTGGTTGTGTCCTCTGCTGCCATATGTCCAGTGTTGCTGTTGTCCTGCATCAGACCAGTGGTAGTGTCCTGTGCATCAGTCAGTCCAGTGACCAGTCACAGTGGTGTCCTCTGCTGCCATATGTCCAGTGGTCCTGTGCCACATATTATGTTATAAAACTCCAGAAAAATAATGGAGAACAAAAATTTGGAGGATAGAATAGGGAAAGAACAAGAACAACTTCCTCCTAGTGCTGAAGCTACTGCCACTAGTCATGACATAGACAATGAAATGCCATCAACGTTGTCTGCCAAGGCTGATGCCCAATGTGATAGTAGAGGGCATGTAAAATCCAAAAAGCCAAAGTTCAGTAAAAAGAACCAAAAAAAGAAATTTAAATCATCTGAGGAGAAACGTAAACTTGCCAATATGCCATTTACAACATGGAGTGGCAAGGAACGGCTAAGGCCCTGGCCTATGTACATGACTAGTGGTTCAGCTTCACATGACAATGGAAGCCCTCATCCTCCCGCTAGAAAAATGAAAAGTAGAACTGTGCGTTCTAATATGGTATCACAAATCACCAAGGAGAATCCAAGTGTGTCGGCGGTTGCAATGCCTGACCTTCCCAACACTGGATGGAAAGAGGTGGCTCCTTCCACCATTTGCACGCCCCCTGCAAGTGCTGGAAGGAGCACCCACAGTCCAGTTTCTGATATTCAAATTGAAGATGTCACTGTTGAAGTACACCAGGATGAGGATATGGGTGTTGCTGACACTGAAGAGGAAGTTGACGATGAGGATTCTGATGGTGATGTGGTTTGTTTAAATAAGGCACCGGGGGAGACACCTGTTGTCTCTGAGATGAAGGTAGCTAGCTGAAGTGAAACAGCAGGCTACTGGCTGGAGTGACACATAAGGTAGCTGGCTGGGCTGGAGTGACACATGGGGGAGCTGAAATATATTATGTGAATCTGGCTTTTTCAATATATTTGATGTGGATCTTTCTTTCTCAATTGTTTTATGTGGAAGTGGCTTTTTAAATGTATTTTATGTTGGATCTGGCTTTAAAAATGTATTATATGTGGATTTGGTTTTTGAAATGTATTTTATACCAGAGGCGTGGCCTAGCAGGCACAAGGCCACATCCCATTTTTGCATGTGCACCTGAGGCTTGATGTCGGCTCTTTGACGTGCCTAACAAAATTTTTGGCTCTTTGTTTCTGACTGGTTGGCCACACCTGCTCTATATGCTTCAGAGGATGGCGGAGCAGCAAAAGGCCATTCAAGCTATACATCCACCTAGAATATAGGCAAAGGAGGGGGAATGCACCTGACTCAAGCGCAGTGGAGAATGATTTCCATCTTGTGCAAGGTTTTCCAACCCTTTGAACTTGCCACACGTGAAGTCAGTTCAGACACTGCCAGATTGAGTCAGGCTATTCCCCTCATCAGGCTTTTGCAGAAGCAGCTGGAGAAATTAAAGGAGGAGCTAAGATGGAGTGATTTCGCTAAGTATGTGGGACTAGTGGATGGAGCCCTTCATTTGCTTTGCCAGGATTCAAGGGTGGTCAATCTGTTGAAATGAGAGCACTACATTTTGGCCACCGTGCTCGATCCTAGGCTTAAAGCCTATGTTGTATCTCTCTTTACAGCAGACACAAGTGTGCAGAGGTGCAAAGACCTGCTGGTGAGTAAATTGTCAACTGAATGTGACCCGTCAACAGCTCCTCCTTCAATTTCTCCAACCACTGGGGCTGCAAGGAAAAGGATAAGATTTCCTAGCCCACCCGCTGCTGGTGATGCAGGGAAGTCAGGAGCAAATGCTGACATCTGATCCGGACTGAAGGACCTACCAATGATTACTGACATGTCTACAAGCCCCCCCTCCAGTGTGTACTCCGAAAGAGTGTTTAGTGCAGCCGGTAACCTTGTCAGCGATCGGCGTAGGAGGTTACTTCCACTAAATGTGGAGAAGATGATGTTCATCAAAATTAATTATAAATTCCTCCAGGAAGACCTTGAACAGCAATTATCTCCGGAAAAGTACACAGGGACCTGTGATGGTGGATTCCAGTGGAGACAAATTAATACTCTGTGTGGAGGGGGATGTACACAATGAAAGAGGTGAGGAATTGGAGGATGAGGATGAGGTGGACATATTGCCTCTGTAGAGCCAGTTTGTGCAAGGAAATATTGATTGCTTCTTTTTTGGTGGGGGCCCAAACAAACCAGTCATTTCAGCCACAGTCGTGTGGCAGACCCTGTCGCTGAAATGATTGCTTTGTTAAAGTGCGCATGTCCCGTCTATACAACATAAGGGTGGGTGGGAGGGCCGGAGAACAATTCCATCTTGCACCTCTTTTTCTTCTTTGCATCATGTGCTGTTTGGGAACTATTTTTTTAAAGTGCCATCCTGTCTGACACTTCCGTATAAGTCCAGTGGTACTGCCATATAATTCCAGTGATACTGCTGTATATGTCCATTGGTACTGCCATATCATTCCAGTGATATTGCTGTATAATTCAAGTGGTGATTGTTTGTGTCGCTTGGCTTAGTCATACAGCTACCTCATTGCACCTCTTCTACATCTTTGCATGAGGTGGTGTTTTGGGCCTTTTTTTATATCTGCCCTCCTGTCTGCCACTGCAGTGCCATTCCTAGATGAGCCAATTGTTTGTGTCACTTGGCTAAGTCATACAGCTACCTCATTGCACCTCTTCTACATCTTTGCATGAGGTGCTGTTTTGGGCCTTTTTTATATCTGCCCTCCTGTTTGACACTGCAGTGCCACTCCTGGATTGGCCAGGTGTTTGTGCTGTCCACTTGTGTCGCTTAGCTTAATCATCCAGCAACCTCGGTGCAACCTTTTGGCCTAAAAACAATATTGTGAGGTGTTCAGAATACATTGGAAATGAGTGGAAACGAATGTTATTGAGGTTAATAATACCGTAGGATCAAAATTACCCCCAAATTCTGTTATTAGAGCCGTTTTTATGTTTTTTTTTTTAAATCATCCAGATCCAAAACCAAAACACGAAACGGTGGTTTTGGCAAAACCAAGCCAAAACCAAGACACGAAAGTGGAATAAGAACCAAAACACAAAACACGAAAAGTGCCAGCGGCACATCTGTAGTAAATACTGGCTGCTTTATTTTTACACTGCAATTTAGATTTCAGTTTGAACACACCCCACCCAAATCCTTTTGTTTTTGTTATACAGAAATAGCAATGTGCTAAGTGACTTATTGGTTCTCGGCAGACTATTGGAAATACAAAAGCCATATTACTCTTGTTCCCCTTCATCCGTTTCAACCAATTTACATAGCATGTTATACATCACATATGTGGTGCCCAAGTTTTATCTTGATCACCCATATGGCCAAAATAAAAATAATTTGTTTGCATTAGCTACTGCATGAGTGACCTATATTGTTACTTCACTGTAAATAGTCCACAAATATAGCAAAAACTATGGTGAATTTTTATACACACGCAACATTTTCACAAAATTTTTTAAATTTTTCTCAAAACAAATACCACACTCTAGACAATTGCCATTGCAGCTTATAAACCAAAACTATCTCCTGAAGCAAGGCTGTTTCTAGCCAATTTGGCTCCCAGTGCGAGCATTATAAAAATGCGCCCACCCCCTACAGACATTCAAAAATGCCCCCCATAGACATAAAAAACCCTATTTTGAACATGCGCTCCCGGCAAGGGGGACAATAGTAACAAATTGGGAATGCAGAAAAAACTGTATACTATTATGGGTTGAAATACCTCCCCATTAAGAGGTGGAATACCGCCCTATTATGGGTTGTAATGCAGAGTGTATTCAGCGTCTCACATCCCTGGATTCTTCTTCCCGTTGTGCAAGATCTGGAGATTAACCAAGATTGTACAACTCCCATGTGGCTACTCAAATGCCGTTCCGCTGTCTTCTCAGCCCAATCTGATGGCTGGGCTAGTAAATCTGGGTATACACTAGACGATGTGTGTACCCAGCAGATCTGGCAAGGGCATACACACTTGCTGATGCCGGCAGCGAGGTAAGGACAGTGGGGTCCATGCTGCATTAGACAGCATGGCCCTCTCTGGGGATGTCATCCGTCTGACCTACATGCAGGTCCAATGGAGGATATTGCTGATGAGCGTGCATCATCAGCAAAATAGTGAGTGCACACTGGACAATTTGAACAGTGTGTCGTTGCGATCCATCAGAATTGGGCACATTGTTCAAATTATCGTCTGATGTGTGTACCCGGTATAAGGTTGTAAAGCACAACAATCTGGTGCCACAAAAATCTGGTGAGCACAGAATCGCCAATGCCACCATAAAAACTGGCTAGTTTGCACCACTCACCAGCTTCCGTCTTCCGATTTTAGATCTGCATTTCAACTGAGTGTCACCTGATGTGCAGGAATTCAGCTGACACATATATATGCCCTATGACACGATGGTTTAATCAGAGAAGTCTTGTTTGTAATTGCTATGTTTTCACATACAGTATAAACCACAAAGATAGTGCCAATTGTTATAAACAAATAAATTCAACATGGAAAGGGACTCAGTTTGATTCCAGATGGCATTGTAAATATTTAAGCATTTTCCATCATTTTTTAAGATATATCAAAATCTTGTTGACTAGTAATTTGGATTAGAATGTGTAGACTTCAAATGTAAGTATTGTTTAAACTTGTACAGTTGGACAAATTTAAGTGGAAACATTCAGGTGCATACTGTATCTACTGTAGTTTTATTTTCAGTATTCTTGTTTCAGCAGAGACGACTATCTATAACTATGCTCTGTACATGGGTGATTAGGATTCTTATTTACAGAAGGTTTCTTAGCTCTGGTAGTTATATGGGAGGACAATGTCTTCAGGTGGTTACAGGTGAGTACCAATTTCATCTGATGACAGTTCTTGTCACTTGGGACTTAAATGGTCTACATATTGGTCTACCAGATGTTATGAAACTACTATCTCCAACATGTTCTGACAGCTGTCCATGATATAAATTACTCAACTGATTAATTATCTAAATAAAGTTTTCAGTAATATATTGCTAGAAAATAGAGCATTTGTTATGATTTGTATGGCCTATAGTTATTTTCTGGAAATGCAGGAAAAAGAGAGAGAGAGAGAGCAAAAGAGTGAGCTATACTGTGAGATAGAGACAGCGGAGAGAAACTGAGAGACCAATTACTAAATACAGCTTGTCTGGTTGCTAGAGTAAGAAATTAACAGACACAGTTTGATAAATTCACATCACCCACAGGACTTGTGAAATCAATACATAGGTTTAATGTGAGACCATTAAGCCCATGTATTGATTGCAAAAGTCCTGTGAGTCGTGTGTCCTTATATCAAAGTGAATATTGTAACACACTTGTTCCTGAGGTAATCCCAAGATCTAATAACTCTAGATAACTGTATGAGCATTAAAGTATCTTTGCATCAATTTACATGTAATGTTTGTGTGTCATGAATGCTGTATACTGTAATGTGTGCTGGAAGGTTTCTCTAATAATCATATTATTGTATATGGATTATTCTCTATATTCATGATGATAATGAGTAAAGGATAGTTTACCTGTGAAAATCTGAATGAACTGCAAGTAAAAATTTACTTGCAGCTCATTTAGAATATAAATAAACTCAGAACTGGTGTGTCGCTAATATATTTACATTCCATATTTGCCTACTCTCCCAAAACATCCAGGAAACTTCCAAATCTTGGGTGTCTCTCAGTTTCCCGGAAAAGTAGGCAAGACTCCCAGGGTACCCCTGTGGCTTGATGATGCAATTTGCGCCAATTCATGTCCTTGTGGCTCTACCTCTGCTCCAAAATGCTATCGGGAGGGGGGGGGGAACGACTGCATGGACTGGAGTCTTGGGCACAGACAGGGAAGGGAACCCGCCCATGGCTCAAACCACCAGTACTTGGAGAGCTGCACTAGGCTGCGCATCAACAGCAGTCTGATGTGCAGAGATAATGTCTTAAAAACAAGCCTTTCCTGCATATCGGACCTCTGTGATTTGTTCCCGCAGGTCCACAGCTCTGAATCTATACTTGACGTCACAATGTGTGATGGGGGTGGGCCCTGCCTATTTTGTCAGTCTAGAGCCACACAATGTCTAATGGCAGTACTGATGAGCTGAGCTGGATAAGAGCAGAATGTGGCTTAACTTGTATAGAAGTTTGAAAGGAGCTAAAATATGCTTCATTATTTACACAAAATTCCTCAAAAATGTTTTCTGTTGTAGGAGAGGATATGGAATGATGGATCCAATATATAATACCGGCAGACGGGATGTCAGCTGCCAGTATACCGGCAGCGGCAACTTGTCTGCCGGAATACCGGCAGCGAGGCAGCGAGTCCCTTCGCAAGGCTTGCTGTGCTCACCACGCATCGGGACAGGGACAGGTTCTATTCCTACTTGGTTGGTGGCATGTACCCACCAACTGAGGGGAATTACGAATGGGTGTTGGTATTCTGCCTGTTGGTAAAATGCCGGCATTTTTTCTGCATCCTGGAATGACTAATATGTTCATGTTCATCAGCCTAGCAATATAATTCAACATGGTACTCACATAAACAGATTGCATTTGTTTTCTAAACTACTTACAATTAAAAGGGGTTCCAACATGGACTAAAGACCCTATTCAGTATCAATTGTAAATTCTGCTAAATTCAGCAGAATTTACAATCCTTTGTCTCGCATGCTGGGATCTGCCCATCGCAGGGCAAGGCCGCCCAGCATGCTAACCGCCGCCCACCCTGCGATCACACACTAATTGTGATCGCACCACAATTTAGTGTGCAGTCACATAAAGTTGGGAAGCCTCCTGCCGGCGCAGCCTGTCTGCAATGGTGGGAGGGCCACCGCCATCTTTTTGATCGGAGCCCATGCCACGATCATGATCACACCCCCATTCAGATGCTGCCACCCCTGTTTCCCTGTTTCCACTCCCGCAACACTCTGTCTCCGACTTGGAAATTAAGCGATGCCGACCCTCCTGCCACATGAATGCCTCTGCCTGATTGACAGGCAGAGGCATTCGCATTTACTGCAGGTCAACCGCAGTAAATGTGGGCGCATGCACTACGGATGGCCATCGACCATTGATGATTCCTAATCATCAATGGTTCATGGCCGATGTCAAATGTTTTTGCCATTGATGGGAGAGAACCTGATGGTTTCCCTCCAGCGATGGCACAGCATAAACAAATATTTAAAAAAAATCAAGGTGCAAGGGCTCGGAGCATAGCACCACCCCCAACACCCATGAAGCCACACCCCTGGACTGTGACTGGCCCACGGGTCATTCCCAGAAATAACAGGGATGACCACCGATGGGTGAAACCATCGATGGTCTCCCATGGCATATTTGGTGACCACCAATGGCCACTCACAGTTTTGCGATCCAACCTTAATTAGGCCCTAAAACCATACTTAATACTAATACTAAATCTAATTGTCTTAATTATTTATATCTTGTGAGAAAATAATATTCATTCACAATCAAATAAATTAAATGTTTGCATATACAGAAAATTCTAGAATTTATCTGTTTGATTAATTAGATCATTATAATTACTTTGTAATCAAAGCAGCAAAACAACATTGTTTCGATGACTTGAAAATAGTCTGCTCTCTAAAATACAAAACTAATGACCCTGTCCATACAATGTAATTGCTATGGATAAAGAAAAACCCCTTTGCTTATATTTTGTTGGTTTTGTTAGTATTGGGCATAAAACTTCCTAGGCTTATTAAACATTCCAGATAACAACACTTCTGTTAATTAAATCATTGTCAATCTCACTCAAGCAAAAATATTTTGACACAGGTCATTAACATTACTGTTTCCTGTGGACAGGACTGTTTGTTGTGCGATAATGAAGAATGCGTCTCTAGATTAACAGTTCTAAAGAACAACATATTTTCTGATGTCACGTGAAATACAATAGCCAACTGTGTTCGGACAACATTCCAGGCTCACATTGCAAAATATATAATCCACAGTGCAAAATGGAGTCAAACGCCTATGCTATGTTTTTAAGAATACTTCTCGGCTTATACTAAGTGCTGGTAAATGTGTCTCATTAAAGCATACTAGTCCTGTGTTTACACAGTGCATGCATTATAAAAAAACAAAAAGTGTTTGCAAAAAGGTCCTCAGCCAGCTTTGAGCAGTGTTGGAGTAACCTTAACGACATGGAATAAAAAGATCATGCAGATATTTGTTATGTGATTCCAAGTCCTGCCATGATATCTTCAATTACTATATAACTTCCAACAGGTCCATGGGACTGAGCCTCCTACTAAGGCAGGACAGACAACTAGCAGGAACATTGGAGCAATTCTGGGGTTTTTCTAGGTTCTAATTTCTAAGGTAAGAGCATTCTATTCCATGCTTCAATTAATTATTGTATTCTTTTAAATTATACAAAATATTCAAAATATACTTTAGACAATTTATTTGAATATTTTTATAAATTTTTCATTTGTCTAGTTTGTTACCAGTAATTATAACTAATTTAGCAAACTAAATGTCAACTTTACATAATTTCATTTAATGGAAACTGATTTGAAATCATATTATTTTGAACTCAGTGTTGTTCATTCATTCTGCTGCATACAAATAATTTACTGTCCAGGTGCCTAAAAATCTCTGTAGCCTATTAAACCTGAATAACTTTGTGACCAATTTCTTCAAAAGCAATGCAATCCAAATCAATTATTACTGAGTTAGAAAAACACATTATTATATAGTTATATGTTTTTGTGAAATGCGTTCTTACACTATTTGCTTTATGTGAAGTGGTAGCATTTTGTGTTTTACATGGCACCCAAGTATCTGTAGCCATTCATATCGTTATTCAGGCTATAGGTCGACCATGAAAAGGTTGACAGTCATTCGGTCGACCACCAATGGTCGACATGGTCATTATGTCAACATATACAAGGTCAACAGTACTTCCTGTCAACCCTTTTCAAAGGTCGGCAGGTTCAAATAGTCGACAGACATATGGTAGACACATACAGTCAACAGCTTTTTTTTTAGCATATTATTGAACTGTTTCATACTTTACCATCCACATGGACTACGATTGGGAATAGTAACCCGAAGCATGGCGAGTGAAGCGGTACACTAATTTGGGCTCTACGTGCTTTGATGGTGAAAACAACACCAAAAAAAAAGTAAAAATGTTGTTTCAACCTTTTTTTGTGTTGACCTTTTGATCCTGTCGACCTTCAATACTGTCTACCTTTTGCCATGTTGACCTTTTCATTTGTCACTTTTGACACTGTCAACCATTATTGGTCGACCTAATTACTGTAGACCTTTTTCATGCAGATCTGATGCTCCACACCCATTCATATTAGTTAGGCCACATTTAAAACACATTTCTGCATAGCTACATAAAATGACAACATTCATAGTTTTATAGTCATTAATCGATTTATTTTCAAACATTTTCAAAAAGTTGTCTGAAGGTATACTAGCAATGTGTTTAAATGTGGTATTACACCTTTTGCTGCATATGTCTCTGTCTCTCATCTCTTATGCTCCTAGAATATTTTAGCAGTTATACAAAGACTTTTTGTGCTTTCACCGTCCTGCCTATGCTAGTTTGAAGATGAGCAGATTAGGAAATATGTGCATCTGATTTACTTCTCAGGACTGCTCTGTTTGAGTTGATGTTTTAATCAAAAATTATAATTAGCTTCAATGCTTAAAGCATATTTCTTTGAGCAAAATCAATTGCCAGTGAACTCGGTTTTGATTTTATGCATACAGAAAGTGAAAATTCATCAAAAATATTGAGTAGTTAGTATTGGATTACTGACTCAGTGCTAAACTATACTGTGACTTTGGGTGATAATGAAACTTTACACATTAGAAGGTATGATAATGTCCTGTCAGCTTTTCTCTGTTTAAAATGGATAATATCTTCTAGACAAAGATCATTATTTAATTGGTAATGATCACCTAACAACGTTTTTATTTACTAGACTTTTGTAACTCTTCCATTCCCCAATACTGTATACATAATACAATACAAATTGCACATGCAGGTATACTCGTATGTGTGCGTACAGATAGATACTGGTGGTTATACACTGCAGTACTATAAACCCTGTAAACTCATTCCTACTGTAGGTCACAGTTTCATCAAACCAAAGTTCCCAGCAAGCACAAGGGTTTCCTCATTCTCATGGTAACTTACGCTAACAATTTCTTCATTTATAGTGAAAAGTTTTCACTCAATAAAGTCTTGTTCCACATGTTTAAGGTATTAGAGCTATTAACCAAATGGTTAATGTACGAGATATTGCAGATTTCAACTGCAGTGTGTTATTTTACCACAAATAAAGTCCCCTTGTTCTGAATGGGGACAGCAGTGTTGAGTTATTTATCAAGCTCCGAAAAGCTTAGCTTTTCTGAGCTTGTCCCCCATAGATGACACCATCAGAGGATGGCATTAGCATTTATATATATATATATATATATATATATACACACAATTGATCTTTGTTTCCTACCCCAGGAGGCTGGCTTTTGTGTAAGCACTGACAAATGGCCATGCATGCGAACTAAAGGCAATAATTAGCTATTTTAATTACTTATAAATATGGTCCAAGCACTTAAAATGTGCACTACCATCTGTAGTCTGGATTGTACATTGTACTTTCAGCCAGTGTAGTGTAGATTTACATTGGTTTTCTATTTTCAAGAAACCAGCTTATCACAGTGTCCATTAAAGGACATCATTAAATGCCATACTCTAGTAGACCATCAGAGTCATATTAGTTTATGACTGGATTACATTAATACTTAACTTCATCTTTCATTATTGTCAATTGTCATTTTCACTTCCATTGACACCTAAAGGTGACACCTGACTTTTATTAGTTCACCTAGCTATGTTATCACTGATTAAGGTCATATTTATTTTTCATTCTATATAGCCCTGGGGAGCAGGGGGAGAAGGGGTCAAGTTGCAACTGAATGTCTGTTGGTAGGTCTTTAAATGTTGTTTCCTCTCACTTGTGTAGCAGAATCTAGATTCAATACTACAGTAGTTATTAAGTCCAGAAGGTTTGATAATGTCTTCTATGTAACAGATAATATGATGGCTGAGCAATCTGCAGCACTCCTGCATGACTCCAGTCACCCCAAGCATTAATAAAAAAGAATACAGCACAGAGCTGTTATTGAATGACATATGCCACAGAGTCTCTAAACTATGCTTACAGTCCAGCACTGTGGTATTTTCATAATTCCATAAACTCAATGCTTGTCAATCCCAATTATAGGTTAAAACTCTGTCTTTCAAATACAAAACAGAGACAGACAGCTCTGGCTATCAATTTTTCTACGTTGAAATAAAATTCATTAAAGGACTTGTTTATACAGTATATGGATGCAATAAACAAAAACCTGTCTATTCAACACATGGGAGAGCCTTTTAAAAAGTTTTTACTAGCACATATGGTAACTAATAAGGTGACTCAATGAATTCATGCTCACTATTCACAATGTGCCTTTAGATTTACAGTGTAGCTGTAGGTTTTTCAGTATAAAATTTTACAGTCAATTTACTTTAATCATGTCAGTGTTAGCTGTAATGAGTTGTACACCATCCTGCTGCTGAAATATTTATTGGCTGATGTGAGCATATGATCTGGGCCCGGTGTGTGCAGTGATGTATTTTCCCAATGAATGCACCAAGGACAACATCAGTTTGACTAATGATGAACTGTACACAGCTCTGCACTTGTTCCTGAGAGAAATCACAATGTCACAACCAGAGAAAAAACATATAGCTTTCTGTAACAATTGAAAAAGAAAAACGGAGAAAACCATTTAAAGAACTTCGGTAAGAGTCTTGTGATAAGTTTTCTAAGTTCTTTATATACTGTGTGCATCAAGTGAGTGGGAGACTTGTCAGATAAATTCAAGGGGAGAACAACTACAGGTCAGGATGTACGGGTTTACCCATAGTGCTACTGATTGGAGAATGAACGTCCTTACATGCCCAATATGGCAATACAGGGAATAACATGCTATATTGGGGTCACTTATTGTTGTTAATGTGCCATAATTATATTGCAGCCTTATATTATTATTTATCATCAATAACATTCTAAATCAGTGGTTCTCAAACTGTGTGCCTAGGTATCCTGGACCAATTCAAATTATTTATGGTCAATGTAAAAGTCAAAACCAGTGCTGGTGGCTGTGAATCATAAAATATGTGGACTAACAGAAGCAAATCTTGTCCCTCATCATACAATTGAACCTGAGGATAACATTCTAAACACAATTTACTTAATTTAATATTTTTTTAAAAAATTTTTTTAATAAGAAACGTTTGATCTGGGGGTGCCATGAAAAAATTCTGAAGCTCTAGGGCGCCATGATTCAAAAAAGCCTGGGATCCACTGTCCGACTCCTAAATCATATGTGATTTTTTTTTACTGTAGTATAAAATAAATGGTATATGTAAATTTAATATGTATATTTTGCAATATAACATTTACCCAATCAAATCCTTTAATAGATTTCTGTTTTCACAGACTTTACATACTGTAGTATTACACAGTATTACTCTCTAGTTATTGTCATTTCTATAGCTGCAGGCCTCTCAGCTCCTGTGCAAGTAAGGAACGCCATAATTTACCCACCTACCTTTAATAAGACCCATTAACATTTTATGCATTTAATATATATTTTAAAGCCTTATTTAGCTATATTTTCTATAGGAGAAATTAACATGTAGTATTATACACCACTAATGAAATACAGTGTGAACAGTCCCCAATAGTCAGAAATTAGGACAGATCAACATTTCCTATTGCAAAACCTATGGTAATGTAATATGTAAAAGGCAAAAACATTAAACATTTGGAACTATAATATTTTTCTATATTCAAATATGATATCTACTGAGGTATAGACACCTTTATCTAAAGAAACCTTTCAACACCCAATCAATAAAGAAATATAGAATGAGAATTCACAAAATGATGAGAAACTGTCTCAGAACAAATTAAACATCATAATGGCTCTTCATTCCTGATTCTTTTAGCATTACTCAGCAGGAGTGTGATTGCTGTCAGATACACTAGAAGAGAGAGATGTCACATTGCACAGTAATCAGGCTTGATGACCTACCAACATAATCATGTTAAGTTTTACTCATGCTGATCTGCCTATGGAAATCATTCTTCAAGTACAGGGAAGCTAAAAACTTAATAGTGCATCCTTCCTGTCTGTGAATAAAGCACTGATTATTTAAATATGGAAAGCTCTTATTTTGTATTATTTTTTTCAGTGCATAAGTGTCCTGACTAAATTTATTAGCATAAAGACCACTGAAAGTCCAAATTGCAATAGAGAAGGATTGTGCAAATTGAAGCAACTTTACAAGGCTGCATCTAATAGGGTGTATGGGGATAATTGGCCCTGTATTCACAAAAATTGTTCAATGCTCTTTGCAGACAGGCATTTTTCCTGAACCAAAAGAAGCAATTGTTAGACCTCTTCTTAAAAACCTAACTTAGACCTCGACTGAATGACCAACTACAGACCAGTATCATACCTTCCTTTTCTATGAAAGGTTGTTGAGACCTCAACAAATTTGTCCCATCGGATCCCTCCCAGCATGCCCCGCAGCCGACCTGTCACTCTGCACATGCCCAGAACGACTCCCTGGTCATAAACCTGGAAGTCCAGGGCCACCTGGAGATCACAAAGGACAGCTCTTATCGAAAGAGCTGTCCTTCTTAATAGTAACTGCATACCTAAGTGCATATGCAATTAGCATCGCTGCGATGGGCGGTGATGGGCAGCAATATCAATTAGTACATTATCTGGATTTAGTGAATTCCAGATCATTTCTGACTCAGTGTCCCTATTGTCAGGACTTGTGACTATGACATCTGCCTATGATATTGCATGCTCATATATTATTCACCAGGTTCTGGTTGATTCAAAAGAATAAAGATGTAAAAAAAAGAATCATTAAAGTAAAAAATTGAAAAAGTCCACATATTTGACATTCTCATGATTGTTAGAACATGACAGCCTTAAATTAATTTTAAAAAAGCATTCTGTTTATGGACGCCTTCATCCCGCTCCCTCAAAATCCCGACAGTCGGCATGCCCCGAGCCCGCAAGGCCCTCATTGCACTCGCCCCCTCCTTCTGCTGGCATTCTAATCCCCAGGATCCCGGCGTCGGTATGGTGACCAGAAGGACCCCAATCGCCGGTCACCCATTCTCAACCCCAACAGATTTGTACCTGGACAAACTATGGGGCTTTTTCAATTAGCTCACCACTCGCGAATCGGCGCGAGTAAATGTTGCCACACCTACGGTAGCTCCGGGCTTGCTGATTTTTGTTAGCAGCCCCAAACGTCGGTGATACTACGTCAGCACCCATGATTCCCCAAGGAGAGTATTGTAAAATATTGAGTAATCTCCTATATAAATGTCCTTGAGTGGAATGTGGCCATGGACATAATTTAGTAACTACATTAAAATACAGTAAAAAGGAACATAATCCACTAAACTGCAAAGCTCCCATATGCATCTGTCTTTATTATATAAATGCACTCTTCACAGCAATTACGTGACAATTATGTAACTTGTTGACATTAATATATTGAAATACAAGGGTGTTAATTAGACACTGGGCAAGTAAAATGGGCTATGATACTGTACTAGTACTGTAATCCCTGACGACAGCTGGACAAGTTCTAATCACATTAGTGTTTGAATGAATATTTACCTAAGAGACATATATATTGAGGAGTCATGTTTTAAAACTACAGACATCCTTGTAAAAGATCCCATTTAAAAGTGCTATCCATAACTAGCCATATGCAGAAATGACATTATGCTAAATATTAAATCGTCATATGTGTAACCTAATTCACAAATATTGCTCAGGATTGCTTTAGAAGAATACTGACACTCAGATGCAGTTGTCCTTTGCACATAGCCACCTTAATTTAGTTATTTCCCTCGAGTGTGCTACACATTACACAGCAGTGACATATCTTTATTCTGAACATCACCGACTAGTGTGTTGGCAGTGGGGTGCATATTGCTCTGACTGTCTCTTCTGTTCAGTGCTCCATGGGTTCCAAAATGTTTAAGTGCAGTCTATTTGTTTTTATTAACATTATAGTGAAGACTCATTTATTTAATTAGCTGAAGCTGCCTTAAGGTATAGTATCGGCAGTGGTGTGTGAAGGTAGCTGCTTTGGAGATTGGAAACAAAGATACTGCAATATTGCAAACATTATCGTATGCAAGTATAGCACAATCATACAGTAAACACAGCGGTGTCACTTGGGGGGTGTCACCTAGTGTGCCGTAATTATCTCAGCACCCCCATCATACATACCCCAGCACCCTGCACACATTCAGCCAGGAAGTCACACCCCTTGATCCATGAAATTTTCAGGGTGTGACCTGCAAGTCACGCCTCCAATCTTGTCTATGACTGCGGGAGCTGCTGGGCAACCACCAGCCTCTAACACTACACGGACACAATGTGAATGTACACATCATTCATCATAGCAGCTCGGTGACACTATCCGAGGTGACACCAAAGCAGCAGAGCAGCTTTGTTATTGTGGTGTCACCCCCTCAAATTGTGTCATCTGATGCGGCCCACACACCTCTAGGGATGCTACTGATTAAAAAAGTAAGATTTGATAACAGAAAAGAACTGTCCATCTAGATTTCCATTTTTTGTGTATTTCAGTTTTTTTCTTGGGGGGGTTAGGACAGGGCCACGATTACACAATTTACTGAGAGATGTGTCATCACTACCCCCATCCCACTAATTTCACCCCAAGGGAAGGGTGACCTGCTCTCCTAGGAGTCCATGGGGACACCCTAAAATTCAGGAGTCTCCTGAACATTCCTGAAGAGGGTACAAATATATTTACACTATATCCCATTTATACTCTTCAGTTAATTTGAATAAGTGCGGGGAGGCTATTACATTTCCTTATATTACATTTCATTCTCCCTCCAACTTCAAAGTATATCCAGACTCCCCTTTATCGAGATATTTTTTTAAAACTGCCTTTCAGAACCACAAACACTTTTGATATTTTTAAATATTTCTATCATATTACCTGTGTCCTTTGTCTGTTCTTATTCTGCTTGTCAAGTTTATCCTGATAAGTTATGTTATGCAGCTCATGCATCATTTTAGTAGCCATTCTCTAAAATTATTCTATTTTATCAATGTCTGCTTGGAGATAGGGCCTCCACAGTTTTACAGAGTATTCTTTCTATACAGCCAAGTATTCTAGAGGGTTTTCCCACTGCTTGTTCACTCTGCTTGCTTACTGTACATGTCAACTGCATCTATTGCTGTTGATGATGCTGACCACATTGTATGCTAAAAAATAGAATGTAAAAGTAGTGTACAAAACACATACAGTATGTTATTGTTAAAGCCTTGGATTTTGCCGCAAATTATGTAGTGCATTTTGATCATGTGGTTCCAAAGCACAAAGAGCTATTTATTCCATAATATAAAACATAAGTATCGCCAATTACATACGCATGCGCGTGAACAGCACTGCTCGAAGCTTCAATACAGAATGCATTCAAATAGTCCTTGTGGAATAAAGTCATTGGGTACAGGCAGGGATCTGTGTATACTCGGGTTGGGTTCATCTGATACTGACCCCGGCATCCCGACTGATCTCAATCCCGACAGGGACTACATACTAAATGAACACTAATCCTAACCCTACCCTTAACCCTCCCCTCTTACAGCCTAACCCTAACCCTCCCCTCTTGCAGCCTAATTCTAACCCTTCTCCCGCAGCCTAACCCTAACCATCCCCCTGCAGCCTAACCCTAACCCTTCTCCCGCAGCCTAACCCTAACCCTCCCCCTGTAGCCTAATTCTAACCCTTCTCCCGCAGCCTAACCCTAACCCTCCCTCCCCGCAGTCTAAACCTAACCCTTCTCCCGCAACCTAACCCTAACCTTCCCCCTGCAGCCTAACCCTAACCCTACCTGGCATACTTCCGTTTGGCATCCTGGAGGTCGGGATTCCAGTGCTGGCATTCCGTCAGGTGTCGGGATTCTGGTGCCAGCATCATGACCGCGGGGGTCGCGAGTGCCAGCTTGGTGACTACATCCCGTATACTCGATGTCAGATAGGTCAGGATCTTTTCTGTTGTCTGTATAGCTGGATAAAGCCTGCAGGTCCCACTGTAGAGTGTCTCATCATGGAAAGTGCTTTGTCTTGAAGCATCATGGAAGAATATTGAGTTTCATGGGTGCAGTGGATATTTGGTATTTACATAAAACAAAGCGTATTTTCTTATGCCAATTAAAACAAGTCTTCACATGAGCATATAGTTATGCAAACATATAAATAGGCAAAAACTACATTTTTAATGGAAAAACCTTGTATTGATCAAATTTAATAGCTGCATTATGCGACCACTTCTGCAAGACCACCAGAGTTTATCCTATCGAGATACAGACCAGAATAAGTCCAAACAGTACATAGTTTGCGTACTGTGGACCTCATTCAGCTTGGATCGCTATTGAGACAGACATTGCGATTTTCCCAATCCTGCTTCTGCTAATAACCACATGTGAAGAGCCGCCCAGAAAGTAAAAAGATGCCCACAGATGCAATTGCAAAATTGCTTATGCAATCTCAGAATTGTGATGCATATGCAGAAATCGAGAACCATCGACAATTGCGGTTTACCCAGGGCTATTCAGAATAATGGGAATGCAGTCGCACTGGTGCCATGTTTTTAGTCGCAATCCATTGCAATAGACGTTAGATACACACCCCGAAAACGGCCATGATCAGCCTGCATTTTTCCAACTACTCCCCACAAACAGTCACTACCTGTCTATTAAATTGCTATCGCATTTTACTAAATTGCGATGGCAATTTAGCCTTTGCACACGCGCAATGCATTTGCAGTACATGTGCAGTCTGCAGATTTGCGATTTTCCAATTATGTAACTGAAGCTGAATAAGGCTCTGTGTACACAAATCACTTTTATCCAGATAGTACATAGTGTGTACTAAAGTGTCGTTATTACTTTAAGTTGCATATCTCTTTTAAATGTAACATTGTTATCTATATATATAAATGTGAAAGCTCTCACTAACTCACTGACTAACTGACTGATCACTAATTTGTCTCTTACTTCCCGATATGTAAGGAAGCTGAAATTTAACATAGGTATTCTTCAGGTGTGAAATAGGAAAACTACGTAATTGAATTTTAATAAACCTCCCCTAAGGCTATGAACGGTGGTTGACATAATTACTTGGTTGCGTGAACGATAACGCCCAAACGGCCAATCAGAACAAAATTTGGATTGCACCTCCAGTGTGTAGAATTTAATAAACTATGGTTCTGTCACTTTTTACTGTATCTGCTACGGGTGCTCATCGGGTAACGCCAAGAACAATGGATTAACATTTACTTACATTGATACGTCTCAAGTTTACTGCTCTATAGATTTACCAAATTTTTTACACTCATTTATATTTACAACCGTGAAATCAGAAACTCCAGTGTGAAGAACGGGTAGAACAGCTAGTATACTATATTTCCAAGTCATAACCTCAACCATTATAGATTTTAATAAAACTTCCGACCTATATTAAACATGCAAATAAGTTGCAAATCCATGTGAATCTATTGCATGCACCAAATTGCACACAATCAAACTTAGTGATTTGTGACCTACATTAAGAAATGCCTTCATTCAATTTCTTTGACTCTGATACCATATTACGTAATTTTAATAACTAATCTAAGCATACCTCCCAACATCAAGAGACGGGGAAGCGGGGCTCTCCGCCGTGCTGCTGCCAGATGGGGAGTGGCTTCACGGGAGTGCCGCACTCGAGAGCCACGCCCCCATTTTCCATCACTGTGGGTGCATGGCAAGTGCTCTGTGAGCTGCTGGCCATGCCCCCAGGCCCCCTGTTCCTTGTGAATAGATGCTGCAGTGTCTATTCACTGCTGCTCAGCTAGGCAGTGTAGAGTGACAGGAGCCTCCCAACTGCCCCCACCCCCACCCCCACTCCCACCCGCGACACTGCAGCCCACAGGTGGGACAGCGGGACAGTCCCCCAATAAATGGGACTGTCC
This sequence comes from Pseudophryne corroboree, assembly GCF_028390025.1. NCBI lineage: Eukaryota > Metazoa > Chordata > Amphibia > Anura > Myobatrachidae > Pseudophryne > Pseudophryne corroboree. The sequence goes on from NC_086444.1 coordinate 470,912,097, forward strand.
TGACAAAATCGGTACAGTTTGGAGGTATGGTATAAGGGTCCCATTATTAATAATTGCATATGTAATTAAGGGGTCTTTACTAAGCCTTGGATGGAGATAAAGTAGACGGAGATAAAGTACCAGCCAACCAGCTTCTTACTGTCATTTTGTCATAAAACTCATGGAGATTGCGGCTGCTGGCGGGAATGGAGGGATCACTGTGGATATCGTAGATAGCTGCTGTTGTCCCTCAGTAATATATTAGAGAGAGACTAAATATTTGCGGTTAACCCCTGAAAATGTTTTTTTTTTCTTTTTCTGGAGATTAAGCTGCAAATATCCAATGCTAAATGGGCCCCTAAGAGAGATCCAGTGGGGCATCACATAAGGGGGGGTCATGTTTGTTAAGTTGCAACAAACATGTCATCCCGGCTCTACCCACCCACTTCACTAGGTAAGTCACATTTGGCACTCTCCCAGACATAACAGGAGAGTATGCATGTAGCTATATGCTGGGGAGTACGTATTACAAGTTGCAGCCAGCTCTGCATTAGAATCATAAGCATCAGGCAAAATTCATACACATATTTACACTTACACAGTCAGGTACAAGTAAAGTTATTTAACATTTGCATTAATAGATTTTAATTAACTTAAAAACCTCCATAGCGCAGCCGATATAGGGTTTGATCAGAAGTGGATGCAATAATTGTTGTGATTGTGACACATTCCAGATTAGTGACTTCTATAATATACAAAATGCTTGTTTAAGTTTTCCCCTTGTGTATTAGCATGCACCTTACTGTGCAAGCCCTGAGGTGCTCACTTTCAATGCCGATGGACAGTGTAACTGATCAACACTTGCACAATCCTTTGACATATGCAGGCTGCCCTTCGGAAATTCCTCTAAACATAGACTCTGTGACTGGGGATCTGCTTTGGGTACACGCAGCCACACCCCTGGCACTCCCATAAAATGCCCATGAGATGGCCTTATTTTGCATTCACCTCAGGCCACCTCCCAGTCACTGCCCAGGAACACCTTGTTAGGTGCCGCGGTCCACGGCGCCGCTCGGTCTGTTTCCGAGCGATGCTCACGGCCGCCGCACCTCCTTCCCTGCCCGCCCGGCGCCTAGCAACACTGGTACGCCGTGCGCGCTGAGCCGCCGGGTCCCTAGCAATGCTAGGACGCCATGCGCGCTGAGCCGCCGGGTCCCTAGCAACGCTAGGACGCCGTGCGCGCTTAGCCGCCGGACCCTTAGCAACGGGGACGCCACTGACTTCCGCGTTCCCCGTTGCTTCCTGCTAATCATTACACCTGTTAACTCTGGTCGTGCAGCTGCACGACATTACTAATCAGGCTTCGCTGCAGCTATTGGAGGGTTCCCTGTTAAATTCTCCCTCACTACCTGGCACAGACGCCGGTGATAGCTTCCTGTATGCTGTTCCTGCCTGGTAACGTCTGTTCCTGGTTTAGCTGTATCTGGTCGATCCTGCTCCCTGTGCTCCCGTGTCCTGGAGTTCTGAAGCCGGTCCTGGGAATCCTTCCTGTCCAAAACGAACCTGTTGCAGTCATCCGTGGGATCTCGTTACTTGGGGTTCTCTCCCGGTTTGTGAGTAGCGGCTTCTGCCGCGAGTTGCAGCCTAGGCCGCTTAATTCTTGTATTACCTTTGTGTTGGTGGCTTTTGCGGAGGTTTCCGCTTTTCACTGTCCTCCCCAGAACTCGGCGGTGCCGTGTGGGGGAACGGACAGTGGTATCTTTTGTTGTTCTTTTCCTTTTGGCGGCGTGCCGCACATATATTTAGTTTCAGGGTAGTTAGTAGCCCCTAGCTTCTGTTTGTTTTAGTTAGAGGTCCCCTTGTTATTATCCTGTCTCGGTTCACGCTTTGTCTCACGCTAAGACCTGGGGGCATCGGAGTTGGGCAGACCTAATCCGCCCTTCAAACGCGGCTGCCGTGGGCCCAAGAAACCATAGTCACTCAGGCGTGAATTGACCACACGGGTAAGACAACGGAGGTAGGGTGCTAGGGGCTATTCTCGTACCACTCCTTAGTTCAGCGTTGCGTCCTGGTGCTCTGAACTCACCTCGCAACATCTCTCCAGTTCTGAGCATCAGGAACGTAACACACCTGGGCCCCTTCCTCTTTGGCAGCAAGCAGACTGTAGGTTTATGCTGTAGTCTACTGTTTATTTGCAGGTCTCCAGAAACATGGTGACACATCTGTTGCTTGATATGGCCATTTTCCAGGTGATTTATGTCTGCAGCATCGGTTGCCGCCGAGGAACTCTGAGGGACAAGTATAATATATATGGGTGCAGGGTGTGCAGTGTGGGCCCCCCTCGACCCATGGGCCTATGGGCCCCATGCATCTTGCACCCACTATAAATACGCCTTTGGTATGTAATGTATGAGGTAAACCAGGCGCATGTGCAACTGGTGCAGGTCTACACACTTCTTGCCATGGGCACACCTCAGCATATGTATTTAAAATAAGCTGTTTTTCTAAGTGTCTTTTTTGTTTCGGTTTATCATACATTACATCCAACTCAGTGACAGTCCTTATGTCTTTAAAGAAAGGTTAGTATATCAGCCATTTAAAAGAAAAAGGTAATTTACGATTGGTCTGAGTGTGTAGATTTTCACACTGACGTATTGATTTACCAACAGAACATGAACAACCAGTACATACGTGTAGAGATTTTTGCTCTGGAAACTTGTGAACTGAAAAATGCTTGGGAAGAGAGAATTCAAAAACAAAATGAAGAACGGCAAATTGAAGCAGCTAGGCAGCAAAGGAGCGCCCTGAAGCGGTAAGTAACCCCCTGCTCACACAGTGTGGCAATGTACTGTCTACACACAAGTGCTAAATATTACTTTTCAGCAGTAATGTATTAAAATAAGAGTAGCCAATAATCTTTGCAAGCTGCACCTGTGATACGTTGGCCTGCACTATATTGAAACATAGTACATGCAACCAGGGCCGTAACTAGGTGTGTGCGGAGGGGGCACCGCACATAGCGATGCAGGGTAGGGGGTGCTGTTGGCAGCACTTGTCAATTATCTGTTTTAATTACTTTCACTTGCAGATTCCCCTGTTTTTGAAGCCCAGCATCTCCTGACCATCCCTGTCTCCTATCCTGACCCCTTCTGTTGCTAATTCCTATACAACATTCATGAACTCAAACTGATATTTCTTTGTTATTCAGTCACACTGTCCTTTATTACATTTCAAGATGCTGACATACCTGGTATTCGAACCCATTGCTTGTGGCAGTACAGTCAGATAATCTATTCATTGAGATATCTGTGGGAAGGGGAATGATACCATGAGCTTCTCTGGGCTCAATCTTGTCATGCCCCTTCCCCACAAGGCATGCACCTTATGTTTCTAATTAAAAAAAATGGGGGGGAGGGGGCCAATTCTCCCTCTGGCACAGGGCACCAAAAAGTCTAGATACGGCTCTGCATGCAGCTGGACCTAGGATGTTGAAACCAATTGGGAATGCATTGGCTATACTATTATTATTATTATTATTATTATTATTATTATTATTATTATTACTAGAGCAAATCCATCGGATTCGACGGTTACAGTCGTTTTTTTTTAAAGAATAAAGTCATATCAAGCAACAAATGTAAACTTGCTCATGCACGTTTATCCCATAGACTTTATATGGGAACTTACCCACCCCGCGATGCCCAAACCATTGCCTCAATTTAATTGAAGACCTTTATTTTGATGCCTCAACGATATTTTTACATTTAGCCATTCTCTCAAAATAGGTCTCACAGTAAAAATCTTATAGAATTAATATATAGATTATTATTATTATTATTATTATTGTTATTATTATCATTATCACTACTACTATTTTAAATGAACAACAGGTGAAAAATCATTAATTGTAACAATGGCAACAGTTATTATGTCACATGTAGAGATCAAAGCAATCTACACTTACATTAGTTCTAGATGTATTCAATAAGTTGAAGTGCCATTTTTTGGCTTTCAATTAAATTGTTATAAATATACCTAAACCAAATTCCACTGGCATGTATCGACCCTTGCACATTCTATGTTTGTAATATAACATCTCTGTAAAGGACCTACTTATTAATATTAGCATTTACAGTAGGTGCACAATTTCATAAAGATTATAGCAACCATACAAACACTTGATTTTTATTTAATATTGTTTATTAGGAACATTAAATACAGGATATGCAGACACACAGTGACAGATGACATACTATATTACATATCAGTTGCAACAAAAACATAACTGCTAATACTTAGTGAATCATCCAGGATAACCAAAACAGCAGGTGGATAATATCTTTTCACAACTGCCTCAAAAAAAACCAGACAGATACTGCAATACTGTTTCTTTAGAGGATACTAAAGAACTTGCCCACACAAAAGCCTCTCCTTTGAACCTCATCAACATATTGGCTATCATCTCTTCTTGGGTAGTTAACTCAAAAGGCTGGTGAAAAAATGACTGAAGCTGTGAAATATTTCCATCAAAATATAAAGACTGATCCTTCCAGAGGCGGTCTTCAATCTATTGTACCTCAGGCAAGGCAAGCATCGGCTGGACCTCAGGGCAAGGCAGGCATCAGCTGGACCTCGGGCAAGGCAGACCCCTCTTGGACTTCCGGCATGGTAGAGCTCATTGAGCCCTCCAGCACGGCAGAGCTTGCTTGGATTCAGAGCCGGCCCTAGGCATAGGCAAACTAGGCAATTGCCTAGTGCATTTGGTATGCCTAGGGGCACCAGCAGCTTTTGCTGATTAAAATGATATGCAGCATGCCTATATTCTGTGTGTAGCATTTTGTATGCAGATACAGCTACAGTCGCACACAGAATATAGACATGCTGCATTTTAATTAGCAGAAGCTGCTTGTGCATCCTAACCACACAGTAATACAGATAAAATGCATTTTCATAAAAAAAGACGCCCAACATAAGCAGAGCTGCCAGCTGACTCACGCCAGGCATCTCCTGCTGCATGGCGTATTGAGGCAAGATGTATGAGGACACATCTGTATCCAAGCAGAGGCAGAGATCAAAGTGTTAGCGGCTGTGTGAATGCTGCGTGCGGGTTGGTTGGTTGTGCAGTAGTGTTTGGCATATGTGTAAGGGGCATTAAGTGTGTCATGTGTTTAAATGCATTAATAATGTGCAGCAAAGGTGTGTGGGGCACTATGTGTGTCATCATGTGTATAAGGGCATTAATAATGTGCGGTATATGTGTGTAAAGGGCACTATGTGTGTCATTATGTGCATAAGGGCATTAAAAATGTGCGCCATACAGTATGTGTAAGGGGAACTACGTGAGTCATTATGTGTAAAAGGGCATTAATAAAGGTTGGCATAATTTGCAAGGTGTATTATGTTTATAAGGACATCAATAATGTGTGTCATATGTGTAAGGGGCATTACTGTGTGGTATTATGTGTATAAATGCATTACTAATGTGTGGAATTATGTGTATAAGGTGCTCTACTGTGTGGCGTTATGTATAGAAAGGGCACTACTGTGTGGTCTAATGTGAATAAAGAGCAATATGGTATGGTGTAATGTGAATAAGGGTCAACTCAGTGTGATGTAATGTGAATAATGGGCACTACTGTGAGGAGTAACGTATATGAGGTAAAGTGATACTACTGTGCGATGTAATGTGAATAAGGGACACTATTGCATTATAAAATGTGATAAAGTTGCACTACTGTGTGGAGTAATTTGAATTGGTAGTACTATTGTGTGGCCATGCCTCATGCCAGCAAAAACACACCCCTTTTTGGGCTGTGCGCCAAATGTGCACACTGTTTCTATTTAAAAAATAGGGGGTAGTAACACCAAAATAAGGACTGCTATGGGTGAGGGGTGATGGTGCTGGGAAAGGGGTACAGGGTCAGAGGTGGAACTAGCGGTGGTGCTAGAAGGCACCAGCCAAAATCTTGCCTAGGGCATCATATTGGTTAGGGCCGGCTCTGCTTGGATTATAGGCAAACTGGTAGTCTTAGATGAGCAGGGTATCCTGAAAGACAGCATCTGGAATGACAGCCGACATGGCTACTCTCCCTTCATGCCCAAAGGCCAGGGCAGAAACATCCTCAGGCTGCAAGGCCAGGGCAGAAAAGTCCTCATACCATGAGGCTAGGACAGAAACAGCCTCAGGCCACAAGGACAGGGCAATGGGGAGAATCCAGTTGGGCCACTCTCTGTGGAGATTCCAGCTGGGCAGCTCTCTGGGGAGACTCCAGCTGGGCAGCTCGGACCTCATGCCCAAAGGCAATGGCAGATTGGACCTCATGCCCAAAGGCTAGGGCAGATTGAAACTTATTCCTGAAGGCAAGGGCCCTCATTCCGAGTTGTTCGCTCGCTAGCTGCTTTTATCAGCCGTGCAAACACTAAGCCGCTGCCCTCTGGGTGTGTATTTTAGCTTAGCAGAAGTGCGAACGAAAGGATCGCAGAGCGGCTACAAAATAAAATTGTGCAGTGTCAGAGTAGCTCCAGACCTACTCAGCGCTAGCGATCACTTCAGACTATTCAGTTCCTGTTTTGACATCAAGAACACGCCCTGCGTTCAGCCAGCCACGCATGCGTTTCCCCAACCACGCCTGCGTTTTTATCTGGCACGCCTGCGTTTTTCCACACACTCCCTGAAAATGGTCAGTTGACACCCAGAAACGCCCACTTCCTGTCAATCACTATGCGGCAAGCAGTGCGACTGAAAAGCATCGCTAGACCCTGTGTGAAACTACATCGTTCGTTGTAATAGTACGATGCGCGTGCGCATTGCGGCACATACGCATGCGCAGAAGTGCCTTTTTTTGCCTGATCGCTGCGCTGTGACCGAAATCTGCTAGCGAACAATTCAGAATGAACCCCAAGAGCAGTAATGCCCTCATGCCCAGAGGCAAGGGCAATAGCAGATTCCCCTCTTGAGGCCAGTACAGCAGACTCCCCTCCAGGGCTCTAGTACTCTAGACTCCTCCTGGGGCTTTGGCACTTGAGAACCCTCCTGGGACTTTGGCACTCGAGAACCTTCCACATGGCATCTCTGGGAAAAGACCTTCCTCAGGACCAGCAGACAAGACACAAGGTCCCTCCTCTGGGACCAACAAGACAAAGTCCATCATGTGGGACCAACAAGGCAGAAAGTGCCTCCTTAAAACCAACTGTGCACAAAGTCGCTCCTTGGGACCAACTGGGCACAAAGTCCCTTCTTGGGACTGGCAGGCAAAACATGAAGTCTCTCTGTGGGAGTGGCAGGCAAAACATGACATTCCCCTGTGGAACAGTCAGGCATGAATCATGAATCCCTTTTCAGGGGTCGCACACACAAAACTCCTCCACATGGGGTCATCTGTGAATTATCGTAATTGATAAGCCTCTTTGAGGTGCAGGGGTATAATTCTCTGCCAACTGCTTAGAAACACTGGAAGACAAATTAACTTGAAGGAATGCAGAAATCTTTGTGAGAAGTTCAGACAAAATGGTTAGAATCTGTGGTAAATGGGGACGCAGCAATATAATGTCTGTTTGCAGAGTATGAAGTGAAACTTTTCCACAGAGTGGAATGGTATGATTAGAAACCACAGGGATTTTGGCAATTAGGAGTTTGATTAGAGAATCTAAAGTGATTAGTTCTTCAGCATTCTGGTGTTTGCCATTGCTGGTCATTTTGTTAGAAATTGACCTTTAGCGTTTTAGCTGAAACACTAACAAACAATGTAGCAATAAACTGTAAGTATTTAATAAATGAAATACATGAACAAACAAGGAATTTCTGGCTGGTAATCAAGCAAAAGTAGAGAGTGATTGAAATAGCAGGAACACTTGATGAACAGCAGTAAATGACAAAAACAGTATGTCTTGAATGTTGTTTGCAGGTACTGGATGTAAAATTACCAGGATGTAGGGCTGGATTAAGGCTGGTGGGGCCCAGGGCAATGGATGGATGGCAGCACCCCTCCTCCCCCACGCGCAACCCCTCCGTGCCACACACACAAACACACCCGCTCCACGAGATTGTCTGTGCACAGAGGAGCTCCTCAGCAGCTGCTGTCACTAAACAGCTGAGCCGCAGGAGGGAGCCTCCTCCAATTCAATACGCAGTTTGTAAGGGCCCTGTCGGCACTCCCTTAATCTGGCAGAGTCGGATGTTATATGACAGAGAACAAAATGATAAATGATAATAGAACAGAGTCCAGAACATATCAAACAGTAATATAAGAGTCCAGAGATTCACAAGTAATGGAGGCAGATAATAGAAAGTTTCAGATGCTAGGAGTCAGGCTAAACATAACGCATACCATTAAACAAGGACAGCAGTACAGACAGGAATATAGTATAGAAGTCAGGACAGGACCAAAGCAAATGAGCTAGGAAACATAGTTCAACGACTAGCAATGCTTATTAGTCCCAGGCAGCTTAAATAGGCAAATATCAGGCGTTATACTTGTTGATTAATTAGCAGACACCTAACAACACCCCAGAGTTAGGAGGCCTAGTGGCAGGGAAACATATTGCAAAAGAACATAACAAATCAGGACAGATACACATATAACAACTTGGTCCTACGTCGGAGATCCGAGACCTCTTCCCACCCCTTAAACAGCGGTAACATGCCTTCATTTTCACAAACAGAGGCTGTTGCCTCCCCCACTCTCCCCTCAAATGACAGCAGACTGTCAATTACTGACAATCTACTGCTGTCCTGCTTCCAACATTGCAGGACCAGTTCGTGCACGCGCAGAGCAGGTTCTGCTCACAGAGCGGGTTCTTCACATACGCAAAGTACCAAACATCAGTACTTTGCGCATTATAGCAAACATACAACTGCACCTGAATGACCACCCAGATGCAATCACACCAGGCAAGTGGTTAAATAGCATAAATGGCCGAAAAAGATGTCAGAATTCAGGTGAACTTCTCTAAAAGCTAAATAATGGAATAAGGGGTCTATTCAGACCCGAACGTAGCCGCGCATTCCTACACAGCAGCTTGCCTTAGTGCGCGTGCGCAACCCTTTGCACTGCAACTGCATCCTTGGAGGATGCGGCCGCATTATGATTGACAGATCAGGCTGTTTAGGGGGCAGGCGGGGGAGGTAACCAAGTGTTGCCTGGGCGGGCTGCACAAAACGAGTGTGGGACAGGACCATTTTCGGGGCGGCTGATGTCACATGCTGCCAGGGGTCAACCTATGTTCCCATGTGTCCACAATTAGATTGCGGACACATTGGAAGACGGCCCCACACATGCTGGGTGGCCTTGCCCTGTCCTGGCGGCCCTCAGCATGTGCAGAGATGAACGTAAATCTGGTTGCGTACGCAGCGATCTATGTTCATCACTGAAAAACCCCCTAAATTATGTGCAACAGGTACATGGAGGTGTTATATTTATGTGGCCCAAAATGCTGGAAAGACTTTAACTTGATGTAAAACGCTTGCTAGAATTTTTCACCATTAATAACAAATTAATAACAAATGAAAAAATCATCAATTTGATACCTTTTAAAAGCCTCCAATACTTACTGTACGGCCACTTTTATATGGTGATGCAATCTCAGTTATCACTTTGTTGGGGTCCACGATGGTTTCCTCACTTTTTCTTGCACTTTTCCCTGTTCGCTATTTGTAGTAAAAATGGTGCAACCTCACTGCAACTACCACAGATTAGCATTTCAAATTGGATTCTGCATTTCTCTGGTGCGCAAATCCAGGCAATGTACATATGTGTCCATATACAACTTGCCTATATTTTGCCATGTATGGCATTACTTGACATGCCATAGACTCAGAGATTTAGCGATGCTGTATGCAAGTTTCATGAAACAAACTCATATTTATTTATTTATTTATTAGCAGTTTCTTATATAGCGAAGCATATTCCGTTGCGCTTTACAATTAGAACAGCAGTTATAGAACAAAACTGGGCAAAGACAGACATAGAGGTAGGAAGGCCCTGCTCGCAAGTTTACAATCTATAGGGAAATAGGCATGTATACGCAAGGATAGATGCTACCTGTTACATAATGGTTCCCCAGATTGCTAGGTTCTTAATGGGTTGTATATGATATGATCACCCAGCAATGTTGGAAGACAAAATGTGAGTTTATGTGGACTGTACAGAGGGGATGTAACTGGATAGGGAAGCATTGAAGGTTGTGTGTGTGGGTCTGGAATTTGGTAGGCTTCTCTGAAGAGGTGAGTTTTCAGGGAACGTTTAAAGGTTTGGAGACTAGTGGAGAGTCTTATTGTGCTTGGGAGGGCATTCCACAGAGTGGGTGAAGCCCTGGTAAAGTCCTGTAATTTTGAGTGGGAACAGGTAATACATGTGAATGAGAGACGCAGATCTTGTGCAGAGCAGAGAGGTCTGGAAGGGAAATATTTTGAGATGAGTGAGGAGATGTATGATGGTGCAGTTTGGTTAACAGCCTTGTATGTAAGTAAAAGTATTTTATATTTGACACGGTAGAATACCGATAACCAATGGAGGGACTGACAGAGCTGATCAGCAGATGAAGAACGTCTGGCAAGGAAGATTAGCCTCACAGCTGCATTTAAAATGGATTGAAGTGGTGAGAGCCTATGTTTGGGATGGACCAGTAAGGAGACTATTATAATAATCAATGTGGGATATGATGAGTGCATGGATTAGAGTTTTTGCAGTGTCTTGTGTAAGAAAAGGGCATATTTTGGATATGTTTTTAAGGTGCATGTAACATGATTTAGAGACAGATTGAATGTGTGGAACAAAGGACAGTTCAGAGTCAAGGGTGACACCTAGGCAACGAGCTTGTGGGGTAGGGTGGATAGTTGCATTGTCAACAGTTATGGAGATATCAGGTTGGCAACTACTCTTAGCTGGTGGGAAAATAATTAATTCTGTTTTGGAAATGTTGAGTTTGAGGTGGCGAGATGACATCTAAGATGAAATGGCAGACAGGCATCCAGTGACACGAGCCAATACAGATGGTGACAAATCTGGGGAGGATAGGTAGATTTGAGTATCATCAGCGTACAAATGATACTGAAATCCGAAGGAGCTGATTAGTTAACCAAGAGAGGAGGTATAGATCGAGAAAAGCAGAGGACCTAACACTGAGCCTTGTGGTACTCCAACTGAAAGAGGTAGAGAGGTAGAGAAGAGGGGGTAGAATCAGAGAAGTGAACACTGAAAGAGCGATTAGATAGGTAGCATGAGAACCAAGTAAGGGCTGTGTCCTGAAGACCTAGGGATTGTAGTGTTTGTATGAGAAGAGAGTGGTCAACAGTGTCAAAAGCAGCAGAGAGATCTAAAAGAATAAGTAGTGTGTAATGGCCTTTTGATCTAGCAGTGACTAGATCATTCACTACTTTGGTCAGTGCCGTCTCTGTGGAGTGGTGGGCACGAAAGTTGTGGGAGTTAGGGTGGTGTGTAAGGTGAGTGTAGACAAGTCTCTCAAGTAGCTTGGAGGGACTGGGTAGCTGAGAAATGGGACGGTAGTTAGAGAGTGTGTTTGGGTCAGAGTTGTGTTTTTTTAGAATGGGAGTAATCACTGCATGTTTAAACAGAGAGGGAAAGATACCAGTAGAGAGAGAGAGATTACAGATTTTAGTTAAGGTTGGGATAAGCACAGGAGACAAAGTTTTACTGACCTGTGAGGGTATAGGATCAAGAGGAGAGGTAGTGGAGTAGGAGGATGAAAAGAGTGTTGATACTTCATCTTCACTTGTGGGATCAAATAAAGAGAAAGTGCCAGAGGGTTCAGGTAGGGAATTGAGCAAATCACTTGCTGAGTTAGAGCATACCATTTCATCTCGGATTTTATCAATCTTTTCCTTGAAGTAGGATGCAAGTTCTTGTGCACTGAAAGTAGCTAGTGGGGGAGGTGAGGGAGGGTAAAGAAGTGATTTAAATGTATTAAAAAGTCGCTTGGGGTTGGTGGCATGATAAGAGATGAGAGATTGGAAATATGTTTGTTTGGCAGTGTCCAGGGCCTGACGATAGGAGTGGTAGGTAGTCTTATATGTGAGAAAGTCACTTGGATTCTGAGATTTCTGCCACTGATGTTCTACTTTACGTGACAGTTTTTGTAGGTGTCTTGGTGATTTAGAGTGCCATGGTTGGCATCTAAGCCTACGTGGAGTGCGATGGGTACTTGGAGCCACTTCATCAAGGGCACTCTCTAGGGTCTGGTGCAGGTGGGATACAGCAGTGTCAGGTGTGGTGAATGTAGAGATTGGTGAGAGTAGTTGTTGCAAAGAAGTGGAAAGTTTTTGAAAATTTATATTATTAGTATTTCTGCGGGTTAGCGGAGGCTTGCTTGGATTTAGTGTCCTAGAATTTAAATTAATAGAAGAGATTGTGAAGGTGATCAGGTTGTGATCAGAGAGAGGGAAAGGAGTGTTAATGAATTCGGAAACTGAGCAGAGCCTGGTGAACACAAGATCAAGACAGTGGCCCTCCTGGTGAGTAGAGGAGTCAGACCATTGGGTTAGGCTAAGAGAGGAGGTTAGAGAGAGGAGTTAGGATGCATGAACAGATTGTGGACTGTCAACAGCTATATTGAAATCACCCATTTGCAAACTTGCATCTAATTGGATTGACCCCATTGTGTCAGAGAATCACAATTTAATTTATTTGCTAGTACTAAGATTACCATTATTCTATTTAGGTATTATTTTATGTATAATAAAAAAGTGATTACTGCGCTTGTGGATGCTTATTACTTATATCACATCAAAAAATATATACATATACAGTGCCTTGCTAAAGTATTCACCCCCCTTGGCTTTTTACCTATTTTGTTACATTACAACCTGTAATTTATTTATTTTTTTATCTGAATTTTGTGATGGATCTGCACAAAATAGTCTAAGTTGGTGAAGTGAAATGAGAAAGATTCATATAAAAAATAATTTTTATAAATAAAAAATTGAAAATTGGCATGTGCATATGTATTTATCCCCTTTGATATGAAGCCCCTCAAAAGATCTGGTGCAACCAATTACCTTCAGAAGTCACATAATTAGTGAAATGAAGTCCACCTGTGTGCAATCTAAGTGTCACATGATCTGTCAGTATAAACACACCTTTTCTGAAAGGCCCCAGGGACTGCAATACCCCTAAGCAAGAGGCATCACACCATGAAGACCAAGGGTTGGGTTATAAAAAAAATCCATATCTTTGATGATCCCCCAGAGCGCCATTAAATCCATCATCTTTAAATGGAAAGAACATGGTACCACAACAAATCTGCCAAGAGAGGGCCGGCCACCAAAACTCACAGACCGGGCAAGGAGAGCATTAATCAGAGAGGCAGCACAGAGACCAAAGGTAACCCTGAAGGAGCTGCAGAGTTCCACAGCAAAGACTGGTGTATCTGCGCATGTGACCACAATAAGCCATACACGCAATAGAGCTGGGCTTTATGGAAGAGTGGCCAGAGGAAAGCCATTACTTAGTGTTAAAAATAAGAAGGCACATTTTGAGTTTGCCAAAACTACCTAAATGTATGGAGGAAGGTGCTCTGGTCAGGTGAGACTAAAATTTTACTTTTCGGCCACCAAGGAAAATGCTATGTCTGGCGCAAACCCAACACATCCCATCACCACATGAATACCATTCCCACAGTAAACATGGTGGTGGTGGTAGCATCATGCCGTGGAGATGTTTTTCAGCAGCAGGGACTGGGAAACTGTTTTGAGTCGAGGGAAAGATGGATGGTGCTAAATACATGTATATTCTTGAGCAAAACCTGTTTCAGTCTGCCTGTGATTTGAGACTGGGACGGAGGTCCACCTTCCAGAAGGACAATGACCCGAAGCATACTGCTAAAGCAACACTCGAGTGGTTTACTTTAAGGGGAAACATTTAAATGTGTTGGAATGGCCTAGTCAAAGTCCAGACCTCAATCCAATTGAGAATCTGTGGTCAGACTTGAAGATTGCTTTTCACAAGCGGAAACAATCCAACATGAAGGAGCTGGAACAGTTTTGCCTTGAGGAATGGGCAAAAATCCCAGTGGCAAGATGTGGCAAGCTCATAGAGACTTATCCAAAGTGACTTGCAGCTGTAATTGCTGCAAAAGGTGGCTCTGCAAAGTACTGACTTTAGGGGGATGAATTGTTATGCATGCTGAAGTTTTCTGTTATTTTGTCCTATTTGTTGTTTGCTTCACAATAAAAAAAAAAATCTTCAAAGTTGTAGACATGTTCTGTGAATGAAATGATGCAAACCTTCAAACAATCCATTTTAATTCCAGGTTGTGAGGCAACGAAACATGAAAAATGCAAAGCGGGGTGAATACTTTAGCAAGGCACTGTATATTCCATTTTTTTTTTTTGTGTAACCATTGGTCCACAGAAATGAGTAGGTATTAAGAATTAATATTACGAAGGCCCGTAATTATAATATCACATTTATTGTGTAATCACAATCAGAAATATACATCAAAAATATACATCAATAAACAATAAAATTATAAAATTCCAAGGAGCGTGATAATATCAATTATTTGTTCTCTCCTTCATATACATACACTAAAACAAGTAATTTGTAACAATGGTGTTCACAGTGTCTTTTTGTTTCCAAATAATACTGTATCAATATCAATATTAGCTGGGACTTTCTCAAGACTTTTTCAAGACTCAGACAGTCTTGAGAAAGTCCCAGTGCATTGTGGGACAAAGGGGGTAATTCCAAGTTCATCGCAGCAGGATTTTTGATAGCAATTGGGCAAAACCATGTGCACTGCAGGGAAGGCAGATATAACATGTGCAGAGAGAGTTAGATTTGGGTGGGGTGTGTTCAATCTGCAATCTAATTTGCAGTGTAAAAATAAAGCAGCCAGTATTTACTAGAGATGAGCGCCTGAAATTTTTCGGGTTTTGTGTTTTGGTTTTGGGTTCGGTTCCGCGGCCGTGTTTTGGGTTCGAACGCGTTTTGGCAAAACCTCACCGAATTTTTTTTGTCGGATTCGGGTGTGTTTTGGATTCGGGTGTTTTTTTCAAAAACACTAAAAAACAGCTTAAATCATAGAATTTGGGGGTCATTTTGATCCCAAAGTATTATTAACCTCAAAAACCATAATTTACACTCATTTTCAGTCTATTCTGAATACCTCACACCTCACAATATTATTTTTAGTCCTAAAATTTGCACCGAGGTCGCTGTGTGAGTAAGATAAGCGACCCTAGTGGCCGACACAAACACCGGGCCCATCTAGGAGTGGCACTGCAGTGTCACGCAGGATGTCCCTTCCAAAAAACCCTCCCCAAACAGCACATGACGCAAAGAAAAAAAGAGGCGCAATGAGGTAGCTGTGTGAGTAAGATTAGCGACCCTAGTGGCCGACACAAACACCGGGCCCATCTAGGAGTGGCACTGCAGTGTCACGCAGGATGGCCCTTCCAAAAAACCCTCCCCAAACAGCACATGACGCAAAGAAAAAAAGAGGCGCAACGAGGTAGCTGACTGTGTGAGTAAGATTAGCGACCCTAGTGGCCGACACAAACACCGGGCCCATCTAGGAGTGGCACTGCAGTGTCACGCAGGATGTCCCTTCCAAAAAAAACCTCCCCAATCAGCACATGATGCAAAGAAAAAGAAAAGAAAAAAGAGGTGCAAGATGAAATTGTCCTTGGGCCCTCCCACCCACCCTTATGTTGTATAAACAAAACAGGACATGCACACTTTAACCAACCCATCATTTCAGTGACAGGGTCTGCCACACGACTGTGACTGATATGACGGGTTGGTTTGGACCCCCCCCAAAAAAGAAGCAATTAATCTCTCCTTGCACAAACTGGCTCTACAGAGGCAAGATGTCCACCTCATCTTCACCCTCCGATATATCACCGTGTACATCCCCCTCCTCACAGATTATCAATTCGTCCCCACTGGAATCCACCATCTCAGCTCCCTGTGTACTTTGTGGAGGCAATTGCTGCTGGTCAATGTCTCCGCGGAGGAATTGATTATAATTCATTTTAATGAACATCATCTTCTCCACATTTTCTGGATGTAACCTCGTACGCCGATTGCTGACAAGGTGAGCGGCGGCACTAAACACTCTTTCGGAGTACACACTTGTGGGAGGGCAACTTAGGTAGAATAAAGCCAGTTTGTGCAAGGGCCTCCAAATTGCCTCTTTTTCATGCCAGTATAAGTACGGACTGTGTGACGTGCCTACTTGGATGCGGTCACTCATATAATCCTCCACCATTCTATCAATGTTGAGAGAATCATATGCAGTGACAGTAGACGACATGTCCGTAATCGTTGTCAGGTCCTTCAGTCCGGACCAGATGTCAGCATCAGCAGTCGCTCCAGACTGCCCTGCATCACCGCCAGCGGGTGGGCTCGGAATTCTGAGCCTTTTCCTCGCACCCCCAGTTGCGGGAGAATGTGAAGGAGGAGATGTTGACAGGTCGCGTTCCGCTTGACTTGACAATTTTGTCACCAGCAGGTCTTTCAACCCCAGCAGACCTGTGTCTGCCGGAAAGAGAGATCCAAGGTAGGCTTTAAATCTAGGATCGAGCACGGTGGCCAAAATGTAGTGCTCTGATTTCAACAGATTGACCACCCATGAATCCTTGTTAAGCGAATTAAGGGCTGCATCCACAAGTCCCACATGCCTAGCGGAATCGCTCCCTTTTAGCTCCTTCTTCAATGCCTCCAGCTTCTTCTGCAAAAGCCTGATGAGGGGAATGACCTGACTCAGGCTGGCAGTGTCTGAACTGACTTCACGTGTGGCAAGTTCAAAGGGCATCAGAACCTTGCACAACGTTGAAATCATTCTCCACTGCGCTTGAGACAGGTGCATTCCATCTCCTATATCGTGCTCAATTGTATAGGCTTGAATGGCCTTTTGCTGCTCCTCCAACCTCTGAAGCATATAGAGGGTTGAATTCCACCTCGTTACCACTTCTTGCTTCAGATGATGGCAGGGCAGGTTCAGTAGTTTTTGGTGGTGCTCCAGTCTTCTGTACGTGGTGCCTGTACGCCGAAAGTGTCCCGCAATTTTTCTGGCCACCGACAGCATCTCTTGCACGCCCCTGTCGTTTTTTAAAAATTCTGCACCACCAAATTCAAGGTATGTGCAAAACATGGGACGTGCTGGAATTTGCCCATATTTAATGCACACACAATATTGCTGGTGTTGTCCGATGCCACAAATCCACAGGAGAGTCCAATTGGGGTAAGCCATTCCGCGATGATCTTCCTCAGTTGCCGTAAGAGGTTTTCAGCTGTGTGCGTATTCTGGAAAGCGGTGATACAAAGCGTAGCCTGCCTAGGAAAGAGTTGGCGTTTGCGAGATGCTGCTACTGGTGCCGCCGCTGCTGTTCTTGCGGCGGGAGTCCATACATCTACCCAGTGGGCTGTCACAGTCATATAGTCCTGACCCTGCCCTGCTCCACTTGTCCACATGTCCGTGGTTAAGTGGACATTGGGTACAACTGCATTTTTTAGGACACTGGTGAGTCTTTTTCTGACGTCCGTGTACATTCTCGGTATCGCCTGCCTACAGAAGTGGAACCTAGATGGTATTTGGTAACGGGGGCACACTGCCTCAATAAATTGTCTAGTTCCCTGTGAACTAACGGCGGATACCGGACGCACGTCTAACACCAACATAGTAGTCAAGGACTCAGTTATCCGCTTTGCAGTAGGATGACTGCTGTGATATTTCATCTTCCTCGCAAAGGACTGTTGAACAGTCAATTGCTTACTGGAAGTAGTACAAATGGGCTTACGACTACCCCTCTGGGATGACCATCGACTCCCAGCGGCAACAACAGCAGCGCCAGCAGCAGTAGGCGTTACACGCAAGGATGCATCGGAGGAATCCCAGGCAGGAGAGGACTCGTCAGACTTGCCAGTGACATGGCCTGCAGGACTATTGGCATTCCTGGGGAAGGAGGAAATTGACACTGAGGGAGTTGGTGGGGTGGTTTGCGTGAGCTTGGTTACAAGAGGAAGGGATTTACTGGTCAGTGGACTGCTTCCGCTGTCACCCAAAGTTTTTGAACTTGTCACTGACTTATTATGAATGCGCTGCAGGTGACGTATAAGGGAGGATGTTCTGAGGTGGTTAACGTCCTTACCCCTACTTATTACAGCTTGACAAAGGGAACACACGGCTTGACACCTGTTGTCCGCATTTCTGGTGAAATACCTCCACACCGAAGAGCTGATTTTTTTGGTATTTTCACCTGGCATGTCAACGGCCATATTCCTCCCACGGACAACAGGTGTCTCCCCGGGTGCCTGACTTAAACAAACCACCTCACCATCAGAATCCTCCTGGTCAATTTCCTCCCCAGCGCCAGCAACACCCATATCCTCCTCATCCTGGTGTACTTCAACACTGACATCTTCAATCTGACTATCAGGAACTGGACTGCGGGTGCTCCTTCCAGCACTTGCAGGGGGCGTGCAAATGGTGGAAGGCGCATGCTCTTCACGTCCAGTGTTGGGAAGGTCAGGCATCGCAACCGACACAATTGGACTCTCCTTGTGGATTTGGGATTTCAAAGAACGCACAGTTCTTTGCGGTGCTTTTGCCAGCTTGAGTCTTTTCAGTTTTCTAGCGAGAGGCTGAGTGCTTCCATCCTCATGTGAAGCTGAACCACTAGCCATGAACATAGGCCAGGGCCTCAGCCGTTCCTTGCCACTCCGTGTGGTAAATGGCATATTGGCAAGTTTACGCTTCTCCTCCGACAATTTTATTTTAGGTTTTGGAGTCCTTTTTTTACTGATATTTGGTGTTTTGGTTTTGACATGCTCTGTACTATGCCATTGGGCATCGGCCTTGGCAGACGACGTTGCTGGCATTTCATCGTCTCGGCCATGACTAGTGGCAGCAGCTTCAGCACGAGGTGGAAGTGGATCTTGATCTTTCCCTAATTTTGGAACCTCAACATTTTTGTTCTCCATATTTTAATAGGCACAACTAAAAGGCACCTCAGGTAAACAATGGAGATGGATGGATTGGATACTAGTATACAATTATGGACGGGCTGCCGAGTGCCGACACAGAGGTAGCCACAGCCGTGAACTACCGCACTGTACTGTGTCTGCTGCTAATATATAGACTGGTTGATAAAGAGATAGTATACTCGTAACTAGTATGTATGTATAAAGAAAGAAAAAAAAACCACGGTTAGGTGGTATATACAATTATGGACGGGCTGCCGAGTGCCGACACAGAGGTAGCCACAGCCGTGAACTACCGCACTGTACTGTGTCTGCTGCTAATATATAGACTGGTTGATAAAGAGATAGTATACTCGTAACTAGTATGTATGTATAAAGAAAGAAAAAAAAACCACGGTTAGGTGGTATATACAATTATGGACGGGCTGCCGAGTGCCGACACAGAGGTAGCCACAGCCGTGAACTACCGCACTGTACTGTGTCTGCTGCTAATATATAGACTGGTTGATAAAGAGATAGTATACTCGTAACTAGTATGTATGTATAAAGAAAGAAAAAAAAACCACGGTTAGGTCACTGGTATATACAATTATGGACGGGCTGCCGAGTGCCGACACAGAGGTAGCCACAGCCGTGAACTACCGCACTGTACTGTGTCTGCTGCTAATATATAGACTGGTTGATAAAGAGATAGTATACTCGTAACTAGTATGTATGTATAAAGAAAGAAAAAAAAACCACGGTTAGGTGGTATATACAATTATGGACGGGCTGCCGAGTGCCGACACAGAGGTAGCCACAGCCGTGAACTACCGCACTGTACTGTGTCTGCTGCTAATATATAGACTGGTTGATAAAGAGATAGTATACTCGTAACTAGTATGTATGTATAAAGAAAGAAAAAAAAACCACGGTTAGGTCACTGGTATATACAATTATGGACGGGCTGCCGAGTGCCGACACAGAGGTAGCCACAGCCGTGAACTACCGCACTGTACTGTGTCTGCTGCTAATATATAGACTGGTTGATAAAGAGATAGTATACTCGTAACTAGTATGTATGTATAAAGAAAGAAAAAAAAACCACGGTTAGGTGGTATATACAATTATGGACGGGCTGCCGAGTGCCGACACAGAGGTAGCCACAGCCGTGAACTACCGCACTGTACTGTGTCTGCTGCTAATATATAGACTGGTTGATAAAGAGATAGTATACTCGTAACTAGTATGTATGTATAAAGAAAGAAAAAAAAACCACGGTTAGGTGGTATATACAATTATGGACGGGCTGCCGAGTGCCGACACAGAGGTAGCCACAGCCGTGAACTACCGCACTGTACTGTGTCTGCTGCTAATATAGACTGGTTGATAAAGAGATAGTATACTACTAATATTATATATACTGGTGGTCAGGTCACTGGTCACTAGTCACACTGGCAGTGGCACTCCTGCAGCAAAAGTGTGCACTGTTTAATTTTAATATAATATTATGTACTCCTGGCTCCTGCTATAACCTATAACTGGCACTGCAGTAGTGCTCCCCAGTCTCCCCCACAATTATAAGCTGTGTGAGCTGAGCAGTCAGACAGATATATAATATATATAGATGATGCAGCACACTGGCCTGAGCCTGAGCAGTGCACACAGATATGGTATGTGACTGACTGAGTCACTGTGTGTATCGCTTTTTTCAGGCAGAGAACGGATATATTAAATAAACTGCACTGTGTGTCTGGTGGTCACTCACTATATAATATATTATGTACTCCTGGCTCCTGCTATAACCTATAACTGGCACTGCAGTAGTGCTCCCCAGTCTCCCCCACAATTATAAGCTGTGTGAGCTGAGCAGTCAGACAGATATATAATATTATATATAGATAATAGATGATGCAGCACACTGGCCTGAGCCTGAGCAGTGCACACAGATATGGTATGTGACTGAGTCACTGTGTGCTGTGTATCGCTTTTTTCAGGCAGAGAACGGATTATAAATAAAAGTGGTGGTCAGTCACTGGTCACTATCAGCAAAACTCTGCACTGTACACTACTGAGTACTCCTAATGCTCCCCAAAATTAGTAAATCAAGTGTCTAAACGGAGAGGACGCCAGCCACGTCCTCTCCCTATCAATCTCAATGCACGTGTGAAAATGGCGGCGACGCGCGGCTCCTTATATAGAATCCGAGTCTCGCGATAGAATCCGAGCCTCGCGAGAATCCGACAGCGTCATGATGACGTTCGGGCGCGCTCGGGTTAACCGAGCAAGGCGGGAAGATCCGAGTCGCTCGGACCCGTGAAAAAAAACATGAAGTTCTGGCGGGTTCGGATTCAGAGAAACCGAACCCGCTCATCTCTAGTTTTTACCCTGCACAGAAATAAAATAACCCACCCAAATCTAATTCTCTCTGCAAATGTTATATCTGCCCCCCCTGCAGTGCACATGGTTTTGCTCAATTGCTATCAAAAATCCTGCTGCAATCAACTTGGATTTACCCCCAAAAGGAATTGACCAAAGCAGCATTTGATATCCTCCAGACCTCCTCCTACCACCTATTGAGCCCACCACAGCTCTTATACATAGATCCTGCCGCTGGACTAAGTCTGTACAGCCGGTCCAGCTCCCGCAGCAGCTATCACTACTACCACTGGGAAAGCCATAGCGAGCAGGTGCTTGTGAGCGGACAGCGGCACCTGGCGCTATTGGGAAACACCATACGGAGGCACCTGTGACCAGCCAGAAGTCCCGCCAGCGGTGAGTGCATTACCATTGGGAGAAAGGGCCGTGCAGTGGAGATACACACGGCTGATTGATTAGAGGCACCAGGAAGGGTAATTATACCAGTGTATAGTGCTTGGATAAACAAACTGATTAGCCGGGACGCTGGCAATTGCAGCACTATTATATACATCCAGCTCCTAGGTGCATATTAGCTAATATTGATATTATTTGGATACAAACAGCCACAGTGAACACCAATACAATAGGGAAGATTCAAATGTTTGAAAAGTCAGTTGGGAGTTTGTTTTTTCCTATCTAATAGACAGGGGAAACAAGACACCCAACCGACTTTTCAAACATTGAATCTCCCCCACTGTCTTCATTCTTTGGAGAAGGATACAGTCTGGGAGTTTGCCAAATAGTTATTACAGTATTTCCAAACTATTTAATACTACCATAGGAATCAAATTACTTGTTTTAATGTATGTATATGAAGGAGAGAACAAATAATTGATATCATCACTCTCCTTGGAATTTTATCATTTTATTGTTGTTAATTGATGTATATTTTTTATGTTTATCTCTGATTGTGATTACACAATAAATGTGATATTATAATTACGTGCCTTCCTAATATTAATTCTTAATGCTTACTCATTTCTGAGGACAAGAAGGAAAAGAAGAAATAAGGCTGTATTGTCGATGCACAGAAGGGGAAATTACCTAATTATCACATCCACCTATATAATAATAAAATTTTACTTTTATTATTGTTCAATTAAAATAGTGTGACGTTGACTAACACAGATTTCGAGTATAAGCGAAACATAGAGGTTAAAATTATGACAAATACGACACATACAAGAAGTGCAATGAGAATATAGATGTGAATAAAGATTAAAAATGTGTCAGTGTGTTTATTCTAATACCCAATTAAATATAATTTTGTTCTTATTTTAAACCAATATAGTTTTAGTCAAATTGTCAGCGACTCGTTTCTAGTCTGTATCTTCTCAGCCACTTATAAATATATCAAGTGCCGTGATTGTCTCACTTTTATGATAGTATTAGTGACTGATAATATAATTCAGCTTATATAACCATTGTTAATGCTTCAAGTGTCATATCTCCAGCCCTCATATACTAATACTGATGTCACTAATAGTATAGTCTGCAAATACCCACACTGTGTGTGCTATATATTGTCAATGGTATTGATCTCTTTCTTATCCCCAATAATCATTCATCATAATTCAATATGCAAATGATTCGTACTTGCCTATGCAAGGCTTTTATGTAGGTATTAGATGAATAACACTAAATTTGACCTACTTCAGTATGAGTAGATGATAATAATCGGGGGATAGTGTCATTTGGGGAAAATTCTCATATATCAATTTTCCTGTCTGACCCAATTCTGGGTAACACAGATAAATGGACAGATTAGATGCTTCTGCCTGGAAGAGTATCACATCAATTATAGTAGTCAGTAGGTATATATTTGTTGTAACTATAATTGATGCCAGGCAATTGTGTTAGTACATCTCAGAGATATTAATTATTTTACATATAGTCTTTGTATATTTTCCTGCAGTTATATGGAGCTTATCAAAACAAGTGGCGTTACCGTCCCCTGATACGGCCGCCCTCAAGGAACCAGCTGATAGAAAGCTGGAAAATATCCTTAAAAGTATATACACACATACTGGTATTATACTGCGACCAGCAATCGCCTCAGCCTGGATGTGCAGTGCTGGGGTGGCTTGGTCGGATTCCCTGACTGAAAATATTGATATCCTGGACAGGGACAATATATTATTGACTATAGAGCATTTAAAGGATGCATTTCTATATATGCGAGATGCACAGATATTTGCACTCTGGCATCAAGAGTAAGTGCGATGTCCATTTCTGCCAGAAGAGGATTATGGACGCGACAGTGGTCAGGGGATGCGGATTCCAAACGGCATATGGAAGTATTGCCGTATAAAGGGGAGGAGTTATTTGGGGTCGGTCTATCGGACCTGGTGGCCACGGCAACAGCTGGAAAATCCACCTTTTTACCCCAAGTCACCTCGCAGCAGAAAAAGATACCGTCTTTTCAGGCTCAGTCCTTTCGTCCCCATAAGGGCAAGCGGGCAAAAGGCCACTCATATCTGCCCCGGGGCAGAGGAAGGGGAAAAAGACTGCAGCAGACAGCCTCTTCCCACGAACAGAAGCCCTCCCCCGCTTCTGCCAAGTCCTCAGCATGACGCTGGGGCCTTACAAGCGGACTCAGGCACAGTGGGGGCCTGTCTCAAGAATTTCAGCGCGCAGTGGGCTCACTCGCAAGTGGACCCCTGGATCCTGCAGGTAGTATCTCAGGGGTACAAATTGGAATTCGAGACGTCTCCCCCTCGCCGGTTCTTGAAGTCTGCTTTACCAACGTCTCCCCCCGACAGGGAGGCGGTATTGGAAGCCATTCACAAGCTGTATTCCCAGCAGGTGATAATCAAGGTACCCCTCCTACAACAGGGAAAGGGGTATTATTCCACGCTGTTTGTGGTACCGAAGCCGGACAGCTCGGTGAGACCCATTTTAAATCTGAAATCCTTGAACACTTACATAAAAAGGTTCAAGTTCAAGATGGAGTCACTCAGAGCAGTGATAGCGAACCTGGAAGAAGGGGACTATATGGTGTCTCTGGACATCAAGGATGCTTACCTCCATGTCCCAATTTGCCCTTCTCACCAAGGGTACCTCAGGTTTGTGGTACAGAACTGTCACTATCAGTTTCAGACGCTGCCGTTTGGATTGTCCACGGCGCCCCGGGTCTTTACCAAGGTAATGGCCGAAATGATGATTCTTCTTCGAAGAAAAGGCGTCTTAATTATCCCTTACTTGGACGATCTCCTGATAAG
Source organism: Pseudophryne corroboree (assembly GCF_028390025.1). Taxonomy (NCBI): domain Eukaryota; kingdom Metazoa; phylum Chordata; class Amphibia; order Anura; family Myobatrachidae; genus Pseudophryne; species Pseudophryne corroboree. The sequence continues at coordinate 470,936,638 of NC_086444.1, forward strand.
GGCAAGGTCCAGAGAACAGTTAGAGGTCGGAGTAGCACTATCTCAAGTAGTACTACGACAGCACGGATGGATTCTAAATATTCCAAAATCGCAGCTGATTCCGACGACACGTCTGCTGTTCCTAGGGATGATTCTGGACACAGTACAGAAAAAGGTGTTTCTCCCGGAGGAGAAGGCCAAGGAGTTATCCGACCTAGTCAGGAACCTCCTAAGACCAGGCCAAGTGTCAGTACATCAATGCACAAGGGTCCTGGGAAAGATGGTGGCTTCTTACGAAGCGATTCCATTCGGCAGATTCCACGCAAGAACTTTTCAGTGGGATCTGCTGGACAAATGGTCCGGATCGCATCTTCAAATGCATCAGCGGATAACCCTGTCTCCAAGGACAAGGGTGTCTCTCCTGTGGTGGTTACAGAGTGCTCATCTCCTAGAGGGCCGCAGATTCGGCATTCAGGTTTGGGTCCTGGTGACCACGGATGCCAGCCTGAGAGGCTGGGGAGCAGTCACACAGGGAAGAAATTTCCAGGGCTTGTGGTCAAGCATGGAAACGTCACTTCACATAAATATCCTGGAACTAAGGGCCATTTACAATGCCCTAAGTCAGGCAAGACCTCTGCTTCAGGGTCAGCCGGTGTTGATCCAGTCGGACAACATCACGGCAGTCGCCCACGTAAACAGACAGGGCGGCACAAGAAGCAGGAGGGCATTGATGGAAGTGGCAAGGATTCTTCGCTGGGCGGAGAATCATGTGATAGCACTGTCAGCAGTGTTCATTCCGGGAGTGGACAACTGGGAAGCAGACTTCCTCAGCAGACACGATCTTCACCCGGGGGAGTGGGGACTTCACCCAGAAGTCTTCCACATGATTGTGAACCGTTGGGAAAAACCAAAGGTGGACATGATGGCGTCCCGCCTCAACAAAAAACTGGACAGATATTGCGCCAGGTCAAGGGACCCTCAGGCAATAGCTGTGGACGCTCTGGTAACACCGTGGGTGTACCAGTCAGTGTATGTGTTCCCTCCTCTTCCTCTCATACCAAAAGTACTGAGAATCATAAGAAGGAGAGGAGTAAAGACTATACTCGTGGCTCCGGATTGGCCAAGAAGGACTTGGTACCCGGAAATTCAAGAGATGCTCACGGAAGACCCGTGGCCTCTACCTCTAAGAAAGGACCTGCTCCAGCAGGGACCATGTCTGTTCCAAGACTTACCGCGGCTGCGTTTGACGGCATGGCGGTTGAACGCCGGATCCTGAAGGAAAAAGGCATTCCGGATGAAGTCATCCCTGCCCTGATCAAAGCCAGGAAGGATGTAACCGTACAACATTATCACCGTATTTGGCGAAAATATGTTGCGTGGTGCGAGGCCAGGAAGGCCCCTACAGAGGAATTTCAACTGGGTCGTTTCCTGCATTTCCTGCAAACAGGACTGTCTATGGGCCTCAAATTGGGGTCCATTAAGGTTCAAATTTCGGCCCTGTCTATATTCTTCCAAAAAGAACTGGCTTCTGTTCCTGAAGTTCAGACGTTTGTCAAGGGAGTACTGCATATACAGCCTCCTTTTGTGCCTCCAGTGGCACCTTGGGATCTCAATGTGGTTTTGGGATTCCTAAAATCACATTGGTCTGAACCACTCACCACTGTGGACTTAAAATATCTCACATGGAAAGTGGTAATGCTGTTAGCCCTGGCTTCAGCCAGGCGTGTCTCAGAATTGGCGGCTTTATCCTATAAAAGCCCTTACCTAATTTTCAGCTTTTCACTTAAACCAGCCTATTGTGGTGCCTGCGGCTACTAGGGACTTGGAGGATTCCAAGTTGCTGGACGTAGTCAGGGCCCTGAAAATATATGTTTCCAGGACGGCTGGAGTCAGAAAATCTGATTCGCTGTTTATCCTGTATGCACCCAACAAGCTGGGTGCTCCTGCTTCTAAGCAGACGATTGCTCGTTGGATTTGTAGTACAATTCAGCTTGCACATTCTGTGGCAGGCCTGCCACAGCCAAAATCTGTAAAAGCCCATTCCACACGGAAAGTGGGCTCATCTTGGGCGGCTGCCCGAGGGGTCTCGGCTTTACAACTTTGCCGAGCAGCTACTTGGTCAGGGGCAAACACGTTTGCTAAATTCTACAAATTTGATACCCTGGCTGAGGAGGACCTGGAGTTCTCTCATTCGGTGCTGCAGAGTCATCCGCACTCTCCCACCCGTTTGGGAGCTTTGGTATAATCCCCATGGTCCTTTCGGAGTCCCCAGCATCCACTAGGAATTTACTTACCGATAATTCTATTTCTCATAGTCCGTAGTGGATGCTGGGCGCCCATCCCAAGTGCGGATTGTCTGCATTACTTGTACATAGTTATTGTTACAAAAATCGGGTTATTGTTGTTGTGAGCCATCTTTTCAGAGGCTCCTTCTGTTATCATGCTGTTAACTGGGTTCAGATCACAAGTTGTACGGTGTGATTGGTGTGGCTGGTATGAGTCTTACCCGGGATTCAAAATCCTTCCTTATTGTGTACGCTCGTCCGGGCACAGTATCCTAACTGAGGCTTGGAGGAGGGTCATAGGGGGAGGAGCCAGTGCACACCAGGTAGTCCTAAAGCTTTTTACTTTTGTGCCCAGTCTCCTGCGGAGCCGCTATTCCCCATGGTCCTTTCGGAGTCCCCAGCATCCACTACGGACTATGAGAAATAGAATTATCGGTAAGTAAATTCTTATTTTCAATACTGTCAAAATTAATTATTACAGACTAGTTGTTTTATTCCCAATAGCATCAGTATATCTGTTATGTAAACTACATAAATTGATACTAAAGCACTTGTTGCATTTGTAGTTGTCAGATTGTATCATATATGTATCTATGTAGCCACTAAGTGGTTGGGAGGATTAGCCTTAGAACAATTGTAACATTTGTATCTATTGCTTTACATCACCAATGTCTCATGCCACTCATAAGCCACCAACATATATATTCAGCACACGCATGCTGGATTAATACAATTGCTACCTTACTATTAGATTCTGCTAGAGCATCTGACACATGATATATAGCTAGTTATGTTCTCACTGGATTGTTATCTGTGGTGCAGGAGTAAGATTCCTGTATCTATTATGGTCACCGCCTGCTATTCAGTGTATATAGTTGTCAAATTAACTACACATATCTAATAAAACTGGTTATACATTGGATTTTTGATTAGAACATGGGTATAGAGGACACGCGGACACACGCTGCCCACATGCGTGTTCCACCGTTACTCTGACAGCTTCGTCAGGGCTGAACCCGATTGCCTCTCCTGGCATGAAATTTAAACTCCCTTGACTATCCAATCGGTGTGGATTAGTACGTCACGTGTAGTTGCCAGCCAACCGCTGTGCTGCTTTCATGATCACGTGATCCGTATAGCCAATCACGAAGTGTTACAGTTTCCATGGCAATGGCTGCTTATAGCGCCGTACTCCCGGACACCGCTGAATATTCGTGCCCCTTCCTCTGTATATATATATATATATAATCATATTCCTTTGTTCCATACATTCTATTTATTCTGACAGTCAGTCCTTCGGTGCCCATGTTTTAATTTCTCATATATATACAGGGAAGTCAGATTTTACTCATTTTACATATTAGATATAGGTTATTGCCGATGGTGTTGTTGTAAGAATACATGATCGGTGTCAGTATCACCCTGTATCTTGAATGGTGCATACATCCCTTGAATACATGCTATGTTGTCATCATCCTTTTATAACTTAGAAGCAAAGTTATTCAAATTAAAAGGAATGAAATAAGTATTTATGATTTTTGAACATTTTTAACTGACTCAATTGCGACAGGTAGGTACATCTAAATTCTGTGGATAAATATAAAGACAATTATGGACTGTATAAATAAATATACAGCTGATTACAAAGATTCATCAGTATCTCCAAGTATTATATGTTCTGATCATTCATCAAATCAATCATATCAGGTAAGTATATATATAATTGATATGAGAAACATAAGAACAAATTCATCAAAGTTATAACGAGTTGATTGGGAATCCATTGTGAATAAAAATTTGTCACATAATTATTTGGCTATTAATATCTAGTCAGTCCAACTGATAAAAAGATATAGGGTTGATAATACCCTGTAATGAATCCTCAGATGATATTGTATGGAGACAAAACTATTACTGTAATTGTACATACCTATATATGGAAATGACTTTGTGTGTAAGAATGACATATCATTAGATGAGAAGTGTGTCTAGGTGGTGAAATAGGGAAAAGTGAAAGGAATAAGGACCCCTTGGTTGAAAAATAATAATTAATTTTTTTATATATACGAAAGGGAAAAGGAAAATATTAGTGCATGTGCTTAAATATAAAGTGCCAAAAAAAAAAAAAAAGAAAGAGTGCCAAATCTAAGGTGCATGATTGGAAAACATGGAAAAGAAAGGGGACGGAGAATAATGTGAGTCAATCTCCAGTGCTAGTGTGAGAACATAATATTAAAAAAGTGAAAGCCATGTTTAGCTTTAATTTCATAGGTGACAGGTGCCATGCTGGATGTTTCTAAACAATATAGATACATTAAGTTCAATCCTTATGGTTGCAAGTTAGTATTAGAAAAAATGAATCAGCTAAGGGGTAAAGATACTGAATATAAATTATCAACAAAGCTTCAGCCAAATTAGATAGTCCTAGGTTGTCATAAAGATGAATTGATTTCAGGATAGTATCTGTATTTGTCATAGCAAATTTCAAAGATGGAAACCATATGATACTTCAGTCATGTACTAAATATTTTAAATTGGTGTAAATATATTGAGTTTAATATCCTGAGTTGAGAGTTGGTAATTGGAGAAGAAAACTCGACTCCAAACCAATGACAGTAAATGGATGCTGTCCACAATGATTAGGTAGTATTAAATTACCATAAAGATAGATCAGTTTCAGGAGAAAATAATACATGACTAATATCAGTAGTTATTTAGGCTGATTAGAAGTACTTAAATCATCATAAAAGTTCATGTCAAAAAGGGTGTATAGTTATTGGATTCATTTAGTCCATTAGGGTATAAACTGTCCAAAAGAAAAATAATTTTGTTCTCAAATCAAAGTAATTCCTGATCCAGATCGCCGCCGCGTATCCCCAACTGTATGTGCCTCAGACCAAAGGCTTTGAGTCCCTTTGGGTCACTGTTGTGATAGTTGAGAAAATGTCTCGCTACAGGTTGTAGGGTTTTAAAATTAGAGGCATCCTTTTTGGCATTGCGTATGCTTCCAATATGCTCTAATATTCTGACTTTCAATGGTCTGATAGTTTTCCATACATATTTTTTCAGGCATGAACATTCTAACTGGTAAACAGTTCCCACAGTTGTGCATGTAATCTTCGGGGAGATTGACCATTTTTTGCCAACCATGTAGGTACAGGCTTTGCAATTGCTGCAAGATGATGAGCCTATTGATTTGGACTTGCTGTCTGGAAGTTTGGTCAGATGACTGTGTACATGTTTGAAGTATAGGCCAGTGTTTCTGTAGGCTATTCAGAATCCCCTTCCATTGGGCATTGAAAGTGCAGACGAATCTTATCGGTTCTTCCCGGAGGATTTTTTGTTTAGGTTTTAATAGGGTATCCCGTTCACATGTACTCACTTCTCTAATTGTACGGTTGAGAAGTCTCTTACTATACCCTCTCATCTGGAGGCGTTCACTGAGCTCATTCTGCCTAATATGAAAAGCATCGTCACTGGAACAGTTCCTTTTTGTCCTCAGTAATTCTCCCTTGGGTATTGCTTGAATAGTGGCTGGGAGATGAGAGCTTTCTGAATGTAGGACACTATTTGTCGCCGTAGGTTTCCTATACATATTGGTTGAGAAGTTACCTTCATCATTGATATGTATAGAAATGTCGAGGAAATTAATAGAAGTCTGACTGTCCTCTAGGGTTAATTCTAGATTAAGATCATTAATGTTGAGGATGCCAATAAATTCCTTCAGTTCTCTCAGTGCCCTTCCCACAATATCAATATATCGTCGCTATACCTGAGGTATATCAGTATATTAAGGTGTATAATGGTGTATCTGGGGCGCCCCCTTTCTGTGGTTACATGGGAAGACCAAAGCAATGGTTTCTTTATAGTACAGATGGATATAGGATCCCGATAATGGGTATGAGAACAGTTAATAGCAAGAAACTTCAATATAAAAGCAAAATATTCTACAAATTTAATATACAATGACATACATATAACAACTTCATAAAAGCGTACCAATGAGGTAGCTATGGAGCCGCAGGTGTTATATCAGGCAGGGTGGTCCAAGCTTCACCCTGCTCTGGCTCCCAAGCTTAACAACAGGTCAATATCCAATGAATAAATGGTGGTATTCGCAAAGGTGTTCAATAATAAAGCAACTCAAAATTTACTTTTTAAAAGGTAAAAGGAAAGCATACCGGAGAGGTAGCTAAGGAGCCGCAGGTGTTATAAATGGCAGGGTGGTCCAGACTTCACCCTGCCCTGGCTCCCAAGCTTACTAATAGGTCGGTCTCCAGTTGATGAATGATGGTGATTCCAAATAGGTCCAATAGCAACGCGTTTCGAGATCTATAATCTCTTCCTCAGGGCTTGATCAATCGAGATCAATAATCTCTTCCTCAGGGATTTTTCCTACTACTCCCAGAAAGCGGTCAGTTGACACCCATAAACGCCCTCTTCTTGTCAATCTCCTTGCGATCGGCTGTGCAAATGGAATCATCGCTAGAAGCATTGCACAGCAGCTGTTTGTACCCGTACGACGCACGTGCGCATTGCAGTGCATATGCATGCGCAGTTTTGCCATTTTTTTACCTGATCGCTGCGCTGCGAAAATTGTCAGCGAGCGATCAACTCGGAATTACACCCTTGGACTGTGGTTGGTATTGCAAGAAAAGATGTCTGTGCTTGCGATACCGATTTTGGCTAAGTGCCAATTTTGACTTTTACATGAGATAGTCAAAATTGACTTGCCTGCACAGTCTAGTTTAGCCTGCGATGCAGATTCCGCGGGACCGCGCATCGGCATCGCAAGGTGTGTACACACAGTGCAATATGCACTAACTTTCCTTACGATTTTGACTATACAGCCAAAATCGTAAGAAAAGTTAAGTGCATATCACACCGTGTGTACACACCTTTAGAGTGTGAATATTTATATCCATCTATATTTTGTAGTATTATTTATCACAGCGTCAGTAGTGTCAGTGTTGGGGCTGCCTGTCCTGAAATATATATTATTTTATGTATTACTTGAATATATTTCACACTATGGGATCAATCTAATTAGGTACAAAGGTTGCGATGTGCCATTGCCACAGCGTTTCAATGCCAGCAATGCACCTGATCTCGTCCCCTTCGTGAGCTCGTTTCAGTCCTATGGGGTGGAGAGCACTTTTGTGCAAGTTCAGGGCACCGTAAAGTGAGGCTACTGCCGCAATGACTTGCACCCGTGAGATAATCGCAAATAATTGGATGGACCCCTACGTTTGGTGTCCCCTGCTTTATAACCATTAGATACTGTATATACATAATTACATAATCGCAGTGCTCAGGTGACTTTATATAGAGAAATCAGAAGGTCCAGCTTGTGAGAGGTTGCAAATTAGAAGGGGTATGGGTGGACACAAGGAGGATAAGGGGAGCACAAAATGGGGGTGGTGAATTTATGCAGCACATACTCTGTTCACTACACAGATTAAAACTAATTGTATATTTGTTATCATGGTTGAGTATAAAGTTGCACCTAAAAGCAATGTCGATATGCTAAGTAAGTTAGTAAGGTAGTCATTTAAAAAAAAAACAGCATTTCTTTCACAAGATAGGATTACATACTGATGCAGCTTTCAGATAATCAAAAGATGGACTGATGGTTTTTTTGTTTGTTTTTTGTCTAATTGGCTGAAAGTTGCATCTGAATTTCTGTCAATCACTGAAGTACAAAAGGAAATGCTTTCCTTAGTGTCTAACACTTCATGAGTCTGAGATTGATGAAGACAGCCATATAGACATTCTACCTCACACAGTATATGTACTGTAGGCAACCTGAATTGAAAAGCTAATGTGTTCTGTTCCTCAGATATAAACATAAAAGCAAAGAAATGTCTGCAAAATGACACATAAAAGATCAAAAAGCACTTATCCAGAAAAGTAATAGGAGAATATTAATTTTATTTATCAAAGTCATTCAGCTCTAAAATGTTTTCATATAAATTGCTTGTTGATGTTGTTGCCTAGACTAAATACATGGCATTTGCCACAGTAGATTTCCGTTTACATGTGGTAGAGTTCAAGATGTTTCTCTTTATCTGCGCATTTTTAGACTTATGCCAAGATGGTGATGGAGTGAAACTTTTTGGATTACCACATAATGAATATTGCTATTTGAAAGAGCTATTGTATCAGTCTGTGTAACACTGTCACGGATCGGGGTTAGGGACATGGGGAGTGCCGATCCTTACCCCTCCGGGGGTGGTGCGGGCTGCTGGTGGTGGGCAGTGACTGTGGGCAAAAGTCCGGGGAGTAATGTCTGGCTGCAGAGGCCTCTGGCTCAGAGCGCCACCATCTTGGAAAGTCAGGTGATCGCAGGAGCCAATAGCATCTCACTGGCAGGGAAATTATCAGGAGCCAATCAGCAGCTGCCTTCAGGTATATAGCAGGCAAGATTTTTAGGAGAAGTTGCCAGTGCAACATCTTACACCCAGCTACTGGGTGCTTTAGTTCTCTGTGCTCCGCAGCCTTGACTATCTAGCAACCAGCTACTTCTCTGGCTACTACTACTACGATCCTCACTGTCCGCAAAATGGTTTAGCCTCCCACAGCCTAATCCCAGTCATTCCTCAGCTACTGCAGTTACCAAACCCACAAGAGGCAACTGCAAGTCCGGGTCATGGTAACCTGTATTGCCCCTGTTTCCAGTCCCACAGTCACGTCTGACTCATCCCTCCGACTGCCATTTATGAAAAGAACTTTCATTCGGCCGGCCCGGTTCATTCTCAATAACTCAGTGCATCCCGATCCTCTGGCTCCAGTTCTGGATTCACAACCAACGACCAGCATGACACACACATTGGGGTCCATGTCCAGCGTTGTCAATTTGCTACCATTTATGTCCCCGCTGTCCACCGGCAGCATCCCTATGACTTGTAATCACTCGTTTGTATGCATGGCTGGCATCCCACTCCTAATGGTTCCTGCCTTTCTGAACCATGGGCACTGCCATTTGGATGTGGACACATGACCTGTTCTACCAACCAGTTTCCAACAACTACAGTCACATGTTCCACTCAGCTTATCAGCACTTACACCATCGTATTTAAACCAGGAACTGATGCCAGTACAACTTCTCTTCCTAGAGATCAGTACCTTGCCTCTGGTTCTGTTTTGTAATCCTGCATTATGTTCCAGTTACCAGCTTCAGTATTTGCTTAACAGTATTTGCATGCTTTCCAGTTACCAGCTCCTATACTTACCGTATATACTCGAGTATAAGCTGAGTTTTTCAGCACATTTTTTGTGCTGAAAAAGCCCCCCCCCCCCTCGGTTTATACTCGAGTGATGCTCCGCCACTGATTTCTGCTGCCTGGGAAGTACCCATTCGTGAGCTCTGATTGGCTCACGAACCGGCACTTCATTTAACAGACCCGCCGCTGCCACCGGAGACGCAGGAGGGACACAGGAGAGGCGCACGCTGTGCCCTCCATGTCCCTCCTTCACAAAACAGCAGGGGAGCGGGGAGGGGAAGTTGTACCTGGCACTGGGGGAGCATATTTGGCACTTGGGGGGGGGGGCATATGTAGCACTGAGGGGGCATATGTGGCACTGGGGGAGCATATTGGCACTGGGGGGTATATGTGTACCTGGCACTGGGGGGGCATATTTGGCACTGGGGGCATGTGTGTACCTGGCACTGTGGGGGAATATCTGGCACTGGGAGCACGGCCCTAAAAACAAGCTTGAAACCCAGCATTTCCCACCCTAGGCTTATACTCGAGTCAATAAGTTTTCCCAGGTTTTTGTGGTAAAATTATGTGCCTCGGCTTATATTCGGGTCGACTTATACTCGAGTATATACGGAACTCAACAGCAGAATTTAGGGGCTGATTTATCATAGGACAAAAAGGGCAAGAGAAAATGGGTATTATTGTCAGTAAAAGGGCTTGTTTTCCTGTATACAGTATTCCTTCTAATGGAATGCAGTTAAAATGGCGGTTGTCGAGATACCGGCAGTCAGAATACCATAATCAGAATCCCGACACCCATCAGAATGCCGACATTAGAATCTTGACAGGGTCAAGAGGCCAATGCTAAAATCCCGTATGTATAAGGGGCATGTTAGGGACAGCGGGGTAGGTTTAGCCACCACTTAAGGGGGGTTATTGTTAGGCTGCAGGTGGGGGTTTAGGGTTAGGCAGTGGAGAGGCCAGGGTTAGGGTAAAGCACCACCGGGAGAAGGTTAGGTTATACACTAAGGGGGGAGGGTTAAGGTAAAGCTGCGGGGCAGGAGGGTTTAGGCACCACTGGGGGGAAGGTTAGGGTCAGGCTGTGGGAATGGAGGGTAAGGATTAGAGGATAAGGAACAGGGTGACAATACTTACCTATCCCTTGTTGGGATTTCAAATACAGGTTGAGTATCCCATATCCAAATATTCCGAAATACGGAATATTCCGAAATACGGACTTTTTTGAGTGAGAGTGAGATAGTGAAACCTTTGTTTTTTGATGGCTCAATGTACACAAACTTTGTTTAATACACAAAGTTATTAAAAATATTGTATTCAATGACCTTAAGGCTGTGTGTATAAGGTGTATATGAAACATAAATGAATTGTGTGAATGTAGACATACTTTGTTTAATGCACAAAGTTATAAAAAATATTGGCTACAATGACCTTCAGGCTGTGTGTATAAGGTGTATATGTAACATAAATGCATTCTGTGCTTAGATTTAGGTCCCATCACCATGATATCTCATTATGGTATGCAATTATTCCAAAATACGGAAAAATCCCATATCCAAATTCCTCTGGTCCCAAGCATTTTGGATAAGGGATACTCAACCTGTATCAGGTTGCCAGCGTCGGTATTATGACCACTGGCATCCCGACCACTGAGAAATCCTTCTGAACCCCCTTTAACATTTTACAGCTAAAAAAAGGTACACTTTAATCACCAGAAGAGGTGTGTCTTTGCCACCCAGGGGCATGTCAGGTAAAGGAGGCATGTCTTGCCCCAGCCATGGGTTGTGTTGTTCCCTACTCTCATTTCCCACATTTTCTTAAATGTAATTATTTATTATAAATTACATGGTAATATGTGTAAGCTTTCAGTGTTAGGTTTTGCGCTGTGCCTCATATTTCTAGGCAATGTCTGTTTATCATTAGCTGGACATGTACATTTCCAACACAATTTGGGAACGGTTCTAGAAATTACTGTGATAACGATTGGTACATTCTGCAGGATTCTCCCAAAGAGGCTCTGAGAACTTCTCAGCCATCCCTGTACAATAGCATCCAGAAGAATGGTATGCAGGACAGATCTGCTGCAGCTGTAACTCATAGCACCCAGGAGCATTTTCTCCTGGATATCCAACACCTGTGTTAGGGAACAGCACCATAGGCACATTACAGTGGCTGCTGCATGTGTCACAGATATACAAAGGGGGAATTCAATTAATGTCAGGAAATTGGGTTTCTCCTGCTGCCGTGAGGTTTTACAATTCCATATGAGGACTGAAAATGGGATGTTGTGATTTCTATAGAAATCACTGCGCCTTTTTTTCTCACACTGCCAGACATTAGGAGAAATCACCGGCACTAATTAAGCAATTGGAAGTTTCCAACTAGCTGAATTAGTCTGTAATTACTCACCTTCCAAAGCGGTGTCTTCTACTCCAGGTCTTCTGCAGTAGCAGTGAGTATGAGGTCGACAAAGAATAGGTAGACAGTAGAAAAGGTTGACTGGGTGAAAAGGTCAACATGGAAAAAGGTAGACACATTTTTCTTTTTGGGGAGGAGGGGGTGTTTTGTCACTTTTCTGCCACAAGCCCCATTAGTGTACCACGTCCCCTCACATGCTTCAGGCAAGGTTACTATTCCCAATCATAGTCCACGGGGATGGTAAAGTATGAAAAAGTAGAAGGAAAAAAACCTTGTGTTTATCATGTGTCAACCATTGTTATGTCGACCTTTTGACCCTGTCGACCTTCTGAACGGTCTACTTTTTACATGTCGACCTTTTGACCCTGTTGACCTAATGTATGTCTTCCATTAGTGGTTGACCTATTAACTGTAGACCTTTTTAGTGTAGATCCATAGTCCGGATGCCCCTATATTCTTAGGAGTCGTACACAAAGTGACTGTATTTGTGGGAAGTTTAGGAAGACAGATTTACTACCTTATGCTATACTAGATTCCATTCAACAAATGCAAGGGTCCATGCATTTGTAAGTGGAAAGCTGGGCAGCCCATTGGTTTTAGGCCTGCCGCCACAACCATCACCATTAGTAATAGCACTCACACCAGCTCCAAGCTAGGAGCAAGGGATCCATTATAAAAAGACTTCCCTTTCTCATACACATGGTTTCCGATCACACAGAAGTTTTTATACATGCCCATGATACGCCTGTGACATAAGACGGTGCCATTCCATGTGCTTGAATTGTCGCTGCCCAGTACCCACCTCAGAATACACAACTTCATAGATAGACAGATGCAACAATCTTCTGAGCGACTCAGTATAGGACAAACAAATGTAAAAATACATTAAATCCCCAAATGTTGTGATTCGCCGGTCCACAGGGAGGGGTGGGGTAATTAAGGCGAGTTTCCATAACTTAGCCCTGCCCCCTCCATACAGCACCACAATTCCCTTTATGAGCTCCTCATCCTGCCTGCTTCACTAGGCAGCAGGTGGGATGCGAGATACCTGGCCACTCTTTCATGGGTGCAGGGGACTAGCCTAAATAGAGAGTCAATGCCCATCTCAATTCGACTTTAAAAAGTCGAATTGAGATGAGGGGGGGGGGGAACATCCGCGGGCAGACGGGGGAGAGCCGCGGGCAGACTGCAGCGCTGCAAGAGAATGTGGCACAGCCGCCAGACCTCATGGCAGCGTCCACCTGGCTCCAGCAAGCGGGACCTCACTTGCTGGAGCCGGATGGATGCTGCCTTGAGCGGCAGCTATGACTCATCCTCCTGCAGCGCTGTGCTGTAGCACTGCTGTCCCCTGTCTGCCCGCGTCTCTCCCCCGTCTGCCCGCGGCTCTCCCCCCTCTCCTCCTCTCAGGTCCCTCATATCAGTCCGACTTTTTTTTAAGTCGAACTGAGATGGCCGGAAATGGGGCCAAAACCTGTTGAATTTGGCCCTGTTTCCCTCAGAAGTATGCAAATCGGCAGCTATACCTCCAATTCACGTAATATTTGACAAGTCGAATTCCCCGACTGGTCAAATAAAAATGCTTGGGACTGGATAGGTTGGAACCCCTTCCGACCTGAAAAAGTTGAAAACTGCTGTCTTTTCAACAAGATGGCAGTTTCGACCTTAATTGAATATACCCCATAATGTATATAACTGAGAACCCACACATACATGTAAGGCACCTGAATATTCCTCCACACTGAGTTCAAATCTCATGGCCACATCTACAGTACATTTTCAAATAGGAAATGTCCACATGAAAGAAATTTATTACATCATTTATATTTGAGAAAGTCTCTGTATACACTTATAATCAAGAAAAAATAACTCCTGTACATCTAATACATACAACAAAATGGTCTAACTGGCAGGGAAACAGAATAAAGTATTGTCCCAAATAATCAATATTGTATACTGATGTTTCATGCTTATGCTTCAGTAAATTTATATTCTGTTGATTGCATGTATTATTTAGACAGCACAGTGCAGTGATTAGCATTGCTGTGCTTTGGCGGACTGAGGCATGAAGAACTCTTGGTGGAATGCAATAATAGAAACAATAGCACATACAAGAGCCATAGCAATATATTATGCATACATTAATAATATGCATATTTAATGCGAATATATACATGGAGGATTCCAAACAGTCACTATTTTAATATCTGTGAAGGAGTTATGTGTCTACATTGCAACATGTACAAGCATTATGCAGTATAATGTGTTATCCCATCCAAAACAGTCAAAGCTGTTATGATCACAAGTAATATATGGACAATAATAGAGAGACCATACTATTTGGCCCCAATATGTTTATATGGCCCAATAATACCTCCACAATAAAGATCTTCTCTATTCCAAATAACAAATCCACTGCAAGAAATGGGTTTTGATATAAAATCCCGGCATTTTAGTGTTCTGTATCTTTATTCCAATTTTGTGGATGTGTGGATAACACCTGCAGCCCAGGTGGGGTGAGGCAGAGCCTTTCCTGTCATACTAACGTATACACCAGAGGTTTGACTATATAAAGTATATGAAAAATATAAAGAACATATTAGGAATATCTACTTTTTATTATTCTGTTCATTTTTATAGTCAAAACTCTGGAGTAAAACGTCTATGGCCTTTGGTTCATATATTGTGTGTAAATCTGTCTTTGGTACTAGCCAGTGTCTCCTGGTCAAGTTACTTCACAGCATATGGGATCACACCATCACACACACACACACCCGCCAGGATACTTCATTACACAAGAGGGACAGTGGGACAGTGCCCAAAAAGCGGGACTGTCTCGCTAAAATTGGGACAGTTGGAAGGCATGATATACAGTGCACTGCTTTTCTCAGTAACATTATAGAGAGCTGGCGGTGTTCAAGAAATGTATTTAAAATCTCCTTATGGATTGTATGACAGTTTAATAGTATGCTACAAGTTATTTTAAAATAAAAAAGAAACATAGACAGAATCAAGTTACACAACTTCTGATCTGTTGCAAGAAGATGCAGAAGTATTTACAAACTAACCTCCAGCAATAAACAATTAGTAAGGTTTTTCAAATTCAGTCATCCAAAAACACCAACAAGTCATGTTTTCAGGATTTATGTAGTTATATACAAGTGAGTTAATCTACAGTGTTTTTGGTCAATAATTATCCCACCTGTTTTGACAGATATAAATTCTGAAAAAAATTGCCTGTTGGTTGTACTTGAGGATTGGAGTTGAAAACCTCTGTTGTAAGGTATTGCCATATTCGCGAAGGCCAATCTTTACACAGTTCTGCATCCTCTTGCTACAGTACTATTCAGTGGCAAATGCAATATTTCTAGAGGGGGTTTCCAAATGCAGTCACAATCTCCCGCTCTGCGGAATATTGGAGCAAATGCTGGAGTCCGAGGGAGCGGTAGAAGAACCTAGTAATGACCCTGGACATTAATGTAAACATTGGTCTTTTTATACACTGGATACTGTATGGAATACAATATAAAAGATTTTGAGGTACATCTGTGCGCTAATGTGTTGCAGCCTGAACAATAAGTGGATATGGAATCACAACAGTTCCACACAAACAAATATGCCAAAAAAAACAAAAACAAATACTGAGCCCAGGCGCTCACATTACACATATGCACTTCCCTTAGGTTTTTTTGGTGCAGTAGATCTGGGGGTTCTTCCTTTCAATTTTCAAGATGTATTCATATAAATGAAAAAGAACACAAACATACATCCAGATCCTTGTGTATTATTGTAAGGTGATGTTGGTAATCACTCTATAACTATTTCCATAGAACAATATGAAAGTAACGGGGAATTCCCCCTTCCAAAACACTTACAGTAGTGCAAAGGGAACGTGAATATAAATATAGACTCTTTGTGGATAATCTTCCGTCACCACGTGAATGAAAGATATCGGGGTTGCCCCCTAAATATGGCACTCTCAGTTTTGCTGATACACAATATGCATGTAAATTTGGTCTTTCTTTTCCACTCCTTATTTAAAGGTCACGCGCATTTTCTCCAAAAGAAATATATCGGAGAAGATGTTGAAGTATAAAAAGTTATTTTTTATTAACAAACAAACATCAAATAAAAGCAATGGTGATCATACCCAAGTGGATAAAGGTGATTGGATGTTGTGCACAATAAACAGGGCCCCGTTATTCTGATCTCCTTAATTTTCCACAAGGGTGCATATGTCAGTCAGTGCAGGCCTCCCCACAACGCGTTTTGACCCGTGCCAGGGTCTTTGTCAAGGTGTGAGAGATGCCTGCATTGTAATCCTTATTAACCCCCCTAATAACAAATTAGTTACAGGTGTATTCCCCTAAAGAGAATTCCCCTGGGATCTGTATAAGTGATAACCTCATCTACAAGCAATGGATCTTACTTTTCCCTATACATTGTCCCGGGTGGCGAGTGACTTCCATTCTTCCGATACGGAACTTCTTCAACTCTCTCCAAGTCCCGTTCTGGTGTCCATGGTATTATCTTCTTTCCCCGCCGCGAAAGTGGCGTCATCGTGTCGCATAAGGTTCGTCCACAAGTCTCCTCGGTCATCCTCGCCTCTCCCAAGATGGCTGTCCCGCGACTTCTGCCTGTTCGATGCCCCACTTCCTGTCCATTCCTTCTGGCTGATCGTATGGGTTTCATTGCCCGGCTTTTTGGTTCCATTATCTAATGTTGTTCTCTCATTGCATCTACAACAAAGATGATTATAAACCATATATCCAAGCTATACAAACATGTATGGATGGGCATATAACAAAAATTCTGACTATAACAGAAATTACACATTAAAATAGTTCTAAAAAAATAAAATCAGAAGAACCACTTTATCTCGAAGTCTTGATTTAACCCTATCGGTGCCAAAGTTTTGAATGTATGTATAAGTTTCATTTCTGACTTTGCTAAACGAATAATCTCTTTCTGTAGGTTTGATATGTTTAATCCCAAAAAAAACCTTTTATATAACCTGCAGAGCAGTTGTGTATTGTTTTAAAGTGTACAGACAGACAGTGCCTCTCGAGACCATTTTTAATGTTCCTCAAATGTTCTCCCAGTCTGACCTTCAGAGGTCTAGTAGTCCGCCCAATGTAGAATTTGTCACAGTCACAGACTATAACATAAATCACATTGGCGGTGTTACATGTGATAAATTCTGTTATTTTGAATTCATGTGCATTAATCAAAATTGTTTCATATTTTGATGTTGTACCTCTGCTGATGTTATGACACCCTATGCAATTACTGCACCTATAAAAGCGCTTTGATCTATTGTAGCCAGGTCTTTTGGCTTCCGAATGTATACTTTTTACCAATTGTGTCTTAATGTTAGCTGCCTTCCTATAGATATGCACTGGTTTCTTGGGCAGATGAGGTCCTATGACCGGATCTAATTTTAATGTGGTCCAGTGTTTTCTGAAGACTTTTTCGATTTCTCTATAATGGGCTTTATAGTCCGTAATAAATGCCCATTGGAACTCACTATTTTCTTTCTTTAATCTTCTTATCTGTACATAATAAATCTTTGCTATTTGTAGTTGATGCTATTTCTAGACTTTTCTCCACTTTGTTTTTATCATTACCACATGACAGAAAAGATTTTTTCATATTTTCTGCCTGAAATTCAAAGACCGAATCCTCAGTGCAAATGCACCTTAACCTCTTAAATTGGCCTCCTGGGATAGAGACTAGCCAATTTCTGTGGTGGCAACTGCCAGCATAAATATATGATGAACAATTAGTGGGTTTTTGATAAGTTTGTGTACATATATTATTATCTTTGATATAAATAGTTATATCAAGGAAATTGAGTTTCTCTATTTCAATTTCAAATGTTAATTTAATATTGATATCATTTGTATTCAAATATGTACAGAATTCATCCAACATATTCCTACTCCCCTTCCATATAAAAAATATGTCATCTATATAGCGTGACCACAGAACCAGGTCCGCCCCATAGTCGCTATGCCATACAGACTCCTCCTCCCAGAGTCCCAGGAATAAATTAGCATAGCTTGGGTAGAACCTGGTACCCATGGCCATGCCTGTAAGTTGAATGAAAAATTCTCCTTTAAACAGAAAGAAATTGTGTTCCAATATGAACTGAATTCCCTTTAATAGAAATTCTTGTAGTGTGGAATCTATATCTGATGCTGTTAGGGCACTTTTCACTGCTCTAATCCCTTTACTGTGCTCAATGACAGTGTATAGGGAACTTATATCTACACTAACCAAATAGTACCCTTCTTCCCATTTTATATTCTGTAATTTATTAAGGATGTCCCGGGTATCCTTGAGATGGGATTAATTTAGATATACTAACGGTTGGAGATATGAATCTATAAAACCGGAAAGGTTGGCAGTAATAGATTCTATCTCCAACACTATTAGTCTCCCAGGGGGTTTTTGGGGATCTTTGTGTATTTTAGGCAATACATAGATAACAGGTATTTTAGGATTATCATTAATAAGGAATTTACATGTAACATGGAAGTTAGGAGCTGATTGGCTGGTACTTTATCACCTTCCATTTTATCACTTCTCCAGGCTTAATAAATCTGTCCCTCAATCACAAGTTAAGTGATAAGCTCCACCTGTGGATCTTTTAAAATGTGACAGTAATAACTGCATATGTGCACCTGCGAGGTGAGCTGGAAAATGTGAACTGTTGGTAGCTCTCAAGAACCAGGGTTAGCTACCACTGCTCCAGGGAGTTCATGCAATGAGAGAGGACTGCATTACAGAATGGTCCCTCATCGGCTTTGGTACAACTATAATTCCCATCATACTCTACCAGTCAATTAGGGCATCCTGGGTGTGCAGCTTTGCAGTAAAGGTTTTGTGTGATTATATATTGTTTCACAGACCTTATATGTATATTATTTGTTGGGCTTTAAGCTCTGCAATAGATCATTACTGCTACTGGGAGTGCAGGAAACTGCATCCACAATGCACATTCTTACATTCAATGTACAGTCCCTGCTGCCCCATAACCACAGATAATGTATAGTACACAGTCCCTGCTGCTCCATCACCACAGTTAATCTACAGCAGTGGTTCTCAAACTCGGTCCTCAGGACTCCACACAGTTCATGTTTTCCAGGTCACCCAGCAGCTGCACTGTGTGTCACCGACTGGCACATTTTAAAAATCCACCAGTGACCTGAAAACATGAACTGTGTGGGGTCCTGAGGACCGAGTTTGAGAACCTGTGATCTACAGTATACAGTCACTGCTGCCCAGGGTTGGACTGACCTAAAGAGGTACAGGGGAAACCCCTGTTGGGCCCCACTGCCTGGGGAAAAAAGAGGGGCCCACCTCCCTCTCTAGGGATAAGATTCCAGACTGTGCACTTGAATTATACTTTATATATATCCTACCTTATACTGCACAGGACTATGGTGTAATTTCTAAAGGGCATTGTTGTTATTAATCTGGTACTTTATCATGCATGCACTATCAGTATTTGTTATATATTTATAAAGGTGCCTAGACCATGGTCTCCAGTGGTTAGCCAAACCTATGTGGTGGCTGGCCACACCCCTTCTAGAGACTGCCATACCCTTAAACATGGGCCCCTACCACTGCATTTCCCCGGTAGGCCCTGAATACCACAGTCAACACTGCAGCTCCCTCCCATCACCAGAGATAATGTACAGTAAACAGTCCCTGTTGTTCCCTATCACCAGAGATAATGTACAGTATACAACACAACTCATACTATTTGTGAGAATTCAAACTCTACAAAGTGACCAGTTGACAAAACAGTTGGAATGTAATATGTACATTTTTTATTTATTATTAAATGTGCCTACCAATAGGAAAATTGTTAAGCAATCAGGTGCTGGGGAGGGGGGGGGGGCAAGGTAGTCAATAGGACAAAGCTATGCCTAGGTTGCCCAGAAAGCTGGCCAGGGGATAACTCATTGCTGGTCTGGGCAGCAGTGCCGTAACTAGACATTTTATATAGGGGCATGGCTTCATGGGGAAGGGGCGTGGCCACAAAATAATACCAATTCATACTACGGTGCACAGTAGTCTCCATTATTCAAATTACGCTGCACAGTAGCACCACTACACCAGGTAGAGCCCCTTTTACACATTACAGCAGACAGTCCCCTTTTTACACATTACGGCAGACAGCCTCTCCTTTTTACACATCACGGCAGACAGCGTCTCCTATTTACACATTACGGCAGACAGCGTCCCCCTTTTTACACATTACGTAAGACAGCGTCCCCTTTTTACACATTACGGCAGACAGTGTCCCCTTTTTTACACATAACGGCAGACAGCATCCCCTTTTTTACACATTACGGCATCAGCGTCCCCCTTTTTACACATAACGGCAGACCGTTTTATGTTTAAAAACTTCCAGAGGACAGTCTTCACTCGTGAATAGTCAGTATCCTATGTATCCGTCTGCAGTACGGAATACAATAATTGAAAAATATCACAGATGTGGACGAACCTACGTTCAGGAATAAAGACAGTCACATTTTTCCACTTATTAATAGGTGGGAGGCAAGTAGGGATTTTCATGAATATGTGGAATAATGCCTCATTATTCTTATGGTAAGCGGTACTGTACTGTAATAAACTGAGCTGGTTTTTAGAAAGGTTATAAGACCAGCCTGAATAGAAGAGACCCATTGTAGACCCTCCAGAGCAGAGCACTGGGAGGGACGTGATAGCGGGGAAGTGCCTATCTCACTGCTTCCAGGGCATCGTGGTCCCCAGGTAGTGGCAGCGCAGATCGCGCTGTACCAGCTGCCGAGTTGCGGGTAGCAGGAATGAGTTAGTGTGGCGGCTGCGGCATGGATGAGGTGCGCGGGTGCCGGCACTATGGAGGGGAAGGAAGGGGGACTCGGTCTAGCTTCAGATTGTGCATGTGCCGCGGTAAGCCCGGAGCCCGACGACGGGGAGTGGGATGGGGTGGTGAGATGCCTTGGTGAAGTGCCGGAATAAAGGTCGTGGTTCATGGTTCACTGCAGAGCTACACCGGGTCCTTGTGCCTGCCGGCTGCAGCCATAAAGTGTCAGACACCGCAGAGCGCATGTCTGACAGGAGTCGGATCATCAGGGGAGGTAGCTGACACTACTGGCGGGAGGTACTGGTGTAACTTGCGCCCCCAGGGCAACTGCGCTGTGTGCCAGGCACACCTGGCACACACGTAGTTATGGCCCTGCTGGGCATCAATGGGGTAAATTTACTAAGCTCCCGATTTTGACCGAGATGCCGTTTTTTCATCAAAGTGTCATCTCGGTAATTTACTAAGCAATAATCACGGCAGTGATGAGGGCATTCGTAATTTTTTGCAAGTCCAAGAAAAAAATTACGAATGAATACACCATCGGTCAAAACGCGGCTGTTTAAGTATGAATCTCGGTAATTTACTAAGAAGTGCAAAGCAAAAAAAAAACAAACACTGCCGTGAAAAATTACAACTCGTAAAAAAGTGCTAAAAAAAAACAGACCTGCTTTTTTTTTCGGTGACGTCACTTTAGGACAACCGCAGGGCAGAAAGTTCCCACCATTGGTTACAATGGAGCGCATAGGCGCTACATTGTAACACTGCCGTGTGCCGCCTGTCACTCAGTACAGGAGCACACAGCCGATCAGGAGAGTGCTACAACGTAGCACTCCCTGATTGGCTGAAGAAACCCACTTAGACATCAGTCAGAGTGGGTTTCTGGCATTCGGGGAAAGGAGTCCCATGTGAAAACATGGGGCCCCTTTCAGTTCGTGGCTCGGCTTTCCGTTTTCTTATTTTATGCAAGTACGTGGATTACAAATGGATGCCCCGAGGACCCTGGGACCCGCGATCTGGTGAGTAGAATTTATTCAACAGGTACCCCTTGGATTCTACTGGAGAAGAGGACCGACCTGCGTGTGAACATAAGGTAAGTATGTATGTATGTTTGTGTGCATGTATGTAATAAATCTTTACTTTCACGGTGTGTGTGTGTGTCTTGTCTTTTTTTGGGTATTTTTTTAGTAGTAGTACTACAGGTACCAGCGGGCCCGTTTTTCCGTCGCATGCTGGTACTTGTGGTTCTCCAAGTACCAGCATGCGGGGGAGGCTTGCTGGGCCTTGTAGTACTGCTACTAAAAACAATATCTTTTCATTATCACAAAAGGCTATCAGCCTCCCCATCCGCAGCCCATTGGATGGGGGGGGGACAGCCTCGGGCTTCACCCCTGGCCCTTGGGTGGCTGGGGGGGGGACCCCTTGATTGAAGGGGTCCCCACTCCCCCAGGGTACCCCGGCCAGGGGTGACTATTTGGATTTTTGATGCCACTGCCGCAGGGCACTATATCAAAGTGACCCCCGGCTGTGGCATTATCTGTCCAGCTAGTGGAGCCCGGTGCTGGTTTTAAAA
This sequence comes from Pseudophryne corroboree, assembly GCF_028390025.1. Lineage (NCBI taxonomy): Eukaryota > Metazoa > Chordata > Amphibia > Anura > Myobatrachidae > Pseudophryne > Pseudophryne corroboree. Next base: position 470,958,967 of record NC_086444.1, read on the forward strand.
ATACGGGGGACCCCTACTCTTTTTGTCCCCCGTATTTTTGGAACCAGGACCAGGCGCAGAGCCCGATGCTGGTTGCTTAAATATGGGGGAACCCCTGTCAATTTTTTCCCCATATTTCTGCAACCAGGATCGGCTCAAAGAGCCCGAGGCTGGTTATGCTTAGGAGAGGGGACCCCACGCAATTTTTTTTTTGGATTTTACAGTGTTTAATTTAAAAAAAAAAAAAAAAAATGAACCCCAGCACGGATCACACAGATCCGGCCGAGATTCATTGTAAAAAAGTCGGCAGTGTTTTGCTAATCACTGCCGTAAAAAACTGAAGAAAAAAAAACGAATGACATCGACATCGGAAAACCCGAAAAGGCAAAATACGGCAGCTTAGTAAATCCATCGTAACAAATTCAAAAAGTTGCAGTTTTACACTTTCGATGTCATTCGTGATTATTCTCCCACCAAATCGGGAGAATTACGAATATTAGTAAATTTACCCCAATGTCTTCAGGGGCCCTGTTGCTATGCACCTGCTGCACCAAAGGAAATTCAGTCTCTGGGTGGAGGTACTGCCAATAATCAAACAGACAAACTGCCCTACCTATAGGAGTGTACAAAAAAGGTGGTTCATAAGTACTATGAATTAGTTGAGGTAGTATCACTATATTCTTATATGTAACAGGAATGCAACAGTTACAGAATATTTGTCAGGTGCAGTGGTAGGAAACCTGTGGCTCTCCAGCTGCTATGGAACTACACATACCAGCATGCCTTACCACCATTGATGGGATAGGAATTAAGGTTCAAAATGTTGTGTGCCTGCAAGCTCCAATTATTTAAATCCAGCCCTATTTTTCCTACTAGTAGCAACATTGTTGTTATAGCCTCATCTGTGAAATATTTAAGAAAGTACACTCTTCTTACAATATATATTACACGCACAGTAATTAGGCTAAACAACAGATTCTTTTGAGCATTTTTTATGAATGTCACCGTGTAAATTCAATGCCATGCAGCTAATCCTCATTTTAAAGTTGGATGTGAGATTTAGTAGAGTGCATTAATGGGACTAAAGCTCAATGAGATCACTGGGTATTAATTACACCCAGTGTAAATCATCCCAAGAATGCAGATGATCAAAGGCACTCAGTTATAATAACTGAAAGTTCATTCTGTGCTTTCCCTAGAGGAAAAACAAGTCACTGTTTGTTTCATGAAGGAGTCAGCAGAAATATAAGGTATACTATAGGGTAGAGATGTGTGGCTGGCACTTTTCATGTTTTGGGTTTTGGTTTTGGTTCTAATTCCACTTTCGTGTTTTGGTTTTGGTTGTGGATCTGGATGATTTTTGAAAAAAACCATAAAAAGCTAAAATCACAGAATTTTGGGGTGATTTTGCTTCTACGGTATTATTAACCTCAATAACATCCATTTCCACTCATTTCCAGTCTATTCTGACTACCTCACACCTCACAATATTGTTTTTAGGCCTAAAAGTTGCACCAAGGTGGCTGGATGGCCAAGCTAAGCGACACAAGTGTGCGGCACAAACACCTGGCCATCTAGGAGTGGCACTGCAGTTACAGACAGGATGGCACCTAAAAAAACTAGTCCCTAGACAGCACATGACAGGGTCTGCCACACGACTGTGGCTGAAATGACTGGTTTGTTTGGGCCCCCACCAAAAAAGAAGCAATCAATCTCTCCTTGCACAAACTGGCTCTACAGAGGCAAGATGTTGACCTCATACTCATCCTACGATTCCTCACCCCTTTCACTGTGTACATCCTCCTCACAGAGTATCAATTTGTCCCCACTGGAATCCACCATCACAGGTCCCTGTATACTTTCTGGAGGCAATTGCTGGTAAAGGTCTTCCCGGAGGAATTTATAATTCATTTTAATGAACATCATCTTCTCCACATTTAGTGGAAGTAACCTCCTTCACCGATCGCTGACAAGGTTACCGGCTGCACTAAACACACTTTCGGAGTACACACTGGAGGGGAACAACTTAGGCAAAATAAAGCCAGTTTGTGCAAGGGCCTCCAAATTGCCTCTTTTTCCTGCCAGTATACGTACAGACTGTCTGACATGCCTACTTGGATGCTGTCACTCATATAATCCTTCACCATTCTTTCAATGGTGACAGAATCATATGCAGTGACAGTAGACATGTCAGTAATCGTTGGCAGGTCCTTCAGTCCGGACCAGATGTCAGCTTTTGATTCTGACTGCCCTGCATCACCGCCAGCGGGTGGGCTAGGAAATATTATCCTTTTCCTTGCAGCCCCAGTGGCGGGAGAAATTGAAGGAGGAGCTGTTGACGGATCACGTTCCACTTGAGTTGACAATTTACTAACCAGCAGATCTTTGCACCTCTGCACACTTGTGTCTGCTGGAAAGAGAGATACAACGTAGGCTTTAAACCTAGGATCGAGCACGGTGGCCAAAATGTAGTGCTCTGATTTCAACAGATTGACCACCCTTGAATCCTGGCAAAGCGAATGAAGGGCTCCATCCACAAGTCCCACATACTTTGTGGAATCGCTCCGTCTTAGCTCCTTCTTCAATTTATCCAGCTGCTTCTGCAAAAGCCTGATGAGGGGAAGGACTTGACTCAAGCTGGCAGTATCTGAACTGACTTCACGTGTGGCAAGTTCGAAGGGTTGGAGAACCTTGCACAAGACAGAAATCATTCTCCACTGTGCTTGAGTCAGGTGCATTACCCCTCCTTTGCCTATATCGTAGGTGGATGTATAGGCTTTAATGGCCTTTTGCTGCTCCTCCATCCTCTGAAGCATATGGAGTGTTGAATTCCACCTCCTTACCACCTCTTGCTTCAGTTGATGGCGGGACAGGTTCAGGAGTGTTTGCCTGCACTCCAGTCTGCGGTACACAGTGGCAGAATGCCGAAAATGGCCCGCAATTTTTCGGGCCACCGACAGCACCTCCTGCACACCCCTGTCATTTTTCAAAAAATTCTTCACCACCAAATTAATTGTATGTGCAAAACATGGACATGCTGGAATTTGCCCAGATGTAATGCACGCACAATATTGGTGGCGTTGTCCGATATCACAAATCCCCAGGAGAGTCCATTTGGGGTAAGCCATTCTGCGATGATGTTCCTCAGTTTCCATAAGAGGTTGTCAGCTGTGTGACTCTTATGGAAAGTGGTGATACATAGCCTAGCCTGCCTAGGAACGAGTTAGCGTTTGCGAGATGCTGCTACTGGGGCCACTGCTGTTATTGCTGCGGGAGGCCATACATCTACCCAGTGGGCTGTTACAGTCATATTGTCCTTAGTCTGCCCTGTTCCACTTGTTCATATGTCTGTGGTAAAGTGGACATTGGATACACCACATTTTGTAGGACACTGGTGACTCTTTTTCTGACGTCTATGTACATTCTCGGTATCACCTGCCTAGAGAAGTGGAACCTAGATAGGATTTGATACCGGGGACACAGTACCTCAAACATTTCTCTAAGTCCCACTGAACTAATGGTGGATACCGGATGCACCTCTAACACCAACATAGCTGTCAAGGCCTCAGTTATCCGCTTTGCAAAAGGATGACTGCTGTCATATTTCATCTTCCTCACAAAGGACTGTTGGACAGTCAATTGCTTACTGGAAGTAGTACAAGTGGTCTTCCGACTTCCCCTCTGGGATGACGATCGACTCCCAGCAGCAACAACAGCAGTTGCAGCAACAGCAGGCGTACCACTCAAGGATCCTATGGAGGAATCCCGATTAGGAGAGGACTCCTCAGTCTTGACAGTGACATGGCCTGCAGGACTACGAACGTTCCTGACTGAGGAGGAAGTTGACGTTGAGGGAGTTGGTGGTGTGGCTTGCAAGAGCTTGGGTACAGGAGGAAGAATGGATTTAGGTGTCTTACCCAAAGTTTCACAACTTGACACTGACTTCTGATGAATGCGCAGCAGGTGACATATAAGGGAGGATGTTCCTAGGTGGTTAACATCCTTACGCCTACTTATTACTGATTGACAGAGGCAACAGATGGCTTGACACCTGTTGTCCGGATTTGAAGAGAAATAATTCCACACCAAAGAAGTGGCTTTTTTGGTAGTTTGCCCAGGCATCACAATGGGCTTCTTCATCCCAAGGACAACAGGTGTCTCCCCCGGTGCCTGACTTAATTAAACCACGTCACCATCAGAATACTCATCATCAACTTCCTCCTCAGCGCCAGCAACACCCATATCCTCATCCTCGTGTACTTCAACAGTGAAATCTTGAATTTAAATATCAGGAACTGGACTGTGGGTGCGCCTTTCAGCACTTGCAGGGGGTGTGCAAATGGTGGAAGGAGCCACCTCTTCCCATCCAGTGTTGGGAAGGTCAGGCATCGCAACCGCCGACACACTTGGACTCTCCTTGGGGATTTGTGATACCATCTCAGAATGCACAATTCTTTTCTGTGCTCTTTCCAGCTTAACTCTTACATTTTCTAGCTGGAGGATGAGGGCTTCCATCATCATGTTAAGCTGAACCACTAGCCATGAACATAGGCCAGGGCCTCAGCCGTTCCTTGCCACTCCGTGTCGTAAATGGCATATTGGCAAGTTTACGTTTCTCTTCAGACGATTGAAATTTCTTTTTTTGGTTCTTTTTACTGAACTTTGGCTTTTTGGATTTTACATGCCCTCTACAATCACATTGGGCATCGGCCTTGGTAGAGGACGCTGATGGCATTTCATTGTCTATGTCATGGCTAGTGGCAGCAGCTTCAGCACTAGGAGGAAGTGGTTCTTCTTGATCTTTCCCTATTTTATACTCAACATTTTTGTTCTCCATTAATTTTTGGAAGTAGTATGAGACAATATGTGGCACAGGAATGACTGGAATGACTGATGAGACAGGACACTACCACTGGTCTGATGCAGCACAACACAACAATACTGTAAGGGACTTGTGGTTGTTGTTATTATTATTATATGGCAGCAGTGGACATATACAGTAGCAGCAGCGTATATTGTCACTGGAAGGACTGATGAGACAGGACACTACCACTGGTCTGATGCAGCACAACACAACAATACTGTAAGAGACTTGTGGTTGTTGTGGTTGTTATTATTATTATTATTATTATTATTATTATTCTTATACGGCAGCAGTGGACATATAGCAGCAGCGTATATCATCACTGGAATGACTGTTGAGGCAGGACACTACCACTGGTTTGATGCAGCACAATACAACAACACTTTATACAGGTACACTGGATATATGGCAGCAGAGAACATCAACACTGTGACTGGCTGGACTGATGCAGCACAATACACTGACTACACTGGACTGAACAGCACAACACAGCACCACTTTATACAGCTACACTGGCAGGAGAGGACACCAACACTGTGACTGCCTGGACTGATGCAGCACAATACACTGTAGCTACACTGGACTGGACTGAGCAGCACAACACAGCACAAGACTTGCAACCCCACTTTTCCGCCCCCACACAGACACTGGAGGACGAAGACACGTCCTCTCACTACACTCTACGAGACTGGAGTGAAAATGGCCGCGACGTGCGGCTCCTTATATCCAAATCCCGCGAGAATCCGACAGCGGGATGATGACGTTTTGCCGCATTCGAGTATCCGAATCAGGCGGGAAAACCCGAGCCTGACTCGGAACCGAGCTCAGAGCGTGAAGTCCAGTAGGGTTCAGTTCTCTGAGAACCGAACCCGCTCATCTCTACTATAGGGGCATAGTTATCAGAATGTGCATTATCAATGGGACTATAATGAAAAATTTTTTTGCTCTAACTCACATTGTGGTAATCAAATGTGCCACCAGAATTTATCAGAGTTTAGATGCCTGGACAGAGCTTGCAAAAAGCCCTGACCCAGCGAATAAATACCTCTTACGCAATTGTAGGGTTATTTTTGTAGATCTAAAAGGCTATTGAAATAACATATTTCATGACCAGCGGTGGATTTTGCTCTGGCAATTCATGGACAGCCTGGCAATGGCAGTGTCTTCCCAGTTGAAAACCTATCTGCTAATCACATACTGGGCAGTCTCAGGGGGAGGTGCTTTCTTTAGGAAGAAAAGGAGAATGAAAGAATAATGCTGGGTGAAGGGATTCAAATAGACTTATTGCAGTAGGAAAAGGGCTTGTATGTAGCCTCAGACTTTTACATTCAGAGATATTAAATTCCTTGTGCAGTAAATCCACAGGTAACATGCTTTAACCTATAGAATCTGAGATCAGTGTCTAGAGCTTTGGGTTAACATGAATTTCTACTAGTGGAGCCTCAGGAAGGGGTGAATAGAAATCCACATTTAGTGCAGCCCTTGGGTTATCGTGGGCTGTAATTGCACACCCTCCAACATGACCCGCCCCATTTGGTACAAAATGCTCTGTTTCTGGACTTCCTTCTTAATTTATTATTGCCATCACCTCTGAAGAAACAGCTTTTTTATCATTCAACTAGTTCAACACAGGTGATGAAAATCATAAATTAAGAGGGAAGTCCAGAAACAGAGCATTTTGTACCTAGTGGGGTGGGTCATGTTGGAGGGTCTGTAATTGTATAGCTCTGGGCACTGCTTCGAGGATATTTGAAGCTTTGATTCTAATTGAATCCAGACCTACAGTAAGTCCCTCTATCTCCCCAACCCCAGCACATATGGGGGCACATCATTTGAAAGAGGGAAGCTACCTCTTTGAAACTATGTGCCCCTCAAAGATGTTATCGCTGTGGTCACCAGGCAAAACCACCTGCTCCATACTTGCCTACCTGACCCTCTCCATGAGGGAGAAAATGCTCTGTTCCTGGACTTTCCTGGTAATGTATGATTGCCATTACCTGTGGTGAGCTAGTTAATTGATAAGAAAGGTGTTTCACCACAGGTGATGGCAATCATACATTACCAGGAAAGTCCAGGAACAGAGCATTTTCTCCCTCATGGAGAGGGTCAGGTAGGCAAGTATGACCTGCTCTATAGCAAAATCATGGCATCCATAATATCAGGGGCACCCATTTTAGAAAGAGGTGGTCCCCTCTTTCAAATGCTGCATCCTCTTAATACTTATTGTCTGGTGATCAAAAATGACAACTTTACCCTGTCCCACAGAAAATAGATGTTTCCCATATATTAGTGGGAGGGCATACCTGCCAACATGACCCTCTCCAGGAGGGATACAAAACTCTGCTTCTGGACTTTTCTCTTCATTTATGATTGCCGGCACCTGTGTTGAACAGGTTAATGGATAAGAAAGGTGTTTCAGCACAGGTGCCGGCAATCCTAAATTATGAGGGAAGTCCAGGAGCAGAGCATTCTGTCCCTCCTGGAGAGGGTCATGTTGGGAGGTATGGGAGGGCACTATCTCCCCTATCACGCCCATAATTACACTTGTAAATGTGAGGTTACTCTCATATGAAAGAAAGGATTCCCATCTTTCAAATCATGTTGCCCCTTAACAGTTATTATCTGGTGATCATCAGATCACCATTCAATATTTCCAGCGCTATGGGAATAAATATTTTTTTTTTCCATAAATGGGGGAAGGGCATAAAAAAAAAAAAAGAAACCTACACAAAGACTCCTGCTTTGTACATTTTAATAAAGGTGGATTTTTGGCAAAACAAGTATTTAGTTGTGATGTTTATAAGATGAAAACAACAAAATCACATTTGCATTTGGGTCACTTTCTTGAAGGTTCATTAAAAACACTTTTTTAACAATTTGGGTTTAAAAAAATTGTCTTGTTAAAAGTAGTAAAAAGACTAATGGTGTTTTCTGAATATACAAAGTCTACTGAAAAAAAAAGCTATAATCTGGGGATGGAGTTATGTGACCAGCGGTCAGGAGACCGCCGGTCACAATATCGGCACCTACACCCCGGACCCTCACTATTTCAATGGTCGGCATGCCGACCAACAGGGACTACCGTATTCCCCATCATGGGAACAGAACCTGTGGCGGGCGCAGCGAGCCCACAAGGGGCTTCATTGCACTCACACACACCCCTCCCCCGCCGGGCATCTTAATGCCGGTATCCAGCCATTGGTATTGTGACCGGTGGTCTCCTGATTGCCAGTCACACTTACCCAGAGGCGTAACTAGGGTTTTTGGAGCCCAGGGCAAGATCAATAATGGCGCCCGCCCCCCCCCCCCCCCCCCCCCCCGAATTTTTTTTTTTAAATAAAAATAATAAATAAATAAAATGATAATAAAAAAAAAAATACAAAAGGAAAGTATGTGCAGACGCCACCGGTGACACTGCATATAAAGATGTCAGGGTGTGTATGTACAGATGTAGGTGAAGTGGTCGAAGTTGAATTTTTGAAGGCGGAATGAAAGAGTGCAGATAGCAATTATGCGCGCGCCTTTGGCGCGCGCGCTCCGGAAAAGGGGCGCGGTCACTCAAAAGGGGCGTGTCCTTCAGTGTAGTAGGACCCCTTATACTATCTAGTACTGGTGCCCCTTTCACATTATAGCACACGGTATGAGCCGAAATTCACATTATAGCACACAGTATGAGCCGAAATTCACATTACCCCACACAGCATGAGCCGAAATTCACATTATAGCACACAGTATGAGCCGAAATTCACATTACCCCACATGGTATGAGCCGAAATTCACATTATAGCACATGGTATGAGCCGAAATTCACATTATAGCACACGTTATGAGCCGAAATTCACATTACTCCACATGGTATGAGCCAAAATTCACATTACCCCACATGGTATGAGACGAAATTCACATTACAGCACACGGTATGAGCCGAAATTCACATTACAGCACACGGAATGAGCCAAAATTCACATTACCCCACATAGTATGAGCCAAAATACACGTTACAGCACATGATATGAGCCAAAATTCCCATTATAGAGTTAGGGGATCCTACCCCTAGAATTAACATGGCCTGTGGGGCACTATGATGAGGGGAGCCCACCCCCTTAATAGACTAATTGCAGTTTAGCAGCGGAAGGGCTGCAGCGGTTTCTCACCCCTAGCTGCGGCGCTTCTGCCACCTCCGACACTCCACATCTTCGGCACCACCCGGGATGCAGAGCACCGCACCGGGTATGCACCCTTTTCAGTGTGTTCTGCTGCGCTCCGAAGGGGTTCTTGTTTCATGCTGCAGGATCCCGATGTACGCCTTCCTCCCCGCTGTTACTGTCATGGTAAGCATTAGTATCGTTTACCGCAGAGGCCCTTTTCTGAGGCATATGTGTTAAATCTCAGGAACTGAGATGCCCTTCTCACCATACAGCTGTGTGGCCGAGCCGGGCGGGGGGACAGCCAGCAGCAGCATGCCGGATATCAGCAGCAGAGGGTGCGGGCTGTACATACTTGAGGCAGCTGGATATTCAACAGTGCTGAAAGCCTCCGGAGCCCGCACCCCTGGAGCTGCAGTACACCGGCAGAGGACACCCATCCCCCGAACCCTGCGTAGCCCAAAGCCGGAGATCAGCAGCATGTTGAACGCGGAAGCAGAAGCTGCTTATTGCCGGTCAACATGTTGCTGATCTCCGGCTTTGGGCTCCGCACGTGCCTTACAGCCCCCACCCTCGGCTGCTGATATCCGGCATGCTGCCCCTGCTGCTGGCTTTCCACCCGCCCGGCTCGCCCACCCAGCTGGATGGTGAGTGAGAAGGGCATCTCAGTGCCCGTGGTTTAATACATATCTCTCTTCGGTAAATGGCCATTAGTACATCCCACACACACTGATTACACACACACAGACTGGCCACCCCCAAATCCTACACACACCCACTCAGACTACACACACATTCTCATACTTTCCCCCACACACACACTGGACTGCAAAAATTTACACACACTGACACTGTTCCACACACACACAATTAACACACACTCACACTGTCCCACACACACAATTAACACACACGCACACTGTCCCACACACCAGTGGCGTGCGGTGAGGTCAGTGGCGTGCGGTGAGGCACTACAGCCATAATGTCTGCCGAATCCTGCCGATGACCCCTACCGCCACCGAGCCAATGCCCGCCACTGCCTCTGAGCCGATGCCCGCTGCCACCACCAATGGCTTACAAACTCGCCCACCATCAACTGACCCAGCCCTCCGCCACTAATTTGCAACTCAGTCCAAAGCCGCCAATGCCCGCTGCATGCCTGCTCCTAAGTATAACCAGCCTCGGGCTCTTTGAGCCGGTCCTGGTTGTTTAAATACTGGGAAAAAATTGGACAGGGGTTCCCCGTATTTAGACAACCAGCATCGGGCTCTTAGTCCGGTCCTGGTTCCAAAAATACGGGGGACAAAAGATGTAGGGGTCCCCCCGTATTTTTAAAACCAGCACCGGGCTCCACTAGCCAGGGACATAATGCCACAGCCGGGGGACACATTTATGTAGGTCCCTGCGGCCGTGGCATTACCCCCCCCAACTAGTCACCACTGGCCGGGGTTCCCTGGAGGAGTGGGGACCCCTTAAATCAAGGGGTCACCCCCCCTCCAGGCACCCAAGGGCCAGGGGTGAAGCCCGAGGCTGTCCCCCCCATCCGTGGGCTGTGGATGGGAGGCTGATAGCCATGTAAGTAAAAAAAGAATATTGTTTTTTGTTGTGGAACTACAAGGCCCAGAAAGCCTCCCCCGCTTGCTGGTACTTGAGAACCTCAAGGACCAACACGCAGGGAAATAACGGGCCCGTCGGTACCTGTAGTTCTACAACAGAAAAAATACCCAAATAAAAACACAACTCACACACCGTGACAGTAAAAATTTATTAAAACACACTGACACACTCACACATACTTACCTACATCCCACGCCGGTCACGTCCACTTGTCCAGTAGAATCCAAAAGGGATAGCTGTAAAAATGAGAGACACATTACTTACCTACATCCCACGCCGGTCACGTCCACTTGTCCAGTAGAATCCAATAGGGGAATCTGTAAAAAATAAGAATTTACTCACCGGTAATTCTATTTCTCGTAGTCCTTAGTGGATGCTGGGGACTCCGTAAGGACCATGGGGAATAGACGGCTCCGCAGGAGACTGGGCACATCTAAAGAAAGATTAGGACTATCTGGTGTGCACTGGCTCCTCCCCCTATGACCCTCCTCCAAGCCTCAGTTAGGAACTGTGCCCGGAAGAGCTGACACAATAAGGAAGGATTTTTGAATCCCGGGTAAGACTCATACCAGCCACACCAATCACACCATATAACACGTGATAGAAACCCCGGTTAACAGTATGATAACAAATGGAGCCTCTGAAGAGATGGCTCACAACAAAACCCGATTTTTGTAACAATAACTATGTACAGGTATTGCAGACAATCCGCACTTGGAATGGGCACCCAGCATCCACTACGGACTACGAGAAATAGAATTACCGGTGAGTAAATTCTTATTTTCTCTGACGTCCTAGTGGATGCTGGGGACTCCGTAAGGACCATTGGGGATTATACCAAAGCTCCCAAACGGGCGGGAGAGTGCGGATGACTCTGCAGCACCGAATGAGAGAATTCCAGGTCCTCCTCAGCCAGGGTATCAAATTTGTAGAATTTTGCAAACGTGTTTGCCCCCGACCAAGTAGCTGCTCGGCAAAGTTGTAAAGCCAAGACCCCTCGGGCAGCTGCCCAAGATGAGCCCACCTTCCGTGTGGAATGGGCTTTTACAGATTTAGGCTGCGGTAAGCCTACCGCAGAATGCGCCAGCTGAATAGTGCTACAAATCCAGCGCGCAATAGACTGCTTAGAAGCAGGAGCACCCAGCTTGGTGGGTGCATACAGGATAAACAGCGAGTCAGTCTTTCTGACTCCAGCCGTCCTGGAAATATAAATTTTTAGGGCCCTGACTACGTCCAGCAACTTGGAATCCTCCAAGTCCCTAGTAGCCGCAGGCACCACAATAGGTTGGTTCAAGTGAAAAGCTGAGACCATCTTAGGGAGAAACTGAGGACGAGTCCTCAATTCTGCCCTATTCATATGGAAAATCAGATAAGGGCTTTTACAAGACAAAGCCGCCAATTCTGAAACCCGCCTGGCCGACGCCAAGGCCAACAGCATGACCACTTTCCACGTGAGATATTTTAATTCCACAGTCTTAAGTGGTTCGAACCAATGTGATTTCAGGAATGCCAAAACCACATTGAGATCCCAAGGTGCCACTGGGGGCACAAAAGGAGGCTGAATATGCAGTACTCCTTTGACAAAAGTCTGAACTTCGGGCAGTGAAGCCAGTTCTTTTTGGAAGAAAATCGACAGAGCCAAAATCTGGACCTTTATGGACCCCAATTTGAGGCCCAACGTCACCCCTGCTGGCAGGAAGTGCAGGAATCGACCCAGTTGAAATTCCTCCGTCGGGGCCTTCATGGCCTCACACCAAGCAACATATTTTCGCCAAATGCGGTGATAATGTCTTGCGGTGACATCCTTCCTGGCTTTGATCAGGGTAGGGATGACTTCCTCCGGAATACCCTTTTCCTTCAGGATCCGGTGTTCAACCGCCATGCCGTCAAACACAGCCGCGGTAAGTCTTGGAACAGACAGGGTCCCTGCTGCAGCAGGTCTTGTCTGAGCGGCAGAGGCCAAGGGTCCTCTATAAGCATCTCTTGAAGTTCCGGGTACCAAGCTCTTCTTGGCCAATCCGGAACCATGAGTATGGTTTTCACTCCTCGCCTTCTTATTATTCTCAGTACCTTGGGTATGAGAGGTAGAGGAGGAAACACATAAACCGACTGGTACACCCATGGTGTCACTAGAGCGTCCACCGCTATCGCCTGAGGGTCTCTTGACCGGGCGCAATATCTTTTCAACTTCTTGTTGAGGCGGGACGCCATCATGTCTACCTGTGGTTTTTCCCACCGGTTGACCAGCATTTGGAAGACTTCTGGATGAAGTCCCCATTCTCCCGGGTGGAGGTCGTGCCTGCTGAGAAAGTCTGCTTCCCAGTTGTCCACTCCCAGAATGAACACTGCCGTCAGTGCTAACACATGATTCTCTGCCCATCTGAGAATCCTTGTGGCTTCTGCCATCGCCATCCTGCTTCTCGTGCCACCCTGTCTGTTTACATGGGCGACCGCCGTGATGTTGTCTGACTGGATCAGTACCGGCTGGTGTTGAAGCAGGGGTCTTGCCTGGCTTAGGGCATTGTAAATGGCCCTTAGCTCCAGGATATTTATGTGAAGAGAAATCTTCTGATTTGACCACAGTCCTTGGAAATTTCTTCCCTTTGTGACTGCCCCCCAGCCCCGAAGGCTGGCATCCGTGGTCACCAGGACCCAGTCCTGTATTCCGAATCTGCGGCCCTCTAGTAGATGAGCCCTCTGCAGCCACCACAGCAGCGACACCCTGGTTCTGGCCGTTAGGGTTATCCGCTGTTGCATCTGGAGATGGGACCCGGACCATTTGTCCAACAGGTCCCACTGGAACGTCCTTGCGTGGAACCTTCCGAATGGAATTGCTTCGTACGAAGCTACCATTTTTCCCAGGACTCGTGTGCATTGATGTACCGACACCTTTCCTGGTTTTAGGATGTCTCTGACCAGAGATGACAATTCCTCTGCTTTTTCCAGTGGAAGAAACACTCTTTTCTGGTCTGTGTCCAGAATCATTCCCAGGAACAGAAGACGTGTCGTCGGGACCAGCTGTGACTTTGGAATGTTTAGAATCCAGCCGTGCTGTTGTAGCACTTCCTGAGAAAGTGCCACCCCCACTATCAACTGTTCTTTGGACCTCGCCTTTATCAGGAGATCGTCCAAGTACGGGATAATTAAAACTCCCTTCTTGCGAAGGAGTATCATCATTTCGGCCATTACCTTGGTAAAGACCCTCGGTGCCGTGGATAACCCAAACGTCAGCGTCTGGAACTGATAGTGACAGTCCTGTACCACAAATCTGAGGTACTCCTGGTGCGGAGGGTAAATGGGGACATGCAGGTACGCATCCTTGATGTCCAGGGATACCATGTAATCCCCCTCCTCCAGGCTCGCAATAACCGCCCTGAGCGATTCCATCTTGAACTTGAACCTTTTGATATAAGTGTTCAAGGCTTTTAAATTTAAGATGGGTCTCACCGAACCTTCCGGTTTCGGTACCACAAACATTGTGGAGTAGTAACCCTGTCCTTGCTGAAGGAGGGGTACCTTGACGATCACTTTCTGTAAATACAGTTTTTGAACAGCCACCAACACTGCCTCCCTGGCAGAGGGAGTTGCCGGCAAGGCAGATTTTAGGAAACGGCATGGGGGAGACGTCTCGAATTCCAGCCTGTACCCCTGAGATACTACTTGAAGGACCCAGGGATCCACTTGTGAGAGAGCCCACTGTGTGCTGAAAAACCTGAGACGTGCCCCCACCGTTCCCGATTCCGCCTGAGCAGCCCCAGCGTCATGCTGTGGACTTACCGGACGCAGGGGAGGACTTCTGCTCCTGGGAACTAGCTGTGTGCTGCAGCTTTTTCCCCCTTCCTCTGCCCCTTGGCAGAAAGGATGAGCCTCTAGCCCGCTTATTTTTCTGGGGCCGAAAGGACTGTACCTGATAATACGGTGCTTTCTTTTGCTGTGGGGTAGCCTGTGGCAAAAAAGTCGATTTCCCAGCAGTAGCTGTGGAAACGAGGTCTGAAAGACCTTCCCCAAAAAGTTCCACCCCTTTATAGGGTAAAACTTCCATGTGCCGCTTGGAGTCGGCATCACCTGACCATTGCCTAGTACATAACCCCCGTCTGGCGGCAATGGACATAGCGCTTATTTTTGATGCCAGCCGGCAAATATCCCTCTGTGCATCACGCATGTATAAGACCGCGTCTTTTATATGGTCAATCGTTAGCAAAGTATTGTCCCTATCCATGGTATCAATGTTTTCCGACAGGGAGTCTGACCACGCAGCAGCAGCACTGCACATCCAAGCTGATGCAATAGCGGGTCTCAATATAATGCCAGTGTGTGTGTATATAGCTTTTAGGGTACTTTCCAGCTTTCTATCAGCAGGTTCTTTTAGGGCGGCCGTATCCGGAGACGGTAGTGCCACCTTCTTTGATAAGCGTGTCAGCGCTTTATCTACCCTAGGGGGTGTTTCCCAGCGTGACCTATCCTCTGGCGGGAAAGGGTACGCAGCCATTAACCGTTTAGAAATGATCAGTTTCTTATCTGGGGAAGTCCACGCTTCCTCACACACCTCATTTAATTCGTCAGATGCAGGAAAAACTACTGGTAGTTTTTTCTCACCAAACATAATACCCTTTTTTGTGGTACCTGGGGTATCATCAGAAATGTGTAATACATTTTTCATAGCCTCAATCATATAACGGGTGGATCTATTGGAGGGTACACTCGTCTCATCATCGTCGACACTGGAGTCGGTATCCGTGTCAACATCTGTATCTGTCATCTGAGGTAGCGGGCGTTTTATAGCCCCTGATGACATTTGAGACGCTTGGACAGGCACAAGCTGAGTAGCCGGCTGTCCTATGTCGTCAAACCTTTTATGTAAGGAGCTGACACTGTCACGTAATTCCTTCCATAAGTCCATCCACACTGGTGTCGACCCCGCAGGGGGTGACATCACATTCACAGGCATTTGCTCCGCCTCCACATCATTATCCTCATCATACATGTCGACACAGCAGTACCGACACACAGCAGACACACAGGGAATGCTCTTACAGAGGACAGGACCCCACAAAGCCCTTTGGGGAGACAGAGGGAGAGTATGCCAGCACACACCAGGGCGCTATATAACACAGGGATATCACTATACAGAGTGTTTTCCCCTATAGCTGCCTATAATATATATATACTGCGCCTAAATTGTGCCCCCCCTCTCTTTTTTACCCTTTCTGTAGTGCAGGACTGCAGGGGAGAGCCAGGGAGCTTCCTTCCAGCGAAGCTGTGAGGGAATAATGGCGCCAGTGTGCTGAGGGAGTTGGCTCCGCCCCTTTTTCGGCGGGCTTTCTCCCGCTATTTTATCGTTTCTGGCAGGGGTTAATATACACCTATATAGCCTCTGGGGCTATATATGGTGTTAGTTTTGCCAGCCAAGGTGTTATTATTGCTGCTCAGGGCGCGCCCCCCCCCAGCGCCCTGCACCCATCAGTGACCGCAGTGTGTGGTGTGCATGAGGAGCAATGGCGCACAGCTGCAGTGCTGTGCGCTACCTTGGAGAAGACAGAAGTCTTCAGCCGCCGATTTTCCGGACCACCTTCTTGTTTCTGGCTCTGTAAGGGGGACGGCGGCGCGGCTCTGGGAACAGACGACGAGGTCGGGTCCTGTGTTCGATCCCTCTGGAGCTAATGGTGTCCAGTAGCCTAAGAAGCCCAAGCTACCACCACTTAGGTAGGTTCGCTTCTTCTCCCCTTAGTCCCTCGTTGCAGTGAGCCTGTTGCCAGCAGGTCTCACTGAAAATAAAAAACCTAAACTATACTTTCTTCTAGGAGCTCAGGAGAGCCCCTAGTGTGCATCCAGCTCAGCCGGGCACAGAAATCTAACTGAGGCTTGGAGGAGGGTCATAGGGGGAGGAGCCAGTGCACACCAGATAGTCCTAAATCTTTCTTTAGATGTGCCCAGTCTCCTGCGGAGCCGTCTATTCCCCATGGTCCTTACGGAGTCCCCAGCATCCACTAGGACGTCAGAGAAATGAGAGACAGATTACTTACCTAAATCCCACGCCGGTCACGTCCACTTGTCCAGTAGAATCCAGTAGGGGTACCTGTAAAAATGAGAGACAGATTACTTACCTACATCCCACGCCGATCACGTCCACTTGTCCAGTAGAATCCAGTAGGGGTACCTGTAAAAATGAGAGACAGATTACTTACCTACATCCCACGCCGGTAACATCCACTTGTCCAGTAGAATCCAGTAGGGGTACCTGTAGAAATGAGAGACAGATTACTTACCTACATCCCACGCCGGTCACGTCCACTTGTCCAGTAGAATCCAATAGGGGTACCTGTAAAAATGAGAGACAGATTACTTACCTACATCCCACGCGGGTCACGTCCACTTGTCCAGTAGAATCCAATAGGGGTACCTGTAAAAATTAAAAAGGAGGAGGAGGAGGAGGAGAGACTAACCTGCTGCTGCTGGGGAGACCGGCACACACTGCAGGGCCACGACGGGAGGACGGAGCCAGCGGAGGAGGGGGAGAGCCGCACACCGCCGCTCCTGTCAGCGGCAGCGGAGGAGGACGGGGCGCACACTACAGACGCCAATAACCGCCGGGACAATTAACACACACACACACAATTAACACACACGCACACTGTCCCACACACACACAATTAACACACACGCACACTGTCCCACACACACACACACAATTAACACATGCACACTGTCCCACACACACAAATAACACACACGCACACTGTCCCACACACACACAATTAACACACACTCATACTGTCCCACACACACACACACACACACACACACACACACACACAATTAACACACCCACACAATTAACACACATTTACACACACAATTAACACACTCACACTGTCCCACACACACAATTAACACACTCACACAATTAACACACACACTGTCCCACACACACACAATTAACACACCCACACAATTAACACACATTCACACTGTCCCACACACACACAATTAACACACATTCACACTGTCCCACACACACACAATTAACACACTCACACACTCACACAATTAACACACACTCACACACAATTAACACACACACACTGTCCCGCACCCCCCTCTCCCGACAGAAAAAAAATATTAACATAATTTGAAAGCCCGCTCACCTGTTAAGGCCCGCGCACCTCCGAAGTCGCGGTCGCGCGCACCTCCGAGGTCACGGTCGCGCGCACGCGCGATCGTGTTCAGTACAATGTGCAGGGAGGAGGGGGGGTGAGGGGAGGCTCCTGGCTGCCGCTGCCTGTCCAGTGTGACAGGCACAGCAGCCGGGGAGACAGGGAGAGCGCCGCAGGTAGCGCCGGCGGAATCCCTGTCGCATGGGGTGAGCGGGCCGTGCCGGTGGCGCCCCCTCTCTGTTGGGGCTTCCACGGCGCCCAGGGCACGTGCCCTGCTCGCCCCGTGCTAGATACGCCTCTGCACTTACCTAACCTATAATGTGTTACTGCATTAAAATATCAGTGATATTGATGTTGGAATGTGACGCATGATAATGTCAGAAATGGCTTTAGTACAGTGGTTCTCAAACTTGGTCCTCAGGACCCCACACAGTGCATGTTTTGCAGGTAACCCAGCAAGTGCACAGGTGTATTAATTACTCACTGAAACATTTCAAAAGGTCCACAGGTGAAGATAATAATTTCACTTGTGATTCTGTGAGGAGACCTGCAAAACATGCACTGTGTGGGGTCCTGAGGACCAAGTTTGAGAACCTGTGCCTTAGTATAAGGTTGAGAAAACTCTCAGCAACTAAGGGGTTAAAGGCAAGTACAAAGACTCAAAAATACATGTAAGTGCATCCACAGCACTTAGGAGGAGTTGTACTAAGCAGTGATAAAAGTGGAGAAGTGAGCCAGTGGAGAAGTTGCCCATGGAAACCAATCAGCTGCTCTGTATACTTTTATAGTATGCAAATTATAAATGTTGATTTGAATCTGTCTCTAGATATGTGCAGCTCAGTGTAGTGCGACTGATTGCAATTGCCTTCAAGCACCTTTTAGAGATGAGCGCCGGAAATTTTTCGGGTTTTGTGTTTTGGTTTTGGGTTCGGTTCCGCGGCCGTGTTTTGGGTTCGACCGCGTTTTGGCAAAACCTCACCGAATTTTTTTTGTCGGATTAGGGTGTGTTTTGGTTTCGTGTGTTTTTTTCCAAAAAACCTAAAAAACAGCTTAAATCATAGAATTTGGGGGTCATTTTGATCCCAAAGTATTATTAACCTCAAAAACCATAATTTCCACTCATTTTCAGTCTATTCTGAATACCTCACACCTCACAATATTATTTTTAGTCCTAAAATTTGCACCGAGGTCGCTGGATGACTAAGCTAAGCGACCCTAGTGGCCAACACAAACACCTGGCCCATCTAGGAGTGGCACTGCAGTGTCACGCAAAATGGCCCTTCCAAAAAACACTCCCCAAACAGCACATGACGCAAAGAAAAAAAGAGGCGCAATGAGGTAGCTGTGTGAGTAAGATAAGCGACCCTAGTGGCCGACACAAACACCGGGCCCATCTAGGAGTGGCACTGCAGTGTCACGCAGGATGGCCCTTCCAAAAAACACTCCCCAAACAGCACATGACGCAAAGAAAAAAAGAGGCGCAATGAGGTAGCTGTGTGAGTAAGATAAGCGACCCTAGTGGCCGACACAAACACCGGGCCCATCTAGGAGTGGCACTGCAGTGTCACGCAGGATGGCCCTTCCAAAAAACACTCCACAAACAGCACATGACGCAAAGAAAAAAAGAGGCGCAATGAGGTAGCTGTGTGAGTAAGATAAGCGACCCTAGTGGCCGACACAAACACCGGGCCCATCTAGGAGTGGCACTGCAGTGTCACGCAGGATGGCCCTTCCAAAAAACACTCCCCAAACAGCACATGACGCAAAGAAAAAAAGAGGCGCAATGAGGTAGCTGTGTGAGTAAGATAAGCGACCCTAGTGGCCGACACAAACACCGGGCCCATCTAGGAGTGGCACTGCAGTGTCACGCAGGATGGCCCTTCCAAAAAACACTCCCCAAACAGCACATGACGCAAAGAAAAAAAGAGGCGCAATGAGGTAGCTGTGTGAGTAAGATAAGCGACCCTAGTGGCCGACACAAACACCGGGCCCATCTAGGAGTGGCACTGCAGTGTCACGCAGGATGGCCCTTCCAAAAAACACTCCCCAAACAGCACATGACGCAAAGAAAAAAAGAGGCGCACTGAGGTAGCTGTGTGAGTAAGATAAGCGACCCTAGTGGCCGACACAAACACCGGGCCCATCTAGGAGTGTCACTGCAGTGTCACGCAGGATGGCCCTTCCAAAAAACACTCCACAAACAGCACATGACGCAAAGAAAAAAAGAGGCACAATGAGGTAGCTGTGTGAGTAAGATAAGCGACCCTAGTGGCCGACACAAACACCGGGCCCATCTAGGAGTGGCACTGCAGTGTCACGCAGGATGGCCCTTCCAAAAAACACTCCCCAAACAGCACATGACGCAAAGAAAAAAAGAGGCGCAATGAGGTAGCTGTGTGAGTAAGATAAGCGACCCTAGTGGCCGACACAAACACCGGGCCCATCTAGGAGTGGCACTGCAGTGTCACGCAGGATGGCCCTTCCAAAAAACACTCCACAAACAGCACATGACGCAAAGAAAAATTAAAGAAAAAAGAGGTGCAAGATGGAATTGTCCTTGGGCCCTCCCACCCGCCCTTATGTTGTATAAACAGGACATGCACACTTTAACCAACCCATCATTTCAGTGACAGGGTCTGCCACACGACTGTGACTGAAATGACGGGATGGTTTGGACCCCCACCAAAAAAGAAGCAATTAATCTCTCCTTGCACAAACTGGCTCTACAGAGGCAAGATGTCCACCTCATCATCATCCTCCGATATATCACCGTGTACATCCCCCTCCTCACAGATTATCAATTCGTCCCCACTGGAATCCACCATCTCAGCTCCCTGTGTACTTTGTGGAGGCAATTGCTGCTGGTCAATGTCTCCACGGAGGAATTGATTATAATTCATTTTAATGAACATCATCTTCTCCACATTTTCTGGATGTAACCTCGTACGCCGATTGCTGACAAGGTTAGCGGCGGCACTAAACACTCTTTCGGAGTACACACTTGTGGGAGGGCAACTTAGGTAAAATAAAGCCAGTTTGTGCAAGGGCCTCCAAATTGCCTCTTTTTCCTGCCAGTATAAGTACGGACTGTGTGACGTGCCTACTTGGATGCGGTCACTCATATAATCCTCCACCATTCTTTCAATGGGGAGAGAATCATATGCAGTGACAGTAGACGACATGTCCGTAATCGTTGTCAGGTCCTTCAGTCCGGACCAGATGTCAGCATCAGCAGTCGCTCCAGACTGCCCTGCATCACCGCCAGCGGGTGGGCTCGGAATTCTGAGCCTTTTCCTCGCACCCCCAGTTGCGGGAGAATGTGAAGGAGGAGATGTTGACAGGTCGCGTTCCGCTTGACTTGACAATTTTCTCACCAGCAGGTCTTTCAACCCCAGCAGACTTGTGTCTGCCGGAAAGAGAGATCCAAGGTAGGCTTTAAATCTAGGATCGAGCACGGTGGCCAAAATGTAGTGCTCTGATTTCAACAGATTCACCACCCGTGAATCCTTGTTAAGCGAATTAAGGGCTCCATCCACAAGTCCCACATGCCTAGCGGAATCGCTCCGTGTTAGCTCCTCCTTCAATGTCTCCAGCTTCTTCTGCAAAAGCCTGATGAGGGGAATGACCTGACTCAGGCTGGCAGTGTCTGAACTGACTTCACGTGTGGCAAGTTCAAAGGGCAGCAGAACCTTGCACAACGTTGAAATCATTCTCCACTGCGCTTCAGACAGGTGCATTCCACCTCCTATATCGTGCTCAATTGTATAGGCTTGAATGGCCTTTTGCTGCTCCTCCAACCTCTGAAGCATATAGAGGGTTGAATTCCACCTCGTTACCACTTCTTGCTTCAGATGATGGCAGGGCAGGTTCAGTTGTTTTTGGTGGTGCTCCAGTCTTCTGTACTTGGTGCCTGTACGCCGAAAGTGTCCCGCAATTCTTCTGGCCACCGACAGCATCTCTTGCACGCCCCTGTCGTTTTTTAAAAAATTCTGCACCACCAAATTCAAGGTATGTGCAAAACATGGGACGTGCTGGAATTTGCCCATATTTAATGCACACACAATATTGCTGGCGTTGTCTGATGCCACAAATCCACAGGAGAGTCCAATTGGGGTAAGCCATTCCGCGATGATCTTCCTCAGTTGCCGTAAGAGGTTTTCAGCTGTGTGCGTATTCTGGAAACCGGTGATACAAAGCGTAGCCTGCCTAGGAAAGAGTTGGCGTTTGCGAGATGCTGCTACTGGTGCCGCCGCTGCTGTTCTTGCGGCGGGAGTCCATACATCTACCCAGTGGGCTGTCACAGTCATATAGTCCTGACCCTGCCCTGCTCCACTTGTCCACATGTCCGTGGTTAAGTGGACATTGGGTACAGCTGCATTTTTTAGGACACTGGTGACTCTTTTTCTGAGGTCTGTGTACATTTTCGGTATCGCCTGCCTAGAGAAATGGAACCTAGATGGTATTTGGTACCGGGGACACAGTACCTCCAACAAGTCTCTAGTTGGCTCTGCAGTAATGATGGATACCGGAACCACGTTTCTCACCACCCAGGATGCCAAGGCCTCAGTTATCCGCTTTGCAGTAGGATGACTGCTGTGATATTTCATCTTCCTCGCAAAGGACTGTTGGACAGTCAATTGCTTGGTGGAAGTAGTAAAAGTGGTCTTACGACTTCCCCTCTGGGATGACCATCGACTCCCAGCAGCAACAACAGCAGCGCCAGCAGCAGTAGGCGTTACACGCAAGGATGCATCGGAGGAATCCCCGGCAGGAGAGGAATCGTCAGAATTGCCAGTGACATGGCCTGCAGGACTATTGGCATTACTGGGGAAGGAGGAAATTGACACTGAGGGAGTTGGTGGGGTGGTTTGCGTGAGCTTGGTTACAAGAGGAAGGTATTTACTGGTCAGTGGACTGCTTCCGCTGTCACCCAAAGTTTTTGAACTTGTCACTGACTTATTATGAATGCGCTGCAGGTGACGTATAAGGGAGGATGTTCCGAGGTGGTTAACGTCCTTACCCCTACTTATTACAGCTTGACAAAGGCAACACACGGCTTGACACCTGTTGTCCGCATTTCTGTTGAAATACTTCCACACCGAAGAGCTGATTTTTTTGGTATTTTCACCAGGCATGTCAGTGGCCATATTCCTCCCATGGACAACAGGTGTCTCCCCGGGTGCCTGACTTAAACAAACCACCTCACCATCAGAATCCTCCTGGTCAATTTTCTCCCCAGCGCCAGCAACACCCATATCCTCCTCATCCTGGTGTACTTCAACACTGACATCTTCAATCTGACTATCAGGAACTGGACTGCGGGTGCTCCTTCCAGCACTTGCAGGGGGCGTGCAAATGGTGGAAGGCGCATGCTCTTCACGTCCAGTGTTGGGAAGGTCAGGCATCGCAACCAACACAATTGGAGTCGGACTCTCCTTGTGGATTTGGGATTTCGAAGAACGCACAGTTCTTTGCGGTGCTACTGCTTTTGCCAGCTTGAGTCTTTTCATTTTTCTAGCGAGAGGCTGAGTGCTTCCATCCTCATGTGAAGCTGAACCACTAGCCATGAACATAGGCCAGAGCCTCAGCCGTTCCTTGCCACTTCGTGTGGTAAATGGCATATTGGCAAGTTTACGCTTCTCCTCCGACAATTTTATTTTAGGTTTTGGAGTCCTTTTTTTACTGATATTTGGTGTTTTGGATTTGACATGCTCTGTACTATGACATTGGGCATCGGCCTTGGCAGACGACGTTGCTGGCATTTCATCGTCTCGGCCATGATTAGTGGCAGCAGCTTCAGCACGAGGTGGAAGTGGATCTTGATCTTTCCCTAATTTTGGAACCTCAACATTTTTGTTCTCCATATTTTAATAGGCACAACTAAAAGGCACCTCAGGTAAACAATGGAGATGGATGGATACTAGTATACTTATGGATGGACTGCCGAGTGCCGACACAGAGGTAGCTACAGCCGTGGACTACCGTACTGTGTCTGCTGCTAATATAGACTGGATGATAATGATATGAAATCAATATATATATGTATATATAATATCACTAGTACTGCAGCCGGACAGGTAGATATATATTTATTAGGTAATGATGACTGATGACGGACCTGCTGGACACTGTCAGCTCAGCAGCACCGCAGACTGCTACAGTAAGCTACTATAGTAGTATGTATCAAGAAGAAAAAAAAAAAAAAAACCACGGGTAGGTGGTATACAATTATGGATGGACTGCCGAGTGCCGACACAGAGGTAGCTACAGCCGTGGACTACCGTACTGTGTCTGCTGCTAATATAGACTGGATGATAATGATATGAAATCAATATATATATATATGTATATATAATATCACTAGTACTGCAGCCGGACAGGTAGATATATATTTATTAGGTAATGATGACTGATGACGGACCTGCTGGACACTGTCAGCTCAGCAGCACCGCAGACTGCTACAGTAAGCTACTATAGTAGTATGTATCAAGAAGAAAGAAAAAAAAAAAACCACGGGTAGGTGGTATACAATTATGGATGGACTGCCGAGTGCCGACACAGAGGTAGCTACAGCCGTGGACTACCGTACTGTGTCTGCTGCTAATATAGACTGGATGATAATGATATGAAATCAATATATATATGTATATATAATATCACTAGTACTGCAGCCGGACAGGTATATATATTTATTATGTAATGACTGATGACGGACCTGCTGGACACTGTCAGCTCAGCAGCACCGCAGACTGCTACAGTAAGCTACTATAGTAGTATGTATAAAGAAGAAAGAAAAAAAAAACACGGGTAGGTGGTATACAATTATAATATTATATATATATTAATCATATACAATTATATATATATATATATATATATATATATATATATATATTAATTAAACTGGTGGTGATTATTAAACTGGTGGTCAGGTCACTGGTCACACTATCAGCAACTTGCAAGTAGTACTCCTAAGCATACAATCACAATATATATTATACTGGTGTGGCACTCTGGCAGCAAAAGTGTGCACTGTACGTTATATGTAGTATATGTACTCCTGAGTTCTGAGTCCTGCTCTCAGACTCTAACTGCTCCCCACTGTCAGTGTCTCCCCCACAAGTCAGATAATACAATACAGTCACACTATCTATCACTTCACTTCAGCAAGTACTAGTAGTAGTAGTACAGTACTCCTCCTAATGCTCCCCAAAATTACTACTGTGTCTCTCTCTAGTGAGACTGTCTCACTCTCTTCTCGAATCTCTATAAACGGAGAGGACGCCAGTCACGTCCTCTCCCTATGAATCTCAATGCACGTGTGAAAAATGGCGGCGACGCGCGGCTCCTTATATAGAATCCGAGCCTCGCGAGAATCCGACAGCGTGATGATGACGTTCGGGCGCGCTCGGGTTAACCGAGCAAGGCGGGAGGATCCGAGCCTGCTCGGCCCCGTGTAAAAAACCCTGAAGTTCGGGCGGGTTCGGATTCCGAGGAACCGAACCCGCTCATCTCTACTTGTCATTCAACTTAAAACATGCTACGCTAACTATACTCTATACAAGTTCCACATATAGCACAGCATAAATGCATTCAATTTGTAACATACTGTACATGCCAAAATCATCCTCCCATCAACATGCCTGTCATCCACTGTTTCCGAGGGTGAAATACTCTCACCATAATATATATATACACACACACACAGTGCTGCTGCACATACAGTATACATGATGATAGCACCAGATGTACTGTATTTTCTATTGTGAGACATTTCAATGTGTTGAATAATGTTTGTAGGTGTAAAAACAATAGCTGCAGAATGCACATTAGCACCTTATATCAGTGTCTCTCTTGGATGAAATTGATTATTAGCCTTCCCATCTTTTGAAGGCAAACTGAATTTTTATTTGTTTGAAGTAAAATCTTGAAGCATAGTTATCGTGTCAATCATAAATAACATATGTGTATTTACATTAACTTCCAGTTAAGCATAGGTGTCAACAAAATAAGAGGTATACAGAGCAAAAATCTAAATAAAAATGATTTGATATTTTATTGAGCTGCAAGAGGATATGTTCAGCTGAAGCAATTAAATAGTCTGCAAGGACTCCTCATCTGCAGTGTCGCAGCTGTATTACATTACAATCAAATGTTCATAGTAATACAACCCTTCTCTGTATCAGCATTATAATGATGTCTGTTATTACAGTTTGCTAATGTTTAATTACTGCATTTGTTGTTATTGTTTATTAATATTTAATTGTTTTTTTCTAAGAAGTTCTGTAACCTCTAATTCCTCATCTGGAAAACATACAAATGACCACTACACCATTAAAAAGGATTATCTAAACATAGATTCAATTTTGTATGCTCATGTTTCAACTTTCAATATTTCAGTATTTATCTGTAGTAACCAACTACTTCTAGATCTATAAAATTTAAAGGCCAGTATTCAATTAACTGGTGTAATTTAGCGCAGTTAATGGATTCGTATGAATACGTATAAGCCCCAATATGCAGCACATATCAGGGATTATGTTTAGGGTGTCTCAGGCTCCCGAAGCATAATCTGCGATAAGCATCCATCAGACCCGCGGTTAACACATGGGATGGGGAATTTATCCCATATCCCAAGTGTTATCGCACGATCATGGGTCCTTTTTTAGGAGATAAAAATGGGCTATAATTGGATAGCGCAATAATGGGTTCTGGTATGAATGGTCAACCATGTTAAGGTCGACATTCATTAGGTTGACTAATAGTCAACACATGTAAATGGTCAGCATGGGACAGGTCGACACATGAAAAGGTCGAAATGGATTTTTTAACTGTTTTTGGTGTAATTTTTTCTGTAACATGACCAAGAACCCCAGTTAGTGCACCGCATCCCCTTGCATGGCTCGCTTCACCCGCCATGCTGCGGGCAAGGTGCCTCGCTCCGCTGCCACTGCGCTCGGCACAGGTTACCATTCCCAATCATTGTCCACTTGGATCGTAAAGTATGAAAAAGTTAAAAATCTATTTTTATATTTTTGTTTTAAAAAAGCAATGTCGACCTTTTCATGTGTCGACCTGTCCAGTGTGCACCATTTTCATGTGTCAACCACATGTCCATGTCGACAATGTCAGTGTCGACCAATAGTGGTCGACCTAATGACTGTCGACCTTAACATGATCGACCATCCAAACGGATACCCAATAATGACCATTGGTTAAAATAAGGCTGTTTTTATTGGTCAAGAAAAGATCGCAGCTAATAGGGTACAGACCAAAGTATTTAACACTCCCATTTTATCCAAACCCTTTAAAATACATGGTCGTGTCACATAATTATGACCACCTCCTACATTTGACGGTAATTCAGATTGCTCTGTAGCAATCTTTCATGAAAATATATATTTTCTAAACCAAAGTGCTGGTTTAGCCATTATAGAAATTGGTGCTTTAGCAGCAAAAATCTATGATTTTGTTAATATGCAGCTCATTAAATATACCCAAAAAATTATCAACAGGTTATAGAACAAAAACCTATATACATTTTTCTCTAAATTATTAATAAAAAAACAACAACAAACAACACCTAAATTGATTTATTCTAGAATTACTTTATCCAGTAATAGTAGTAAATAATAATAATAATTATTATTATTATTATTATTATTATTATTATTATTATTATTATTATAGATGAGCGGGTTCGGTACCTCGAGATCCGAACCCCCCCGAACTTCACCCATTTTACACGGTTCCGAGGCAGCCACCCACTTTGCTCGGTTAACCCGAGCGCGCCCGAACATCATCATCCCGCTGTCGTGTTCTCGCGAGATTCGTATTTTATATAAGGAGCCGCGTGTCGCCGCCATTTTCACTCGTGCTTTGGAGATGATAGCGAGAGGACGTGGCTGCGTTCTCACAGTTTCTGTGTTCACTGTTCAGTATGCTGCAAATATCTGTGCTTAGTGTGCTGCAAATATCTGTGCTCAGTGTGCTGCAAATATCTACGTTCTCTGCCTGAAAACGCTCCATATCTGTGCTGCATTGTAGGAGGACAGTGCAGAATTATGCTGACCACCAGTATATACATATAACAGTACGGTACAGTAGTCCATTGCTCTACCTCTATGTCGTCAAAATTTCTATCCATATCTGTGCTGCATTGTAGTTGTGCGCAGTATATAGTAGGAGGACAGTACAGAATTTTTCTGACCACCACTATATATATATATATATATATATATATATATAGCAGTACGGTACAGTAGTCCATTGCTCTACCTCTGTGTCGTCAAGTATACTATCCATTTCTGTGCTGCATTGTAGTTGTGCGCAGTATATAGTAGGAGGACAGTGCAGAATTTTGCTGACCACCAGTATATATATATATATATATATATATATATATATATAGCAGTACGGTACAGTAGTCCATTGTTCTACCTCTGTGTCATCAAGTATACTATCCATATCTGTGCTGCATTGTAGTTGTGCGCAGTATATAGTAGGACAGTGCAGAATTTTGCTTACCACCAGTATATATATATATATATATATATATATATATATAGCAGTACGGTACAGAAGTCCATTGCTCTAACCCTGTGTCGTCAAGTATACTATCCAGATCTGTGCTGCATTGTAGATGTGCGCAGTATATAGTAGGAGGACAGTGCAGAATTTTGCTGACCACCAGTATATATATATATATATATATAGCAGTACGGTACAGTAGTTCATTGCTCTACCTCTGTGTCGGCAAGTATACTATCCGTATCTGTGCTGCATTGTAGTTGTGCGCAGTATATAGTAGGAGGACAGTGCAGAATTTTGTTGACCACCACTATATATATATATATAGCAGTACAGTACAGTAGTCCATTGCTCTACCTCTGTGTCATCAAGTATACTATCCATATCTGTGCTGCATTGTAGTTGTGCGCAGTATATAGTAGGAGGACAGTGCAGAATTTTGCTGACCACCAGTATATATATATATATATATATATATATATATATAGCAGTACGGTACAGTAGTCCATTGCTCTACCTCTGTGTCGTCAAGTATACTATCCATACCTGTGCTGCATTGTAGTTGTGCGCAGTATATAATAGGAGGACAGTGCAGTATTTTGCTGAACACCAGTATATATATATATATATAGCAGTACGGTACAGTAGTCCACTGCTCTACCTCTGTGTCGTCAAGTATACTATCCATATATGTGCTGCATTTTAGTTGTGCGCAGTATATAGAAGGAGGACAGTGCAGAATTTTGCTGACCACCAGTATATATATATATATATATAAAGCAGTACGGTACAGTAGTCCATTGCTCTACCTCTGTGTCGTCAAGTATACTATTCATGTCTGTGCTGCATTGTAGTTGTGTGCAGTATATAGTAGGAGGACAGTGCAGAATTTTGCTGACCAACAGTATGTATATATATATATATATATATATATATATAGCAGTACGGTACAGTAGTCCATTGCTCTACCTCTGTGTCATCAAGTATACTATCCCTATCTGTGCTGCATTGTAGTTGTGCGCATTATATAGTAGGAGGACAGTGCAGAATTTTGCTGACCACCAGTATATATAAATAGCAGTACGGTACAGTAGTCCATTGCTCTACCTCTGTGTCATCAAGCCTATCCATATCTGTGCTGCATTGTAGTTGTGCGCAGTATATAGTAGGAGGACAGTGCAGAATTTTGCTGACGACCAGTATATTTATTAAGCAGTACGGTACAGTAGTCCATTGCTCTACCTCTGTTTCATCAAGTATACTATCCATATCTGTGCTGCATTGTAGTTGTGTGCAGTATATAGTAGGAGGACAGTGCCGAATTTTGCTGACCACCAGTTTATATATATAGCAGTATGGTACAGTAGTAAATTGCTCTACCTCTGTGTCGTCAAGTATACTATCCATATCTGTGATGCATTGTAGTTGTGCACAGTATATAGTAGGAGGACAGTGCAGAATTTTTCTGACCACCAGTATATATATATAATTATATATATCAGTTTGGTACAGTAGTCCATTGCTCTACCTCTGTGTCAACAAGTATACTATCCATATCTATGCTGCATTGTAGTTGTGCGCAGTATACAGTAGGAGGACAGTGCAGAATTTTGCTGACCACCAGTACATATATATATAGCAGTACGGTACAGTAGTCCATTGCTCTACCTCTGTGTCAACAAGTATACTATCCATATCTATGCTGCATTGTAGTTGTGCGCAGTATACAGTAGGAGGACAGTGCAGAATTTTGCTGACCACCAGTACATATATATATAGCAGTACGGTACAGTAGTCCATTGCTCTACCTCTGTGTCGTCAAGTATAATATCCATACCTATGCTGCATTGTAGTGGTGCGCAGTATATAATAGGAGGATAGTGCAGAATTTTGCGGACCAACAGTATATATATATATAATATATATAGCAGTACGGTACAGTAGTCCATTGCTCTACCTCTATGTCATCAAGTATACTATCCATATCTGTGCTGCATTGTACTTGAGCGCAGTATATAGTAGGAGGACAGTGCAAAATTTTGCTGACGACCAGAATATATATATATATATATATAGCAGTACGGTACAGTAGTCCATTGCTCTACCTCTGTGTCGTCAAGTATACTATACATATCTGTGCTGCATTGTAGTTGTGTGCAGTATACAGTAGGAGGACAGTGCAAAATTTTGCTGACCACCAGTATATATATATATATATATATACAAAATAGAGAATTCAGCACTCACCATAGCAAGCTCACTTGTCCTCACAACATCAATAAATAAATGATGGGGGTTTAGTTGGTGGATTGGCCAATGCACGGAAGCCTGCATACCGATTTTCAAGGTACCCCACCTTCATGCAGGTCCTACACTATCACAAAGCCTAAAGAATTAAAACCTGGCAACTGTATCACATATAATATAACTGCAAATATGCCCACTAGGTTTAATGTATGCCTGCCACATATCTAGTGGCTTTTAAAGGCATACTAGTCACCTGACACAGCTGATAAATTACTAAGGAGCAGCTGACACAGGTTTAGAACAATTAAGATTACACAGGGGTGCATGAAAAGGCCTGTGACCATGGTTAATAAGAGTTAACCAAAGATTAACCCCAAAATATACAAACAAATATAGAAAACCACAGCACTCGCCACCCCAGAAGCGGGGTGCAGTGTCTGCACTCACCACTCATAGGGTGGGGTGCATGCAGCCCATGGCCACCTACCCAAATACATACAAAATAGAGAATTCAGCACTCACCATAGCAAGCTCACTTGTCCTCACAACATCAATAAATAAATGATGGGGGTTTAGTTGGTGGATTGGCCAATGCACGGAAGCCTGCATACCGATTTTCAAGGTACCCCACCTTCATGCAGGTCCTACACTATCACAAAGCCTAAAGAATTAAAACCTGGCAACTGTATCACATATAATATAACTGCAAATATGCCCACTAGGTTTAATGTATGCCTGCCACATATCTAGTGGCTTTTAAAGGCATACTAGTCACCTGACACAGCTGATAAATTACTAAGGAGCAGCTGACACAGGTTTAGAACAATTAAGATTACACAGGGGTGCATGAAAAGGCCTGTGACCATGGTTAATAAGAGTTAACCAAAGATTAACCCCAAAATATACAAACAAATATAGAAAACCACAGCACTCGCCACCCCAGAAGCGGGGTGCAGTGTCTGCACTCACCACTCATAGGGTGGGGTGCATGCAGCCCATGGCCACCTACCCAAATACATACAAAATAGAGAATTCAGCACTCACCATAGCAAGCTCACTTGTCCTCACAACATCAATAAATAAATGATGGGGGTTTAGTTGGTGGATTGGCCAATGCACGGAAGCCTGCATACCGATTTTCAAGGTACCCCACCTTCATGCAGGTCCTACACTATCACAAAGCCTAAAGAATTAAAACCTGGCAACTGTATCACATATAATATAACTGCAAATATGCCCACTAGGTTTAATGTATGCCTGCCACATATCTAGTGGCTTTTAAAGGCATACTAGTCACCTGACACAGCTGATAAATTACTAAGGAGCAGCTGACACAGGTTTAGAACAATTAAGATTACACAGGGGTGCATGAAAAGGCCTGTGACCATGGTTAATAAGAGTTAACCAAAGATTAACCCCAAAATATACAAACAAATATAGAAAACCACAGCACACGCCACCCCAGAAGCGGGGTGCAGTGTCTGCACTCACCACTCATAGGGTGGGGTGCATGCAGCCCATGGCCACCTACCCAAATACATACAAAATAGAGAATTCAGCACTCACCATAGCAAGCTCACTTGTCCTCACAACATCAATAAATAAATTATGGGGGTTTAGTTGGTGGATTGGCCAATGCACGGAAGCCTGCATACCGATTTTCAAGGTACCCCACCTTCATGCAGGTCCTACACTATCACAAAGCCTAAAGAATTAAAACCTGGCAACTGTATCACATATAATATAACTGCAAATATAGTATACTTGACGACACAGAGGTAGATATGTGGCAGGCATACATTAAACCTAGTGGGCATATTTGCAGTTATATTATATGTGATACAGTTGCCAGGTTTTAATTCTTTAGGCTTTGTGATAGTGTAGGACCTGCATGAAGGTGGGGTACCTTGAAAATCGGTATGCAGGCTTCCGTGCATTGGCCAATCCACCAACTAAACCCCCATCATTTATTTATTGATGTTGTGAGGACAAGTGAGCTTGCTATGGTGAGTGCTGAATTCTCTATTTTGTATGTATTTGGGTAGGTGGCCATGGGCTGCATGCACCCCACCCTATGAGTGGTGAGTGCAGACACTGCACCCCGCTTCTGGGGTGGCGAGTGCTGTGGTTTTCTATATTTGTTTGTATATTTTGGGGTTAATCTTTGGTTAACTCTTATTAACCATGGTCACAGGCCTTTTCATGCACCCCTGTGTAATCTTAATTGTTCTAAACCTGTGTCAGCTGCTCCTTAGTAATTTATCAGCTGTGTCAGGTGACTAGTATGCCTTTAAAAGCCACTAGATATGTGGCAGGCATACATTAAACCTAGTGGGCATATTTGCAGTTATATTATATGTGATACAGTTGCCAGGTTTTAATTCTTTAGGCTTTGTGATAGTGTAGGACCTGCATGAAGGTGGGGTACCTTGAAAATCGGTATGCAGGCTTCCGTGCATTGGCCAATCCACCAACTAAACCCCCATCATTTATTTATTGATGTTGTGAGGACAAGTGAGCTTGCTATGGTGAGTGCTGAATTCTCTATTTTGTATGTATTTGGGTAGGTGGCCATGGGCTGCATGCACCCCACCCTATGAGTGGTGAGTGCAGACACTGCACCCCGCTTCTGGGGTGGCGAGTGCTGTGGTTTTCTATATTTGTTTGTATATATATATATATATATATATATATATAGCAGTACGGTACAGTAGTCCATTGCTCTACCTCTGTGTCGTCAAGTATACTATCCATATCTGTGCTGCATTGTAGTTGTGCACAGTATATAGTAGGAGGACAGTGGAGAATTTTGCTGTCCACCAGTATATATATTTAGCGGTACGGTGCAGTAGTCCATTGCTCTACCTCTGTGTCGTCAAGTATACTATCCATATCTGTGCTGCATTGTAGTTGTGTGCAGTATACAGTAGGAGGACAGTGCAGAATTTTGCTGACCACCGGTGTATGTATATATATATATATATATATATATATATATATATACAGCGGTACGGAATAGTACTCCATTGCTCTACCTCTGTGTCGTCAAGTATACTATCCATAAAAATAGTAAAATTCTGCACTCTCCTCCTACTACATACTGTGCACAACTACAATGCAGCACAGATATGAATAGTATACTTGATGACACAGAGGTAGAGCAATGGACTACTGTACCGTACTGCTATATATATATATATATATATATATATACTGGTGGTCAGCAAAATTCTGCACTGTCCTCCTAATATGTACTGCGCACAACTACAATGCAGCACAGAAATGGATAGTAAACTTGACGACACAGAGGTAGAGCAATGGACTACTGTACCGTACTGCTATATATATATACTGGTGGTCTGCAAAATTCTGCACTGTCCTCCTACTATATACTGCGCACAACTACAATGCAGCATAGATATGGATAGTATACTTGACGACACAGAGGTAGAGCAATGGTCTACTGTACCGTACTGCTATATATATATACCGGTGGTCAGCAAAATTCTGCACTGTCCTCCTACTATATACTAGAGATAAGCGGGTTCGGTTCCTCGGGATCCGAACCCCCCCCCGAACTTCACCTATTTTACACGGTTCTGAGGCAGCCTCGGATCTTCTCGCCTTGCTCGGTTAACCAGAACGCGCCCGAACGTCATCATTCTGTTGTCGGATTCTCGCGAGATTCGTATTCTATATAAGGAGCCGCACGTCTCCGTCATTTTCACTCGTGCTTTGGAGATAATAGCGAGAGGACGTGGCTGCCTTCTCTCAGTTTCTGTGTTCAGTGTGCTGCAAATATCTGTGCTCAGTGTGCTGCAAATATCTGTGCTCAGTGTGCTGCAAATATCTGTGTGCAGTGTGCTGAAAATATCTACGTTATCTGCCTGAAAAACGCTCCATATCTGTGCTGCATTGTAGTATATAGTAGGAGGAAAGTGCAGAATTTTGCTGACCACCAGTATATATATAGCAGTCCGGTACAGTAGTCCACTGCTCTACCTCTGTGTTGTCAAGTATACTATCCATATCTGTGCTGCATTTTAGTTGTGCGCAGTATATAGTAGGAGGACAGTGCATAATTTTGCTGACCACCATAATATATATATATAGCAGTACGGTACAGTAGTCCATTGCTCTACCTCTGTGTTGTCAAGTATACTATCCATATCTGTGCTGCATTGTAGTTGTGCAAAGTATATAGTAGGAGGACAGTGCAGAATTTTGCAGACCACCAGTATATATATATAGCAGTACGGTACAGTAGTCCATTGCTCTACCTCTGTGTCGTCAAGTTTACTATCAATATCTGTGCTGCATTGTAGTTGTGCGCAGTATATAGTAGGAGGACAGTGCGTAATTTTGCTGACCACCAGTATATATATATATATATATATATATATGTAGCAGTACGGTACAGTAGTCCATTGCTCTACCTTTGTGTCGTCAAGTATACTATCCATATCTGTGCTGCATTGTAGTTGTGCGCAGTATATAGTAGGAGGACAGTGCAGAATTTTGCTGACCACCACAATATATATATATAGCAGTACGGTACAGTAGTCCATTGCTCTACCTCTGTGTCGTCAAGTGTACTATCCATATCTGTGCTGCATTGTAGTTGTGCGCAGTATATTGTAGGAGGACAGTGCAGAATTTTGCTGACCACCAGTATATATATATATATATATATAGCAGTACGGTACAGTAGTCCATTGCTCTACCTCTGTGTCATCAAGTATACTATCCATACCTGTGCTGCATTGTAGTTGTGCGCAGTATATAATAGGAGGACAGTGCAGAATTTTGCGGACCAGCAGTATATATATATATATATATAGCAGTATGGTACAGTAGTCCATTGCTCTACCTCTGTGTCGTCAAGTATACTATCCATATCTGTGCTGCATTGTAGTTGTGCGCAGTATATAGTAGGAGGACAGTGCAGAATTTTGCTGACCACCAGTATATATATATATATAGCAGTACGGTACAGTAGTCCATTGCTCTACCTCTGTGTCGTCAAGTAAACTATCCATATCTATGATGCATTGTAGTTGTGCACAGTATATAGTAGGAGTACAGTGCAGAATTTTGCTGACCACCAGTATATATATATATAGCAGTACGTTACAGTAGTCCATTGCTCTACCTCTGTGTCGTCAAGTATACTATCCATATCTGTGCTGCATTGTAGTTGTGCGCAGTATATAGTAGGAGGACAGTGCAGAATTTTGCTGACCACCAGTATATATATATATATATATATATATAGCAGTACGGTACAGTATTCCATTGCTCTACCTCTGTGTCGTCAAGTATACTATCCATATTTGTGCTGCATTGTAGTTGTACGCAGTATATAGTAGAAGGACAGTGCATAATTTTGCTGACCACTATAATATATATATATATAGCAGTACGGTAGAGTAGTCCATTGCTCTACCTCTGTGTTGTCAAGTATACTATCCATATCTGTGCTGCATTGTAGTTGTGCAAAGTATATAGAAGGAGGACAGTGCAGAATTTTGCAGACCACCAGTATATATATATAGCAGTACGGTACAGTAGTCCATTGCTCTACCTTTGTGTCGTCAAGTATACTATCCATATCTGTGCTGCATTGTAGTTGTGCGCAGTATATAGTAGGAGGACAGTGCAGAATTTTGCTGACCACCAGAATATATATATATAGCAGTACAGTACAGTAGTCCATTGCTCTACCTCTGTATCGTCAAGTATACTGTCCATATCTGTGCTGCATTGTAGTTGTGCACAGTATATAGTAGGAGGACAGTGCAGAATTTTGCAGACCACCAGTGTATATATATATAGCAGTACGGTACAGTATTCCATTGCTCTACCTCTGTGTCGTCAAGTTTACTATCCATAGCTGTGCTGCATTGTAGTTGTGAGCAGTATATAGAAGGAGGACAGTGCAGAATTTTGCTGACCACCAGTATTTATATTTAGCGTTACGGTACAGTAGTCCATTGCTCTACCTCTGTGTCGTAAAGTATACTATCCATATCTGTGTGCCATTGTAGTTGTGCGCAGTTTATAGTAGGAGGACAGTGCAGAATTTTGCTGACCACCAGTGTATATATATATATATATACAGCGGTACGGAATAGTACTCCATTGCTCTACCTTTGTGTCGTCAAGTATAATATCCATACCTGTGCTGCATTGTAATTGTGCGCAGTATATTATAGGAGGACAGTGCAGAATTTTGCTGACCAACAATAAATATATACATAGCAGTACGGTACAGTAGTCCATTGCTCTACCTCTGTGTCGTCAAGTTTACTATCCATATCTGTGCTGCATTGTAGTTGTGCGCAGTATATAGTAGGAGGACAGTGCAGAATTTTGCTGACCACCAGTATATATATATATATATATATATATATATATAGAGCAGTACGGTACAGTAGTCCATTGCTCTACCTCTGTGTCGT
The DNA here is from genome assembly GCF_028390025.1 of Pseudophryne corroboree. NCBI lineage: Eukaryota > Metazoa > Chordata > Amphibia > Anura > Myobatrachidae > Pseudophryne > Pseudophryne corroboree. Next base: position 470,995,964 of record NC_086444.1, read on the forward strand.
CAAGTTTACTATCCATTTCTGTGCTGCATTGTAGTTGTGCGTAGTATGTAGAAGGAGGACAGTGCATAATTTTGCTGACCACCAGTATATATATATATAGCAGTACGGTACAGTAGTCCATTGCTCTACCTCTGTGTCGTCAAGTATACTATCCATATCTGTGCTGCAGTGTAGTTGTGCACAGTATGTAGTAGGAGGACAGTGCAGAATTTTGCAGACCACCAGTATATATATATATTACAGTACGGTACAGTAGTCCATTGCTCTACCTCTGTGTCGTCAAGTATACTATCCATATCTGTGCTGCATTGTAGTTGTGCGCAGTATATAGTAGTGATGTGCACTGGAAATTTTTCGGGTTTTGTGTTTTGGTTTTGGATTCGGTTCCACGGCCGTGTTTTGGATTCGGACGCGTTTTGGCAAAACCTCCCTGAAAATTTTTTGTCGGATTCGGGTGGGTTTTTTTTTTACAAAAAACCCTCAAAAACAGCTTAAATCATAGAATTTGGGGGTCATTTTGATCCCATGGTATTATTAACCTCAATAACCGTAATTTCCACTAATTTCCAGTCTATTCTGAACACCTCACACCTCACAATATTATTTTTAGTCCTAAAATTTGCACCGAGGTCGCTGGATGACTAAGCTAAGCGACCCAAGTGGCCGACACAAACACCTGGCCCATCTAGGAGTGGCACTGCAGTGTCAGACAGGATGGCAGATTTTAAAAATAGTCCCCAAACAGCACATGATGCAAAGAAAAAAAGAGGTGCACTAAGGTCGCTGGATGGCTAAGCTAAGCGACCCAAGTGGCCGACACAAACACCTGGCCCATCTAGGAGTGGCACTGCAGCGTCAGACAGGATGGCATATTTAAAAAATAGTCCCCAAACAGCACATGATGCAAAGAAAAAAAAAGGTGCACCAAGGTCGCTGGATGGCTAAGCTAAGCGACCCAAGTGGCCGACACAAACTCCTGGCCCATCTAGGAGTGGTACTGCAGTGTCTGACAGGATGGCAGATTTAAAAAATAGTCCCCAAACAGCACATGATGCAAAGAAAAAAAGAAGTGCAATGAGGTAGCTGTGTGACTAAGCTAAGCGACCCAAGTGGCAAACACAAACACCTGGCCCATCTAGGAGTGGCACTGCAGTGTCACACAGGATGGCACTTCAAAAAATAGTCCCGAAACAGCACATGCAGCACACATATGGATAGTATACTTGACTACACAGAGTTTGAGCAATGGACTACTGTACCGTACTGCTATATATATACTGGTGGTCAGCAAAATTCTGCACTGTCCTCCTACTATATACTGCGCACAACTACAATGCAGCACAGATATGGATGGTATACTTGACAACACAGAGGTAGAGCAGTGGACTACTGTACCATACTGCTATATATATACGGGGGGTCAGCAAAATTCTGCACTGTCCTCCTACTATATACTGCGCACAACTAAAATGCAGCACAGCTATAGATGGATAGTATACTTGACGACACAGAGGTAGAGCAATGGACTACTGTACCGTACTGCTATACATATACTGGTGGTCAGCAAAATTCTGCACTGTCTTCCTACTATATACTGCGCACAACTAAAATGCAACACAGGTATGGATGGTTAGTATACTTGACGACACAGAGGTAGAGCAATGGACTACTGTACCGGACTGCTATATATATACTGGTGGTCAGCAAAATTCTGCACTTTCCTCCTACTATATACTACAATGCAGCACAGATATGGAGCGTTTTTCAGGCAGATAACGTAGATATTTTCAGCACACTGCACACAGATATTTGCAGCACACTGAGCACAGATATTTGCAGCACACTGAGCACAGATATTTGCAGCACACTGAACACAGAAACTGAGAGAAGGCAGCCACGTCCTCTCGCTATCATCTCCAAAGCACGAGTGAAAATGACGGAGACGTGCGGCTCCTTATATAGAATACGAATCTCGCGAGAATCCGACAACAGAATGATGACGTTCGGGCGCGTTCTGGTTAACCGAGCAAGGCGAGAAGATCCGAGGCTGCCTCAGAACCGTGTAAAATAGGTGAAGTTCGGGGGGGGTTCGGATCCCGAGGAACCGAACCCGCTCATCTCTAGTATATAGTAGGAGGACAGTGCAGAATTTTGCTGACCACCGGTATATATATATAGCAGTACGGTACAGTAGTCCATTGCTCTACCTCTGTGTCGTCAAGTATACTATCCATATCTATGCTGCATTGTAGTTGTGCGCAGTATATAGTAGGAGGACAGTGCAGAATTTTGCAGACCACCAGTATATATATATAGCAGTACGGTACAGTAGTCCATTGCTCTACCTCTGTGTCGTCAAGTTTACTATCCATTTCTGTGCTGCATTGTAGTTGTGCGCAGTACATATTAGGAGGACAGTGCAGAATTTTGCTGACCACCAGTATATATATATATAGCAGTACGGTACAGTAGTCCATTGCTCTACCTCTGTGTCATCAAGTATACTATCCATATCTGTGCTGCATTGTAGTTGTGCACAGTATGTAGTAGGAGGACAGTGCAGAATTTTACTGACCACCAGTATATATATATATAGCAGTACTGTGCAGTAGTCCATTGCTCTACCTCTGTGTCGTCAAGTATACTATCCATATCTGTGCTGCATTGTAGTTGTGCGCAGTATATAGTAGTGATGTGCACCGGAAATTTTTCGGGTTTTGTGTTATGGTTTTGGATTTGGTTCCACGGCCGTGTTTTGGATTCGGACGCGTTTTGGCAAAACCTCCCTGAAATTTTTTTGTCGGATTCGGGTGTGTTTTGGATTCGGGTGGTTTTTTTTTACAAAAAACCCTCAAAAACAGCTTAAATCATAGAATTTGGGGGTCATTTTGATCCCATGGTATTATTAACCTCAATAACCGTAATTTCCACTCATTTCCAGTCTATTCTGAACACCTCACAATATTATTTTTCATCCTAAAATTTGCACTGAGGTCGCTGGATGACTAAGCTAAGCGACCCGAGTGGGCGACACAAACTCCTGGCCCATCTAGGAGTGGCACTGCAGTATCAGACAGGATAGCAGATTAAAAAAATAGTCCCCAAACAGCACATGATGCAAAGAAAAAATGAGGTGCAATGAGGTAGCTGTGTGACTAAGCTATGCGACCCAAGTGGCAGACACAAACACCTGCCCATCTAGGAGTGGCACTGCAGTGTCAGACAGGATGGCACTTCAAAAAATAGTCCCCAAACAGCACATGATGCAAAGAAAAAAAGAGGTGCACCAAGGTCACTGGATGGCTATGCTAAGCGACCCAAGTGGCCGACACAAACACCTGGCCCATCTAGGAGTGGCACTGCAGTGTCAGACAGGATGGCAGATTTAAAAAATAGTCCCCAAACAGCACATGATGCAAAGAAAAAAAGAGGTGAACCAAGGTCGCTAGATGGCTAAGCTAAGCGACCCAAGTGGCCGACACAAAGACCTGGCCCATCTAGGAGTGGCACTGCAGTGTCAGACAGGATGGCAGATTTAAAATATAGTCCCCAAACAGCACATGATGCAAAGAAAAAAAGAGGTGCACCAAGGTCGCTGGATGGCTAAGCTAAGCGACCCATGTGGCCGGCACAAACAACTGGTCCATCTAGGAGTGGCACTGCAGTGTCAGACAGGATGGAACTTAAAAAAAAAATAGTCCCCAAACAGCACATGCAGCACACATATGGATAGTATACTTGACTACACAGAGGTTGAGCAATGGACTACTGTACCGTACTGCTATATATATACTGGTGGTCAGCAAAATTCTGCACTGTCCTCCTACTATATACTGCGCACAACTAAAATGCAGCACAGGTATGGATGGATAGTATACTTGATGACACAGAGGTAGATCAGTGGACTACTGTACCGTACTACTATATATATACTGGTGGTCAGCAAAATTCTGCACTGTACTCCTACTATATACTGCGCACAACTACAATGCAGCACAGGTATGGATAGTATACTTGATGACACAGAGGTAGAGCAGTAGACTACTGTACCGTACTGCTATATATATACTGGTGATCAGCAAAATTCTGCACTGTCCTCCTACTATATACTGCGCACAACTAAAATGCAGCACAGGTATGGATGGATTGTATACTTGACGACACATAGGTAGAGCAATTGACTACTGTACCGTACTGCTATATATATACTGGTGGTCAGCAAAATTCTGCACTGTCCTCTTACTATAAACTGCACACAACTAAAATGCAGCACAGGTATGGATGGATAGTATACTTGACAACACAGAGGTAGAGCAGTGGACTACTGTACCATACTGCTATTTATATACTGGTGGTCAGCAAAATTCTGCACTGTCCTACTACTATATACTGCGCACAACCACAGTGCAGCACAAATATGCATAGTATACTTGACGACACAGAGGTAAAGCAATAGACTACTGTACCGTCCTTCTATATATATATATATATATATATATATATATACGGGGGGTCAGCAAAATTCTGCACTGTCCTCCTACTATATACTGCGCACAACTAAAATGCAGCACAGCTATAGATGGATAGTATACTTGACAACACAGAGGTAGAGCAATGGACTACTGTACCGTACTGCTATACATATACTGGTGGTCAGCAAAAGTCTGCACTGTCCTCCTGCTATATACTGCGCACAACTAAAATGCAGCACAGGTATGGATGGTTAGTATACTTGATGACACAGAGGTAGAGCAATGGACTACTGTACCATACTGCTATATATATACTGGTGGTCAGCAAAATTCTGCACTGTCCTCCTTCTATATACTACAATGCAGCACAGATATGGAGCGTTTTTCAGGCAGATAACGTAGATATTTTCAGCACACTGAGCACAGATATTTTCAGCACACTGAGCACAGATATTTGCAGCACACTGAGCACAGATATTTGCAGCATACTGAACACAGAAACTGAGAGAAGGCAGCCACGTCCTCTCGCTATCATCTCCAAAGCACGAGTGAAAATGGCGGAGACGTGCGGCTCCTTATATAGAATACGAATCTCGCGAGAATCCGTCAACAGGATGATAACGTTCGGGCGCGTTCTGGTTAACCGAGCAAGGCGGGAAGATCCGAGGCTGCCACGGAACCGTGTAAAATAGGTGAAGTTTGGGGGGGTTCGGATCCCGAGGAACCGAACCCGCTCATCTCTAGTATATAGTAGGAGGACAGTGCCGAATTTTGCTGACCACCAGTATATATATATATATATAGCAGTACGGTACAGTAGTCCATTGCTCTACCTCTGTGTCGTCAAGTATACTATCCATATCTGTGCTGCATTGTAGTTGTGCGCAGTATATAGTAGGAGGACAGTGCAGAATTTTGCTGACCACCAGTATATATATATATATATATATATATATATAGCAGTACGGTACAGTAGTCGGAAAATGACAAGAAAAAAGGTTTTGCGCTGACCTCCTGGTGGAGAAATTTCTCCTAATTATTTCCTTTCTTAGGGGTATATCTAAAATGATACCACTGCTACTACCCAAAATGAAGGGTATTTGCGCCCCTGCATTAGATAAAAAAAAAGAAAAAGAACAAAGTGGGAGCGCTGTTGGTATCACTTAAAGACAGACCTTAGTAATTAATAATTAATACTCATCACCGATGTAGACTAAATAAAATTATAATTTTTAATTTGCCACATAAAAGACAAAAAACACAATAGTAATATTAAAATGCTAATGAGGTATTGTTAAGATGGAATAACAATAAAAAAACAGCGGGGAGATGTTTTGTCTAATTCCCTTTTCCCAAATAAATCCTTTCAAGCTCCAATATAGATATTGAACATAGTTCCTATTTGTTATCAAAAGTCTCCTGGAATGATCCAGATATCAAATTGTGCTGGCCAGATAGAGATATTGCATCGTTTTTGCACATAGAATTGTAATTTGTAGATCTGTATCGTTTTCTTGATAAAATTCATCCACACTTGCCACAGTATAACAAAATAAGGCCAGCTGATTGCAATGTCCTTTTGTGAGTATTAGAAACAAAGGATCCTTTAACACACAGACCTTTTATAAATGGTTTACCTGGGTCCCACGGCACTGATCTATACTGATGCTGCCTCTTGAATGACTCCTGTTGGACCCGCCAGCGTTTTACAACATAGGAGGAGGAGGATTAGAGTCCGTGCATTTCATGTGGTCCCGTTTACTTTGCTGACGTCAGTACTGTGTTGGATTCTTGTTTAAAATAGTGAGCACAACGGCACTCCATTGAGCTGTCATGTTACGCGTTTCTCCGCCTATTTCCTCGGCGGCTTCCTTAGACCACATGAAATGCACGGACTCTAATCCTCCTCCTCCTATGTTGTAAAATGCTGGCGGGTCCAGCAGGAGTCATTCAAGAGGCAGCATCAGTATAGATCAGTGCCGTGGGACCCAGGTAAACCATTTATAAAAGGTCTGTGTGTTAAAGGATCCTTTGTTTCTAATACTCACAAAAGGACATTGCAATCAGCTGGCCTTATTTTGTTACACTGTGGCATGTGTGGATGAATTTTATCCAGAAAACGATACAGATCTACAAATTACAATTCTATGTGCAAAAACGATACAATATCGCTATCTGGCCAGCACAATTTGATATCTGGATCATTCCAGGAGACTTTTGATAACAAATAGGAACTATGTGCAATATCTATATTGGAGTTTCAAAGGATTTATTTGGGAAAAGGGAATTAGACAAAACATCCCCCCGCTGTTTTTAATTGTTATTCCATCTTAACAATACCTCATTAGCATTTTAATATTACTATTGTGTTTTTTGTCTTTTATGTGGCAAATTAAAAATTATCATTTTATTTAGTCTACATTGGTGATGAGTATTAATTATTAATTACTAAGGTCTGTCTTTAAGTGAAACCAACAGCGCTCCCATTTTGTTCTTTTTCCGGTACAGTAGTCCATTGCTCTACCTCTGTGTCGTCAAGTATACTATCCATATCTGTGCTGCATTGTAGTTGTGCACAGTATATACCGTGTTTCCCCGATAATAAGACACTGTCTTATTATTTTTTTTGGACAGAAAAACACCAGAGGGCTTATTTTCAGGGGAGGGCTTATTTTAATGAACATTGACAGCAATTTTAATAAACAGGTAAATTATGCCCCTTTTATTCTCCATCATGCCCCTTTTATCCTCCATCATGCCCCCTCACTCCCGCTTACATACCGGGTTTTTATGTTGTCCTGCCTCAGCTCTCCTCCGCGGCACTGCTCTCAATGGCGCCAGCAAGTAAATCACTGGGGAAGAACAGGATGACGCGCTCACTGCTGCAGCTCTGATTGGATGCAGCTCGGAGCGCGGCGTGCGTTTCACCCGGGGGGGGGGGGGGACGGTGCATACAGAGGGTACCGTAATGTCGCGTGTAGCGCAGGGGATCACCTTCACTACAGTAGCAATCTCAATAGGGCTTATTTTCGGGGGAGGGCTTATTTTAGAGGAATCTTACACAGTAAGGGGAGGGCTTATTTTCGGGATAGGTCTTATTATCGGGGAAACACGGTAGTAGGAGGACAGTGCAGAATTTTGCTGACCACCAGTATATATATATAGCAGTACGGTACAGTAGTCCATTGCTCTACCTCTGTGTCGTCAAGTATACTATCCATATCTGTGCTGCATTGTAGTTGTGCGCAGTATATAGTAGTGATGTGCACCGGAAATTTTTCGGGTTTTGGTTTTGGATTCGGTTCCGCGGCCGTGTTTTGGATTCGGACGCATTTTGGCAAAACCTCCTTGAAATTTTTTTGTCAGATTCGGGTGTGTTTTTGATTTGGGTGTTTTTTTTACAAAGAACCCTCAAAAACAGCTTAAATCATAGAATGTGGGGGTCATTTTGATCCCATGGTATTATTAACCTCAATAACCGTAATTTGCACTTATTTCCAGTCTATTCGGAACACCTCACACCTCACAATATTATTTTTAGTCCTAAAATTTGCACCGAGGTTGCTGGATGACTAAGCTAAGCGACCCAAGTAGCCGACACAAACACCTGGCCCATCTAGGAGTGGCACTGCAGTGTCAGACAGGATGGCAGATTAAAAAAATAGTCCCCAAACAGAACATGATGCAAAGAAAAAAAGAGGTGCAATGAGGTAGCTGTGTGCCTAAGCTAAGCGACCCAAGTGGCCGACACAAACACCTGGCCCATCTAGGAGTGGCACTGCAGTGCCAGACAGGATGGCACTTCAAAAAATAGTCCCCAAACAGCACATGATGCAAAGAAAAAAAGAGGTGCACCAAGGTCGCTGAATGGCTAAGCTAAGCGACCCAAGTGGCAGACACAAACACCTGGCCCATCTAGGAGTTGCACTGCAGTGTCAGACAGGATGGCAGATTTAAAAAATAGTCCCCAAACAGCACATTATGCAAAGAAAAAAAGAGGTGCACCAAGGTCGCTGGATGGCTAAGCTAAGCAACCCAAGTGGCCGACACAAACACCTGGCCCATCTAGGAGTGGCACTGCAGTGTCAGACAGGTTGGCAGATTTAAAAAATAGTCCCCAAACAGCACATGATGCAAAGAAAAAAAGAGGTGCACCAAGGTCGCTGGATAGCTAAGCTAAGCGACCCAAGTGGCCGACACAAACACCTGGCCCATCTAGGAGTGGCACTGCAGTGTCAGACAGGATGGCAGATTTAAAATATAGTCCCCAAACAGCACATGATGCAAAGAAAAAAAGAGGTGCACCAAGGTCGCTGGATGGCTAAGCTAAGCGACCCAAGTGGCCGACACAAACAACTGGTCCATCTAGGAGTGGCACTGCAGTGTCAGACAGGATGGCACTTAAAAAATAGTCCCCAAACAGCACATTCAGCACACATATGGATAGTATACTAGACTACACAGAGGTTGAGCAATGGACTACTGTACCGTACTGCTATATATATACTGGTGGTCAGAAAAATTCTGTACTGTCCTCCTACTATATACTACAATGCAGCACAGATGTGGAGCGTTTTTCAGGCAGAGAACGTAGATATTTGCAGCACACTGAGCACAGATATTTGCAGCACACTGAGCACAGATATTTACAGCACACTGAGCACAGATATTTGCAGCACACTGAACACAGAAACTGAGAGAAGGCAGCCACGTCCTCTCGCTATCATCTCCAAAGCACGAGTGAAAATGGCGGCAAAGCGCGGCTCCTTATATAGAATACAAATCTCGCGAGAATCCGACAACAGGATGATGACGTTCGGGCGCGTTCTGGTTAACCGAGCAAGGCAGGAAGATCCGAGGCTGCCTCGGAACCGTGTAAAATAGGCGAAGTTCGGGGGGGTTCGGATCCCGAGGAACCGAACCTGCTCATCTCTAGTATATAGTAGGAGGACAGTGCAGAATTTTGCTGACCACCAGTATATATATATAGCAGTACGGTACAGTAGTCCATTGCTCTACCTCTGTGTCGTCAAGTATACTATCCATATCTGTGCTGCATTGTAGTTGTGCGCAGTATATAGTAGGAGGACAGTGCAGAATTTTGCTGACCACCAGTATATGTATATATAGCAGTACGGTACAGAAGGCCATTGCTATTGATATATTACTGGCATATAAATGTGGAGGGTAAAATAGGGAAAGATCAAGATCCACTTCCACCTCGTGCTGAAGCTGCTACCACTAGTCATGGCCGAGACGATAAAATGCGATCAACGTCATCTGCCAAGGCCGATGCCCAATGTCATAGTAGAGAGCATGTAAAATCAAAAAACAAAACTCCAGTAAAATGACCCAAAAATCAAAATTAAAATCGTCTGAGGAGAAGCGTAAACTTGCCAATATGCCATTTACGACACAGAGTGGCAAGGAACGGCTTAGGCCCACTCCTATGTTGCTCATGACTAGTGGGTCAGCTTCACATGAGGATGGAAGCACTCATCCTCCCACTAGAAAAAGGAAAAGACTTAAGCTGGCAAAAGCACAGCAAAGAACTATGCGTTCTTCTAAATCACAAATCCCCAAGGAGAGTCCAATTGTGTCGGTTGCGATGCCTGACCTTCCCAACACTGGACGGGAAGAGGTGGCGCCTTCCACTATTTGCACGCCCCCTGCAAGTGCTGGAAGGAGCTCCCACAGTACAGTTCCTGACAGTCAAATTGAAGATGTCACTGTTGAATTACACCAGGATGAGGATATGGGTGTTGCTGGCGCTGAGGAGGAAATTGACAAGGAGGATTCTGATGGTGAGGTGGTTTGTTTAAGTCAGGCACCCGAGGAGACACCTGTTGTCCGTGGGACGAATATGGCCTTTGACATGCCTGGTCAAATTACAAAAAAAATCACCTCTTCGGTGTGGAATTATTTTAACAGAAATGCGGACAACAGGTGTCAAGCCGTGTGTTGCCTTTGTGAAGCTGTAATAAGTAGGGGTAAGGACGTTAACCACCTAGGAACATCCTCCCTTATACGTCACCTGGAGCGCATTCATCAGAAGTCATTGACAAGTTCAAAAACTTTGGGTGACAGCGGAAGCAGTCCACTGACCACTAAATCCCTTCCTCTTGTAACCAAGCTCCTGCAAACCACACCACCAACTCCCTCAGTGTCAATTTCCTCCTTAGACAGGACAGCCAATAGTCCTGTAGGCCATGTCACTGGCAAGTCTGACGAGTTCTCACCTGCCTTGGATTCCTCCAATGCATCTTTGAGTGTAACGCCTACTGCTGCTGGCGCTGCTGTTGTTGCTGCTGGGAATCGATCGTCATCCCAGAGGGAAGTCGCAAGACCACTTGTTCTACTTCCAGTAAGCAGTTGACTGTCCAACAGTACTTTGCGAGGAAGATGAAATATCACAGGAGTAATCCTGCTGCAAAGCGGATAACTCAGGTCTTGGCAGCTTCAGTGGTGTTAAACGTGTGTCCGGTATCCACCATTAATTCACAGGGAACTAGAGAATTGCTTGAGGTACTGTGTCCCCGGTACCAAATACCATCTAGGTTCCATTTCTCTAGGCAGGCGATACCGAGAATGTTCACTGATGTCAGAAAAAGAGTCACCAGTGTCCTAAAAAATGCAGTTTACCCAATGTCCACTTAACCACGGACGTGTGGACAAGTGGAGCAGGGCAGACTAAGGACTATATGACTGTGACAGCCCACTGGATAGATGTATTGCCCTGCCGCAGCAAGAACAGCAGCGACGGCACCAATAGCAGCATCTCGCAAACACCAACTCGTTCCTAGGCAGGCTACGCTTTATATCACCGCTTTCCATAAGAGGCACACAGCTGACAACCTCTTATGGAAACTGAGGAACATCATCGCAGAATGGCTTACCCCAATTGGACTCTCCTGGGGATTTGTGACATCGGACAACGCCAGCAATATTGTGCGTGCATTACATGTGGGAAAATTCCAGCACGTCCCATGTTTTGCACATACATTGAATTTGGTGGTACAGAATTATTTAAAAAACGACAGGGGCGTGCAAGAGATGCTGTCGGTGGCCCGAAGAATTGCGGGCCACTTTCGGCATTCAGCCACCGCGTGCCGAAGACTGGAGCACCAGCAAACACTCCTGAACCTGCCCCGCCATCATCTGAAGCAAGAGGTGGTAACGAGGTGGAATTCAACCCTCTATATGCTTCAGAGGATGGAGGAGCAGCAAAAGGCCATTCAAGCCAATACAGCTACCTACGATATAGGCAAAGGAGGGGGAATGCACCTGACTCAAGCTCAGTGGAGAATGATTTCAACGTTGTGCAAGGTTCTGCAACCCTTTGAACTTGCCACACGTGAAGTCAGTTCAGACACTGCCAGCCTGAGTCAGGTCATTCCCCTCATCAGGCTTTTGCAGAAGAAGCTGGAGACATTGAAGGAGGAGCTTAAATGGAGCGATTCCGCTAGGTATGTGGGACTTGTGGATGGAGCTCTTAATTTGCCTAACCAGGATTTACGGGTGGTCAATCTGTTGAAATCAGAGCACTACATTTTGGCCACCGTGCTCGATCCTAGATTTAAAACCTATGTTGTATCTCTCTTTCCGGCAGACACAAGTCTGCAGAGGTTCAAAGACCTGCTGGTGAGAAAATTGTCAAGTCAAGCGGAACGTGACTTTTCAACATCTCCTCCTTCACATTCTCCCGCAACTGGGGCTGCGAGGAAAAGGCTAAGAATTCCTAGCCCACCCGCTGGCGGTGATGCAGGGCAGTCTGGAGCGAGTGCTGACATATGGTCCGGACTGAAGGACCTGCCAGCGATTACTGATATGTTGTCTACTGTCACTGCATATGATTCTGTCACCATTGAAAGAATGGTGGAGGATTATATGTGTGACCGCATCCAAGTAGGCACTTCAGACAGTCCGTACGTATAATGGCAGGAAAAAGGCAATTTGGAGGCCCTTGCACAAACTTGCTTTATTTTACCTAAGTTGCCCCCCCTCCAGTGTGTACTCTGGAAGAGTGTTTAGTGCAGCCGGTCACCTTGTCAGCAATCGGCGTACGAGGTTGCTTCCAGAAAATGTGGAGAAGATGATGTTCATCAAAATGAATTATAATCAATTCCTCCATGGAGACATTCACAAGCAATTGCCTCCAGAAAGTACACAGGGACCTGAGGTGGTGTATTCCAGTGGGGACGAATTAATAATCTGTGAGGAGGGGGATGTACACAGTGAAAGGGGTGAGGAATCGGACGATGAGGAGGAGGTGGACATCTTGCCTCTGTAGAGCCAGTTAGTGCAAGGAGAGATTGATTGCTTCTTTTTTGGTGGGGGCCCAAACCAACCAGTCATTTCAGCCACAGTCGTGTGGCAGACCCTGTCGCTGAAATGATGGGTTTGTTAAAGTGTGCATGTCCTGTTTATACAACATAAGGGTGGGTGGGAGGGCCCAAGGACAATTCCATCTTGCACCTCTTTTTTCTTTAATTTATCTTTGCATCATGTGATGTTTGGGGCCAATTTTTTTAAGTGCCATCCTGTATGACACTGCAGTGCCACTCCTAGATGGGCCAGGTGTTTGTGCCGGCCATTTGGGTCACTTAGCTTAGTCATCCAGCGACCTCGGTGCAAATTTTAGGACAAAAAATAATATTTTGAGGTGTGAGGTGTTCAGAATAGACTGGAAATGAGTGGAAATTATGGTTATTGAGGTTAATAATACTATGGGATCAAAATGACCCCCAAATTCTATGATTTAAGCTGTTTTTGAGGGTGTTTTAAAAAAAAAAAAAAACCTGAATCCAAAACACACCCGAATCAGACAAAAAAATTTCAGGGAGATTTTGCCAAAACGCATCCGGATCCTAAACACGGCTGCGGAACCAAATCCAAAACCAAAACACAAACCTCGAAAAATTTCCGGTGCACATCTCTAATTATTATTATACAATTGTAATTATTTGCATACTAGGTTTTCCAGAAAAACACAAAACACAACACAAACGAAAAACAGTTACGTGGCCAATTCAGAGTTGCACTCAAGTTGGACACAATTACTCTTGCACTGCATGCACAGAACTAAATGCAAAAATTGTCCTATATGTCAAGTTGTATGTGTGTGTATATATATATATATATATATATATATATATATATATATATATATATAGCAATAACACAATTCCCAAGTGCGCGAAATTTAATGTATACAATTTGCAAGAATTCTTCCAGGGAGACCCAAATGGATGTACTCTGTACACTGGAGAATGGTATTTCCTGGGGACCTGAAACTAATAGCCCCTCACCAGAAAGTCACCCAAACAAGAGGCCCAAGGCCAATTAGAAAAAAATAATGATTACACTCAGTTCCAGACGAGTGCCGGGAGTTTTGCAAGTATATATATATATATAAATAATCCAGAGTGATGGTGTCTTAAATCCTTGGGTAAAGTCATCGCTGAGTGCCGCTACTGCAAACTATATACAATCTATCCCTGAAGGGATTAGATGGCACCGGGAAGCTATATATATATATATATATATATATATATTAGTGATGAGCGGGTTCGGTTTCTCAGAAACCAAACCCCCCCGAACTTCACCTTGTTTACACTAGTGATGAGCAGGTTCGGTTTCTCGGAAACCGAACCCCCCCGAACTTCACCTTGTTTACACGGGTCCGAGGCAGGTTCAAACCTTCCCGCCTTGCTCGGCTAACCCGAGCGCGCCCGAACGTCATCATCCCGCTGTCGGATTCTCGCGAGATTCAGATTCTATATAAGCAGCCGCGCGTCGCCGCCATTTTCACTCGTGCATTGAAGATGATAGGGAGAGGACGTGGCTGGCGTCCTCTCCGTTTATTGTAGAAGACAGAACTTGATTCATTGGTTGTTTATTGCTTAATTGTGGGGAGGATTGGGGAGCAGCTGTTAGGAGTACAGTGCAGAGTTTTGCTGATAAGTGAACACCAGTTTTTATCCGTTCTCTGCCTGAAAAAAATGCTCCATACCATATCTGTGCTCAGTGTGCTGCATAATATATCTGTGCTGAGTGCTCACACTGCTTAATTGTGGGGACTGGGGAGCAGCTATAGCAGGAGTACAGTGCAGAGTTTTGCTGACAGTGACCACCAGTATACGTTGTCTGCCTGAAAAACACTCCATATCTGTGCTCAGTGTGCTGCTTTATTGTGGGGACTGGGAGAGGGGACCACCAGTATAATTAATATTATATAGGAGGAGTACAGTGCAGAGTGCACTGCTGTACCTACCTCTGTGTCGTCACTCGTCATCCATTAAGTATACTATCCATCTACATTCTATACCTGTGGTGCATTTTAGACAGTTTTGCAGTTTGCTGACAGTGTCCACCAATTTATTATATATATACTTATAGCAGTACGGTAGGCCACTGCTGTACCTACCTCTGTGTCGTCACTCGTCATCCATTAAGTATACTATCCATCTACATTCTATACCTGTGGTGCATTTTAGACAGTTTTGCAGTTTGCTGACAGTGTCCACCAGTTTATTATATATATATAAGCAGTACGGTAGGCCACTGCTGTACCTACCTCTGTGTCGTCACTCGTCATCCATTAAGTATACTATCCATCTACATTCTATACCTGTGGTGCATTTTAGACAGTTTTGCAGTTTGCTGACAGTGTCCACCAGTATACTATATATATACTTATAGCAGTACGGTAGGCCACTGCTGTACCTACCTCTGTGTCGTCACTCGTCATCCATTAAGTATACTATCCATCTACATTCTATACCTGTGGTGCATTTTAGACAGTTTTGCAGTTTGCTGACAGTGTCCACCAGTTTATTATATATATACTTATAGCAGTACGGTAGGCCACTGCTGTACCTACCTCTGTGTCGTCACTCGTCATACATTAAGTATACTATCCATCTACATTCTATACCTGTGGTGCATTTTAGACAGTTTTGCAGTTTGCTGACAGTGTCCACCAGTATACTATATATATACTTATAGCAGTACGGTAGGCCACTGCTGTACCTACCTCTGTGTCGTCACTCGTCATCCATTAAGTATACTATCCATCTACATTCTATACCTGTGGTGCATTTTAGACAGTTTTGCAGTTTGCTGACAGTGTCCACCAGTTTATTATATATATACTTATAGCAGTACGGTAGGCCACTGCTGTACCTACCTCTGTGTCGTCACTCATCATCCATTAAGTATACTATCCATCTACATTCTATACCTGTGGTGCATTTTAGACAGTTTTGCACAGTAAATATAGTAGTAGGCCATTGCTATTGATACTGGCATATAATTCCACACATTAAAAAATGGAGAACAAAAATGTGGAGGTTAAAGGGAAAGATCAAGATCCACTTCCACCTCGTGCTGAAGCTGCTGCCACTAGTCATGGCCGAGACGATGAAATGCCATCAACGTCATCTGCCAAGGCCGATGCCCAATATCATAGTAGAGAGCATGTAAAATCCAAAACACAAAAGTTCAGTAAAATGACCCAAAAATCAAAATTAAAAGCGTCTGAGGAGAAGCGTAAACTTGCCAATATGCCATTTACGACACGGAGTGGCAAGGAACGGCTGAGGCCCTGGCCTATGTTCATGGCTAGTGGTTCAGCTTCACATGAGGATGGAACCACTCATCCTCTCGCTAGAAAAAATAAAAGACTTAAGCTGGCAAAAGCACAGCAAAGAACTGTGCGTTCTTCAAAATCACAAATCCCCAAGGAGAGTCCAATTGTGTCGGTTGCGATGCCTGACCTTCCCAACACTGGACGGGAAGAGCTTGCGCCTTCCACCATTTGCACGCCCCCTGCAAGTGCTGTAAGGAGCACCCGCAGTCCAGTTCCTGATAGTCAAATTGAAGATGTCACTGTTGAAGTACACCAGGATGAGGATATGGGTGTTGCTGGCGCTGGGGAGGAAATTGACAAGGAGGATTCTGATGGTAAGGTGGTTTGTTTAAGTCAGGCACCCGGGGAGACAGCTGTTGTCCGTGGGAAGAATATGGTCATTGACATGCCTGGTCAAAATACAAAAATAATCAGCTCTTCGGTGTGGAATTATTTCAACACAAATGCGGACAACAGGTGTCAAGCCGTGTGTTGCCTTTGTCAAGCTGTAATAAGTAGGGGTAAGGACGTTAACCACCTCGGAACATCCTCCCTTATACGTCACCTGCAGCGCATTCATCATAAGTCAGTGACAAGTTCAAAAACTTTGGGTGACAGCGGAAGCAGTCCACTGACCACTAAATCCCTTCCTCTTGTAACCAAGCTCCTGCAAACCACACCACCAACTCCCTCAGTGTCCTGCAGGCCATGTCACTGTCAAGTCTGGCGAGTCCTCTCCTGCCTGTGATTCCTCCGATGCATCCTTGAGTGTAACGCCTACTGCTACTGGCGCTGCTGTTGTTGCTGCTGGGAGTCGATCGTCATCCAAGAGGGGAAGTCGGAAGACCACTTGTTCTACTTCCAGTAAGCAATTGACTGTCCAACAGTCCTTTGCGAGGAAGATGAAATATCACAGCAGTCATCCTGCTGCAAACCAGATAACTCAGGCCTTGGCAGCCTGGGCGGTGAGAAACGTGGTTCCGGTATCCATCGTTAATTCAGAGGCAACTATAGACTTGATTGAGGTACTGTGTCCCCGGTACCAAATACCATCTAGGTTCCATTTCTCTAGGCAGGCGATACCGAAAATGTACACAGACCTCAGAAAAAGAGTCACCAGTGTCCTAAAAAATGCAGTTGTACCCAATGTCCACTTAACCACGGACATGTGGACAAGTGGAGCAGGGCAGACTCAGGACTATATGACTGTGACAGCCCACTGGGTAGATGTATTGCCTCCCGCAGCAAGAACAGCAGCGGCGGCACCAGTAGCAGCATCTCGCAAACGCCAACTCGTTCCTAGGCAGGCTACACTTTGTATCACCGCTTTCCAGAATAGGCACACAGCTGACAACCTCTTACCGCAACTGAGGAAGATATTCGCAGAATGGCTTACCCCAATTGGACTCTCCTGGGGATTTGTGACATCGGACAACGCCAGCAATATTGTGCGTGAATTACATCTGGGCAAATTCCAGCACGTCCCATGTTTTGCACATACATTGAATTTGGTGGTGCAGAATTATTTAAAAAACGACAGGGGCGTGTAACGATGCTGTCGGTGGCCCGAAGAATTGCGGGCCACTTTCGGCATTCAGGCACCGCGTACAGAAGACTGGAGCACCACCAAACATTCCTGAACCTGCCCTGCCATCATCTGAAGCAAGAGGTGGTAACGAGGTGGAATTCAACCCTCTATATGCTTCAGAGGATGGAGGAGCAGTAAAAGGCCATTCAAGCCTATACATCTGCCCACGATATAGGCAAATGAGGGGGAATGCACCTGACTCAAGTGCAGTGGAGAATGATTTCAACATTGTGCAAGGTTCTGCAACCCTTTGAACTTGCCACACGTGAAGTCAGTTCAGACACTGCCAGCCTGGGTCAGGTCATTCCCCTCATCAGGCTTTTGCAGAAGAAGCTGGAGACATTGAAGGAGGAGCTAAAACAGAGCGATTCCGCTAGGCATGTGAGACTTGTGGATGGAGCCCTTAATTCGCTTAACCAGGATTCACGGGTGGTCAATCTGTTGAAATCAGAGCACTACATTTTGGCCACCGTGCTCGATCCTAGATTTAAAACCTACATTGTATCTCTCTTTCCGGCAGACACAAGTCTGCAGAGGTTCAAAGACCTGCTGGTGAGAAAATTGTCAAGTCAAGCGGAATGTGACCCGTCAACATCTCCTCCTTCACATTCTCACGTGATAAGGCTAACTATTTATCTTATAACATTCACAATAAATGGGTAAGAGACTCAGTACGCAATTGGCGTATGGGGTACCGTAAGGGTACGCACTTAGCGTAGAATACGCTCAGCCGTGATCGAGACGCACATGCGACACGCTCGCTCACAGCTTAATGCGTGGTGTCGAGCACGCTATAGGCGGGCGACTACCGTAATGCTACGCTACCAGCGTAGTGGACGCTCGAGTCCACGAGGAGAACACGAGCGGCGCCGACGCTCACGGGATGACAATCAGTAAACCTTGAATGTAACACACAGAAAGGATACTCTTATACTGTAAACCTTGTACTGAAATACTGTAGCGATGTAACGCTGCTTAACCTTGTTAATGCTAAAGCTGCTTGAGCGTTTGAGACGCTCCTATTACCTTCTGCAATATAATAAACACACAATACCTTGCTAAGGTTCCAACACCTTTACTAACAAGCTTTTAGTTATATCGAAAAGGGGAAACAGTTTACAAGTCATACACTACAAGCTAACATATAATTCTAACAGAATATCTAGACAGAAATATACAATTGCGTCACAATCTTTTACAATAACGGAGAGAGAGAGAGTATGGCCAATACAAACAGGGAACAAGTTGATTACAGAGAATTACTTACACACACTGGGAACGATCGCTGCGCTAGTCCTGGTACCAGCTCCAAGTTAGTCAATATGAAAATCGTTTGTGGAGAGTGAGTGAGCTGCCCAGGCTGGCTGATCTTATATACACTGAGTACAGTACACTACAAAGGGGCCTATAATCTCATTGTTCATTGGACACAGGAATGTCTCCCTGCATCATAACAAAAGGTCATAGGTTAGTTTGAACAGGTGGGCTGTGACTATATCAAACTGCTCAGGTGGGAGGGAATCTGAAGATTCCTGCCGCATGGGTAATGAATCGCAAATATAGTAAATGTCCAGAAAATACTAATGGCCATAACTATACGCAGGAGCGATTAATCTTTACCTAACCAGCACCGGATTGTTTCTAATAAAATGTTCTTTAGTTAGGTACCAGACACAGCTGCTCAAACCCTGTCTGACCCTTCTTACCATACAAAGAGGAATTCCTCTGTCCAGCGACCATTTACATTAAACAAACTTACAGTCATTATTAAGGGGGACATTATCTATAAAACATACTATTTGGTTTTATTATTTAACGATTGAGTCGCCCTCTAGACGCACACAAACTCTACCGTAAATGCACATACCACGTGCTCGAGTGCATGGCCGAGGCGCCATCACGCGGCTGCGAGTATCCGCACGCACGGGAGAGAATGTGCACGTGCAGCAGGCACGCGCATGGGGTGGATATATGGCAACGTGTAGCATGATATTTTTCCAACTTTGACAGTCCACTCTTTGGCAGTCATCAATAACTGCCACTTCCTAAAACAGTTCAAAAAAGAAAAATATATGTCATAGAGTAAATACCATCTTATGATTGGGTAAAGGGAGGAGAGGATCAGGTGGGAAAAAGGTATGACCTAGTGAGATAGTAAAAGCATGTGTGTATGAATCCATGTTTGAGGGGTCATGTATCATCGTGCCGTACGTGTTTTAGATCAAGCTTCGAGGTATTGCGAAGTATACATTTGAATTCCTTCTTATCCCGTATTACGGGTCTGTGGATGGGCTGTCAAACTTTACCGAGCTCTTTTCGGCTTTTAGTTGTAACAAAATGGGGGAGCACATTTTAGTTGATGATACATGAATGGGGGGATATGTGAGTGCTGATATCTGTGCCTATATTCCCTATTGACTATGTGTGTCATTACCTGAAGGTTGTAGGAATGAAGGTAAGAAGCAATTATGGTAAATGCAGTCATAAACTATGTGAGTTTAATATACATTTGCTGATTGAGGTCTTGTCTTGTGTCTTGTCTCGATGTACATGTTGACTGTAGTCTCCTGATGCTTTTGCTATAAATGACGGCAAAAGTTTTTCCATTGTCCAGAAAGTTAGTCACTAAAATAGTTGGGCTATCGTAAAGTTTAAAGTCACTAGGGAAAATGGGGCTTGTAGCATAGTTCATTAATGCTCTGTATAAAAGAGGTTGTCAAATTCTTCTTCCAAGCGGATGTCTTTGTACCTTGGAGGAAAACAAAGGAGAAACGGGTGAAAGAAACGGACCGTGGAATCACATTTTCATCACAACATTGTCTCTATCGTTGGGTCATACATCAAATTAGTTGTTGTTAGTACAGTGTCTTCGCTCCTTAGACTCATCACCCTGGTATTACTTTTACGCTTCGCTAAAACCCGAACGCATCTAAATATCAGGCCAACCAATATGACGACTCCCAGAATACACAAAAGAAATTTCCCTACGTCCATAATAATACCTTGGGCCCATTCTCCTAAGCCCGAGAACCAATTTCGTGGGTTCAACCATGACACCCAACTGGTCAGCTCATTACCCACAGCAGTGAGTGTGAGATTGTGTTTCCTTCGAAACTCTCACTTTAATTGTAAAATGTCATCCATCTTTTGGTCTATGACCTCGGCTGGGTCCTCCGTGCTGTTTGTAATGTACGTGCAGCACTTTATTCCATATTGAGTTGCCAGGGTAACACAATACCCGCCTGTCACAGCTGTGAGGTAATTGAGAATCATCCTATGCTGAACCAGTTCTGTTTTGTAGGCTTGTAACTCTTTCCCAGTGTACCTGAATGTGTCGTCATACATTTCAGTGATATTGTCTAATAAATTTGCAAGCGCAGATATATATTTATAATTTATCACTCCTCTGGCGGTACGAGTGATATCTAACGTGAGTAGGAATTGAATCCCGGTGGATTCACAGATCAGATCAGAGGCTGAATGCTCTGTCCTCTCTATCAGGTGCCGTTTAACGACGTGCTCGTAATGAGTGTGAGTATAAGGAGCTTGGGCACTGCGGTGAATATCTTTCATTTTGTTATGGGTTACAGTCATTACTTCAGGCAGTACTTTTCCAATATAGCACAATCCCTCTGAGTTTGGGGCAAGCCACTTATACGCCTTCCTCCCGCATATGAAATATGCATCATCGGGAAGAACATATGGGACGGAGTATGACATTATCATGTTACAAATTTTCCATGTGAAATCTCCTAACCCTAATTCTCCCATCTGTTTAGTACACGTATCAGTTTGTACGATCTGTGCACAGTATCCTGGTGATACTTCTCCAACTCGCATGGTCCTACTTCCTAAGGTGTACCTATACCGGAAATATTTTCCATGGTCGGCTATTTGGCGTATAAGTTCTGTGTCTATGGGCATTCTGTCGGGTCTGTATGAAAAGGTCATGGTTTGATTACTCCATGACACTTCCCAATTTCCCGGCTTTCGGGGATTGGAAATGTTAAAGCATACTAAGGACCTATCCACATGATATTGGTGGAGCTTCAAACTAGGAGGACTAGAGATATTAAACCTCTTGTCCACCGGCCTCCCACCACTTAGCTCAAGTACCTCTCCTACAGTTAAAGGGAATGGTACTAGTCCTGATTTGCTATGGCCTTGAGGTACTTGAGAGCATACCCAACAGTCTGTCTGATTTAACACTTTACCCACTAAGGAGTGATAGTCACTCAATGGATGCCGGTCCATGTGGACATTAAAACTGGACTGACATTTCTTGATGCACCCATCCTCAACTATATTGTCACAATGCCCACAGATGCAGTTCTCTTTAGCTAACAATCCTTCACAATGTCTACAAATAACATGGCTGCTAGATCGTTTTCTGGTACTCTCCTTTGCTTGGTGATTGTGTTGCTATTGGAAATTTACGCCTCCGTCTCAGTCATCAGAAACCCATTCCGGATCCTTTCTCGACCTCACTGGTACTCTCACCAAAACAGACTGCTCTGGTCAACATCATGGTCAACAGGAAAACACGGACTGCAGTCTCTTGGGGCGAGTCCATCTTACAGGAGGAGAAAGAGAAATTTGTAATGGGGGCACAAAAAATACTTTGAGGGGAAAGAAAAAATGTTATGATGCTTTTGTCCTTTAGTCTTGTTGTTCTTCTTGCTCTGCTGTCATTTCAAAGGGGCTGTCTCTCGGTCTTCCAAACGAACATTCTGGTAATACAATGGCCCTCATTCCGAGTTGTTTGCTCGCAAGGCGATTTTAGCAGTATTGCACATGCTAAGCCGCCGCCTACTGGGAGTGAATCTTAGCTTCTTAAAATTGCGAACGAAAGATTTGCAATATTGCGATTACACATCTCGTAGCAGTTTTAGAGTAGCTTCAGACTTACTCGGCATCTGCGATCAGTTCAGTGCTTATCGTTCCTGGTTTGACATCACAAACACACCCAGCGTTCGCCCAGACACTCCTCCGTTTCTCCAGCCACTCCCGCGTTTTTTCCGGAAACGGTAGCGTTTTTTCCCACACGCCCATAAAACGGCCTGTTTCCGCCCAGTAACACCCATTTCCTGTCAATCACACTACGATCGCCTGAGCGAAGAAAAAGCCGTGAGTAAAAATCCAAACTTCATAGCAAATTTACTTGGCGCAGTCGCAGTGCGGACATTGCGCATGCGCACTAAGCGGAAAATCGCTGCGATGCGAAGAAATTTTCCAAGCGAACGACTCGGAATGACCTCCAATATTCCTTCCAAATCTGCGATCTTTCTGTAAGGAGCAAAAATCTTGCATTACCATTTGTCCAACTGATGTGTGACATACCATCTTTAAATCATGAGAAAAAAGAGAAGAGAGAAAAACAAACGAGAGAGAGAACAATTCATCACATTTTGCATTAAACAACAACAAAAAAAACATTGTCAGATCTTCCGTTCACCATCAGGATGTCACACCAACACATCCACTGGTGTCCTTGCGAAGTCCCCTCCCCACCAGTATTTCCACACCCCACCGTTTTGCACCTGGCCAGGACACATCGATGTCGGTAGGTCACACTGGGGTTTGGTAGACTTCTGCAAGGACCAAATAGCTGTGATGTTTGAGTTCTGCCGATGAACATCAGAGATGGGGAAAAAGAACATTTACAGATAAATTACAACGTTTACCCGGCCGTTCTTGTGCCTTCAAGGAACTGACCTCCCAATATCATTAACTGTAACCTCAGGTTTACTATCAGTCCTAATGATCACCTTTCCTAACTGCATATTATGGGTGTAGCTCAATATTTTACATATGTGGTACCTGATTACGATTCTGTGTATCATGACTCTGTTCATGTTCTTGTCTAGGGGGTCTGACTTTATGTGGGCTGTTACAGTTGCTGGCATAATGCCCTTCTCTTTTACAAAGATAACAAACCCTGGGCTTTCTCCAAGTGCCAGTGACCTGAGGTCTTGGTTGATTTGATGCCTCCTCAAACGCTTGGATGCTCATCACCATCAACCCCTTTCCCTGTCCTTTCCTGATTCCTTGGATACCGTGGTTATGTTGTTGTCTAGGGGGTTGATATACCTTCTGTAAATTTCTTGATCTACAATCTCTTGCATAATGACCTTCCTTCTGGCAATTATAGCACCTTATCACCTTTGACTTACCCACAGGGATCTGAGGCTTCTTACTTCTCTGTGTTTCCCTGTGCTTGATGATGTTTTGCTCATGCCCAACAGCGGACTTTCTTAATGCAGTCACTGAGTTATTTCTCCAGTATGGATTGGTGGTCTGTATCCTTGCTCTCAACACTTCCTTGAAACCATCCATTAACACAAATACTGCTACTTCTCTATGCGGTGCACTTGTTTCAATGTTTTCTATACCTGTATACCTAGTCATGTCCTGCAATGCCCGATGGAAATAATTAGAAGTACTTTCCCCTTCGTTTTGTCTTATGGAGAAGATTTCGTTCCACTCGACAACGGCTGGGAAATATACTCCTAACTGTCGGTTGATCTGCTTAATACAATCCTGATTGTGTTCCTCCGTTTGAGGTACTTCTGTGTCTAATTTACAATCAGCAATAAATTTCGCAGGGTCAACACTGGAGGGCAAACCTGCCCTCAGCACTGTCCGCCAATCTTTGTTGGTGGGTTCTGTGGAGTTTCCTAGTTCTTTAATAAACCTTTGACATGCAACTAGATCTTTCCTAGGATCAGGAAATTCAGACATAATTGACCTTAATTCCGTCCGAGACCAGGGACGGCGCATTGCACTGTCCTTGACGGGAATGATTCCCTGAGCGTCAGTCTTCCCATTAGGGACTGTGATCACCCTGACAGGATTAAACTCAATTACATCATCTTGTGTTGGTTCTACAATATGAGGTACATTTGTTTGTGCGTGATATATAACACTGTACGTACCTGTGGACACGACCTCACCTGACCCTCCGTTAGGGGGTTTGATTATTGCCTTTACCGAATTGGTCGCGTCCACCTGGATGTCTTGTGTGATGGCTGCTGGAAAAGGTGCCGACATCGTGCTGGGCTCACTTTCTTGCTGGTAATCCTGAGGGAAGTTTAACATGGGGTGCGACTTGCACAGGTTAACAGTTGTACATTTAACAGTTTTACTTTTATCATTGTTACATTTGTTACACTTATCCTTATCATCTATAATACAGTTGCTAAGTGCATTTTTATCATACACCAGTGTGCCATTCTCTGTAACCACCTTCTCCCCTGTTGCCATATTTTTTCTACCACAGTGAGAGTCAGCTGTGTAAGCTAACTCTCCTTGTATTTCACCTTCCTGTTGCCATAACTGTAAATAATCATAATGTTTGATCCGTCTCTTTGCAGATTTAATGAGACATATCCTTCTCCTTAAATTTTGTAACACCTCTGGACCAAAACTGCCTACCCGTGGGAACTTTTCCCCGTCATGCACAGTCATTCTTTCCCATTCATTGCACAATACCTTTGTGTGTGATCCATTTCGGACTTCCCGGTCTGTATCACACGTTATCCTTGCCGACTCTATTGGCCGGTTTACTAAGTCAACCCGAACCGAGGTTGATCGCCCTCTACCTGAACAACTGGCCCCCATCTTTGCAGGTGTTGCTTTCACTACCTCTGACCTTCAAATCAGGGTCTTCAGCGAACCCTTACAAAAACCAAGATGTCCGGGGTAGGCCGGCGGCGGAAGTTTACCGAGTACTCCACTCACTCGCCCACGTCGACCAATACGCCCACACACTGCCCTAGCACTGGCGTACTCGACCTAGGGCCCCTGCGACCTGAACCTCTATTTACTGGAACATGTGGGTGTGATCCGAAGAGCACTTAACCCTTTCCAGTAACTATTGGTTGTTGGATAGTTCCCAAGTGACCAGCGAACTTCCCTTAAAATAAAAAAATTACACAAATCACGTTAGAATGTACAAATAGCGTTTATGACCCCTCCAGCGTACGCAAATGGTACTGGGTCAAGTTACTAACTAATGCACACAATTACGTGCGGTACAATCGTTCTGCACATAAGCAACTAATCTTATGTGCGGAGCGACCAGTGGAATCGAAAATTGTGGCTGCGAATTCCTTCAGCCTGAGCTTAATGGCCTATATGGGTACCGCACCAACCCTTTCTGGTGTTGTGCTCTTTTACTCTTTATCTATAGCGGACTTCTTAGTCTGCTGTACCTGGACCTCCTGGTCTGTCTGGACCTCCTGGTCTGTGCTACAGTAGACCTCCTGGTCTGCTATACTCTAATGCTCTTTTTTAAATGTTTAACAAGGGATGCCTCCCAAGCCACCGTGCAGTCACTTACACGTATGTACCTCACGAGAACTCGATGATTTCCTGTGGTTCAACCCCAAAAATTAGAAACTTATATATATATATATATATACACACTCTTTCACCTCATATACTCTTTACTTTCGTTTCTGCGCAGAAATCCCTTTCATTCAGTATCGCAGGCTTATCCCGAGGAGTTACAACTAGAGAAGGATCTATTAGCTTAAAATTTTGGACACTGAGATCGATTTGCGCTATTATCGCGTTGCCTCCTTATCGCCTAACTAAAACAATACTATCGTGTGATTTGTATTATGTGGGCGTACCCAGACGCTCCGTTGCGTAATATACGCTCCTTGCGTCGCGTACACTAGTCCCGCCCTTTGTTAGAGACACGTGTACGCCAGCCAGGTATATCCACAGAAATACAATTAACACGTTTATATCAATGTAGATGATCTTTAACTGTAATCATCTACCGAACACCACACCAAACTTCCTTGTATCTTAGGCAAGCCGTGCGCTTGTATTACAAATTACTCCTTAACGTATTAATATTACTTTTAACTACCAATAGCAACACATCTTTCTCAGCACGTTATCAATTGTGAAATGGCAAACAGGAAAGTGATATGTGAAAATACACAAATGAAAAGAAATACAGGTGTGTGCGTGCGTGCGTACGCAAAACAGAAATAAACAGTTTTAAAAGACACTAGCGTATTGTTCTTACCTCCGGTTCCGGATTCCACCAGCACTCCTTCAACGTAGTGAAACAGACGCTTATCTAGCCAGCACTACTGTATCCCGATACGAAGGGATACTGCCTTCCCGCCCTTGCTGACAGATAAAGTCTGTGTTCGCTAGTGCGGATATGTGGAGGACGGACGAGCCGCCAATTGATAAGGCTAACTATTTATCTTATAACATTCACAATAAATGGGTAAGAGACTCAGTACGCAATTGGCGTATGGGGTACCGTAAGGGTACGCACTTAGCGTAGCATACGCTCAGCCGTGATCGAGACGCACATGCGACACGCTCGCTCACAGCTTAATGCGTGGTGTCGAGCACGCTATAGGCGGGCGACTACCGTAATGCTACGCTACCAGCGTAGTGGACGCTCGAGTCCACGAGGAGAACACGAGCGGCGCCGACGCTCACGGGATGACAATCAGTAAACCTTGAATGTAACACACAGAAAGGATACTCTTATACTGTAAACCTTGTACTGAAATACTGTAGCGATGTAACGCTGCTTAACCTTGTTAATGCTGATTCCTTTGAGAAAGTCACGTGACCGTGATGAAACGCGTTAGGCTCCTCCCATCATTTCTCTGATCGCTGACCCATCCACTTTTGGCATTGCACATATTCATCACGGACGGATCCGGCCAGCGCTTCTTACCGAACGGCTCCATCACGGACGGTTTCGGCCAGCGTTTCTCACTGAGCAGTTCTATTCTGCTGCCAGCGGCGGCTGCCGCCTACGGACATCCCAGTCTCAGTGAGATAAAACTTACCTTATTACATCTGGAAACTCTGGACAGCGCTGATGCACGAGAAACACTGCAACTCTGCTAACAGCATTTAACGGCACTGGACGGCTTACTCCTCACTGCACGTAAGTGGGTATATTAAAGGATTTTCACCAGCCCACGGGAGATCATAGCAAAATAGCCGTCCAACATAGAGATATTTCCCATCACATGGGAACAACTTTCATCAGAGCAATTTGCTTAAAACATTTATTCACAGAAAGGGCTTTATTGGACCACACCGGGGACGCCCGGTATTAATAGCCCAGGAGAGGTAATTAAATCATTCTCCTCAATCAAATCATCTGTTGCCGGGACTATTCCACTTCTTGGAGTACATGCTGCCTCTGTACTCTCAGTTAGTATATAGTCCAAACACTCCTGTCCATGATATAATTTAGTAAATAGCCACATGATCGCTACATATATGATATTATAACTCTCTTTTTCAATGCCATTCCAAATCAATTACTTATTGTGCTAATACTGTTAATTTGCTGCATGATATTTATGGGTCAACTCAGAGTATATTTGTATATACAAATCTTTTAAAGGTATTGTGTTTATAACCTTATTGGTATACTAACATTTTAAATAAAAAATGTTTTTATCATTATTGTATTTGTCAGCTCTCCATCAATTAGGTCATATCCTAACACATCACGAGCGCAGCCAATCGTTTTTCTCCTGTTTCTAGCAATTTATAAAGCACATACACAGTGCTTTTTTGGCAGCGCTCATGATGTTGTCTTAAATATTATCAGATTAGGCGCTTTTTGCAGATCTTGTTTAGCTTTTGTTAATGCTAAAGCTGCTTGAGCGTTTGAGACGCTCCTATTACCTTCTGCAATATAATAAACACACGATACCTTGCTAAGGTTCCAACACCTTTACTAACAAGCTTTTAGTTATATCGAAAAGGGGAAACAGTTTACAAGTCATACACTACAAGCTAACATATAATTCTAACAGAATATCTAGACAGAAATATACAATTGCGTCACAATCTTTTACAATAACGGAGAGAGAGAGAGTATGGCCAATACAAACAGGGAACAAGTTGATTACAGAGAATTACTTACACACACTGGGAACGATCGCTGCGCTAGTCCTGGTACCAGCTCCAAGTTAGTCAATATGAAAACCGTTTGTGGAGAGTGAGTGAGCTGCCCAGGCTGGCTGATCTTATATACACTGAGTACAGTACACTACATAGGGGCCTATAATCTCATTGTTCATTGGACACAGGAATGTCTCCCTGCATCATAACAAAAGGTCATAGGTTAGTTTGAACACGTGGGCTGTGACTATATCAAACTGCTCAGGTGGGAGGGAATCTGAAGATTCCCGCCGCATGGGTAATGAATCGCAAATATAGTAAATGTCCAGAAAATACTAATGGCCATAACTATACGCAGGAGCGATTAATCTTTACCTAACCAGCACCGGATTGTTTCTAATAAAATGTTCTTTAGTTAGGTACCAGACACAGCTGCTCAAACCCTGTCTGACCCTTCTTACCATACAAAGAGGAATTCCTCTGTCCAGCGACCACTTACATTAAACAAAATTACAGTCATTATTAAGGGGGACATTATCTATAAAACATACTATTTGGTTTTATTATTTAACGATTGAGTCGCCCGCTAGACGCACACAAACTCTACCGTAAATGCGCATGGCCGAGGCGCCATCACGCGGCTGCGAGTATCCGCATGCACGGGAGAGAATGTGCACGTGCAGCAGGCACGCGCATGGGGTGGATATATGGCAACGTGTAGCATGATATTTTTCCGACTTCGACACCCGCTACTGGGGGTGCGAGGAAAAGGCTAAGAATTCCTAGCCCACCCGCTGGCGGTGATGCAGGGCAGTCTGGAGCGAGTGCTGACATCTGGTCCGGACTGAAGGACCTGCCAATGATTACTGACATGTCGTCTACTGTCACTGCATATGATTCTCTCACCATGGAAAGAATGGTGGAGGATTATATGAGTGACCGCATCCATGTAGGCACGTCAGACAGTCCGTACGTATACTGGCAGGAAAAAGAGGCAATTTGGAGGCCCTTGCACAAACTGGCTTTATTCTACCTAAGTTGCCCTCCCTCCAGTGTGTACTCCGAAAGAGTGTTTAGTGCAGCCGCTCACCTTGTCAGCAATCGGCGTACAAGGTTACTTCCAGAAAATGTGGAGAAAATGATGTTCATCAAAATTAATTATAATCAATTCCTCCGTGGAGACATTCACCAGCAGCAATTGCCTCCAGAAAGTACACGGGGACCTGAGATGGTGGATTCCAGTGGGGACGAATTAATAATCTGTGAGGAGGGGAATGTACACAGTGAAAGGGGTGAGGAATCGGAGGATGATGATGAGGTGGACATCTTGCCTCTGTAGAGCCAGTTTGTGCAAGGAGAGATTGATTGCTTCTTTTTGGTGGGGGCACAAACCAACCAGTCATTTCAGTCACAGTCGTGTGGCAGACCCTGTCGCTGAAATGATGGGTTCGTTAAAGTGTGCATGTCCTGTTTATACAACATAAGGGTGGGTGGGAGGGCCCAAGGACAATTACATCTTGCACCTCTTTTTTTCTTTCATTTCTCTTTGCATCATGTGCTGTTTGGGGACAATTTTTTTTGAAGGGCCATCCTGCCTGACACTGCAGTGCCACTCCTAGATGGGCCAGGTGTTTGTGTCGGCCACTTGTGTCGCTTAGCTTAGTCACACAGCCAACTTGGTGCGCCTCTTTTTTTCTTTGCATTATGTGCTGTTTGGGGACAATTTTTTGGAAGGGCCATCCTGTCTTGATTGACACTGCAGTGCCACTCCTAGATGGGCCAGGTGTTTGTGTTGGCCACTTGTGTCGCTTAGCTTAGTCACACAGCCACCTTGGTGCGCCTCTTTTTTTCTTTGCATCATGTGCTGTTTGGGGACAATTTTTTGGAAGTGCCATCCTGTCTTGATTGACACTGCAGTGCCACTCCTAGATGGGCCAGGTGTTTGTGTCGGCCACTTGTGTCGCTTAGCTTAGTCACACAGCCACCTTGGTGCGCCTCTTTTTTTCTTTGCATCATGTGCTGTTTGGGGACAATTTTTTGGAAGTGCCATCCTGTCTTGATTGACACTGCAGTGCCACTCCTAGATGGGCCAGGTGTTTGTATCGGCCACTTGTGTCGCTTAGCTTAGTCACACAGCCACCTTTTTGCGCCTCTTTTTTTCTTTGCTTCATGTGCTGTTTGGGGACAATTTTTTTGAAGGGCCATCCTGCCTGACACTGCAGTGCCACTCCTAGATGGGCCAGGTGTTTGTGTCGGCCACTTGTGTCGCTTAGCTTAGCCATCCAGCGACCTCGGTGCAAATTTTAGGACTAAAAATAATATTGTGAGGTGTGAGGTGTTCAGAATAGACTGGAAATTAGTGGAAATTATGGTTATTGAGGTTAATAATACTATGGGATCAAAATGACCCCCAAATTCTATGATGTAAGCTGTTTTTTAGGGTTTTTTGAAAAAAACACCCGAATCCAAAACACACCCGAATCCAACTAAAAAATTTCGGTGAGGTTTTGCCAAAACGTGTCCGAATCCAAAACACGGCCGCGGAACCGAACCCAAAACCAAAACACAAAACGCGAAAAAATTTCCGGTGCACATCACTAATATATATACACACTGCTCAAAAAAATAAAGGGAACACTAAAATAACACATCCTAGATCTGAATTAATGAAATATTCTTATTAAATACTTTGTTCTTTACATAGTTGAATGTGCTGACAACAAAATCACACAAAAATTATCAATGGAAATCAAATTTATTAACCCATGGAGGTCTGGATTTGGAGTCACACTCAAAATTAAAGTGGAAAAACACACTACAGGCTGATCCAACTTTGATGTAATGTCCTTAAAACAAGTCAAAATGAGGCTCAGTAGTGTGTGTGACCTCCACGTGACTGTATGACCTCCCTACAACTCACACAAGTGGCTCAGGTAGTGCAGCTCATCCAGGATGGCACATCAATGCGAGCTGTGGCAAGAAGGTTTGCTGTGTCTGTCAGCGTAGTGTCCAGAGCTTGGAGGCGCTACCAGGAGACAGGCCAGTACATCAGGAGACGTGTAGGAGGCCGTAGGAGGGCAACAACCCAGCAGCAGGACTGCTACCTCTGCCTTTGTGCAAGGAGGAACAGGAGGAGCACTGCCAGAGACCTGCAAAATGACCTCCAGCAAGCCGCAAATGTGCATGTGTCTACTCAAACGATTAGAAACAAACTCCATGAGGGTGGTATGAGGGCCCGATGTCCACAGGTGGGGGTTGTGCTTACAGCCCAACACCGTGCAGGACGTTTGGCATTTGCCAGAGAACACCAAGATTGGCAAATTTGCCACTGGCGCCCTGTGCTCTTCACAGATAAAAGCAGGTTCTCACTGAGCACATGTGACAGAGTCTGGAGACGCCAAGGAGAATGTTCTGCTGCCTGCAATATCCTCCAGCGTGACCGGTTTGGCAGTGGGTCAGTAATGGTGTGGGGTGGCATTTCTTTGGGGGGGCCGCACAGCCCTCCATGTGCTCACCAGAGGTAGCCTGACTGCCATTAGGTACTGAGATGAGATCCTCAGACCCCTTGTGAGACCATATGCTGGTGCGGTTGGCCCTGGGTTCCTCCTAATGCAAGACAATGCTAGACCTCATGTGGCTGGAGTATGTCAGCAGTTCCTGCAAGACGAAGGCATTGATGCTATGGACTGGCCCGCCTGTTCCCCAGACCTGATTCCAATTGAGCACTTCTGGGACATCATGTCTCGCTCCATCCACCAATGCCACGTTGCACCACAGACTGTCCAGGAGTTGGCGGATGCTTTAGTCCAGGTCTGGGAGGAGATCCCTCAGGAGACCATCCGCCACCTCATCAGGAGCATGCCCAGGCATTGTAGGCAGGTCATACAGGCACGTGGAGGCCACACACACTACTGAGCCTCATTTTGACTTGTTTTAAGGACATTACATCAAAGCTGGATCAGCCTGTAGTGCGTTTTTCCACTTTAATTTCGAGTGTGACTCCAAATCCAGACCTCCATGGGTTAATAAATTTGATTTCCTTTGATAATTTTTGTGTGATTTTGTTGTCAGCACATTCAACTATGTAAAGAACAAAGTATTTAATAAGAATATTTCATTCATTCAGATCTAGGATGTGTTATTTTAGTGTTCCCTTTATTTTTTTGAGCAGTGTATATATATATATATATATATATATATATATATATATATACAGGTTGAGTATCCCATATCCAAATATTCCGAAATACGGAATATTCCGAAATACGGACTTTTTTGAGTGAGAGTGAGATAGTGAAACCTTTGTTTTTTGATGGCTCAATGTACACAAACTTTGTTTAATACACAAAGTTATTAAAAATATTGTATTAAATGTCCTTCAGGCTGTGTGTATAAGGTGTATATGGAACATAAATGAATTGTGTGAATGTAGACACACTTTGTTTAATGCACCAAGTTATAAAAAATATTGGCTAAAATGACCTTCAGGCTGTGTGTATAAAGTGTATATGTAACATAAATGCATTCTGTGCTTAGATTTAGGTCCCATCACCATGATATCTCATTATGGAATGCAATTATTCCAAAATACGGAAAAATCCCATATCCAAAATACCTCTGGTCCCAAGCATTTTGGATAAGGGAGACTCAACCTGTATATGTATGTATGTGTACCAGAGAAGCTATTAGCGCCACAGATACAGTATCCACAATCACAAGACTAGTACCATAACCATGTAATATAATGACTGTAGTTGCCTAGTAGACACTCCCTATGGTATATCAGGGCGTCAGCTTACCACCTCAAATGTATTAGACACGTGTATAGGTGCCTAAGTATAGGACTTGGAAACAGAGAATGAGGTATTTAAAAGCGACCAACGTTGTCCAAAAAACTATGGGACTAGACAGTTATAAATTTAAAAGTACAAAAATTTATTACAGACCGTAGCACTAAAAAACGGAGTGTCACTGGATAAAAACAGCTATAGTAAAGTAACATACGTACAAAACATGGAAATGTAAAATATAAAAAACACAAAAAATACGTAAAACATAAAAGATAAAAGGCTAAAACTGATGCAAAAGAGGAGAGAAAATTAGCTTAACTTCAGAGGGTGAGGTTAAATCAAGTGGCACCCAACACGTTTCGTCCCATCTGGACTTCATCAAGGGGTGATATGTATGTGTATGTATATATATATATATATATATATATATATATATATATATAGGTGGGTATGGAAAGTAGATGGTCTCTAGGTCGACAGGGTCTTTAGGTCGACAGGGTCTAGGTCAACTGGTCAAAAGCTTGACATGAGTTTTTTATGGTTTCTATGGTGTTATTTTCTTTGTAGAGTGACCGGGAACCCCAATTAGTGCACCGTGTTCGCTCGCCATGCTTTGGGCAAGGTGCCCTGCTCCGCTACCACTTCGCTCGGCAAAGGTTACCATTCCAATCGTAGTCAACGTGGACCATTAAGTATGAAAAGGTTCAAGAAGAAAAGAAAACAAACGTGAAAAACGCATGTCGACCTTTTGACATATTGACCTAGAACCTGTCGACCTAGAGACCCTGTCGACCTAGAAACCCTGTTGACCTAGTTACTGTCGACCTAGAGACCGGATCCCATATATATATATATATATATGTGTGTGTGTTGCCTCTTTCAAAAGATGTCTGAGATAAGCTGGCATTCCGCACCTCCAGAAAACTCAGACGGGCAGCGGGATATCGCTATAAACTACACTGTTAGTGTGTCTTGAGTACCGAGGATGGGAATGCCTGACTTATATAGTATAATTGCCATTTGAACTAGTGATCATTAATGTCTATTGAAGACACAGATAAACACAGCATTCAGAGCTATCTAGGTCAGGTGCCGCAGACCATTTCTTGTTCACAAATTGGTATAGGCAGGTAATAGGAATGTTGCCACTTGTTTACCATTTTGGATGGTTAGTTTTCCTAGACAAATTCTGTTCCCTCTCCCATCCATGGTACTACTACTCCTCTTATTTCATCTGACAGAATTGTTAGGATGTTGATGCAGCGGGATAGTGGTAATATAATAGAAGTCATCTTGTTATATTTTTTTTAAAGTACTGTTCAATGTCATTACTGCTGAAAAATATGTGTGTACAAGTAGATGATGTGGGAGAGTAACTGTGCACACCAGCAGATGCCTTGAGACAACAGGAGTGGTTCGCTGTACTCACTATTATACACACTGGATCTCATGGAGCGGAGAATTGTGTGCAGGTAATCACAGATCTCTGAGTAGCTAAGTGGAAGACCTGCATTTCTCACTGTGGCACGCTAATCCAGTGAAGAAGATAGCGGCATGCATGCGCAGTTATAACCCTATCTTGGTAAATGAAATGAGGCCTCCTTGATGGAGCAATATGGAACGCAGCAACAACAAGTTCTGAGGAGTAGACTGTCATGAAAGGCAGGGCCGTAACTAGATGTGTGCGAAAGGGGCACCGCACATAGCGCTGCAGGGTAGGGGGCGCTGTTGGCAGCACTTGTTAATTATCTGTTTTAATTACTTTTACTTGCAGCTTTACCCCTCTTTGAAGCCTAGTATCTCCTGACCGCCGCTGTCTCCTACTCTGACCCCTTCTGTCGCTAATACCTATACAACATTCGTGAACTCAAGTTGAGATTTCATATTTATTCAGTCACACTGTCCTTTATTGCATTTCAAGATGCTGATATACCCGGGATTCAAACCCATTGCCTGTGGCATTGCAGTCAGACAATCTATTCATTGAGCTATGTGCCCTTGCATAGAAAGGTAGATAATTCTAAGATAGACAATTCTATTTGTAGCTTACCTTGTACTTTGTGAAAAAATAATCAGCATTGTGGCTGAGAAGATCTATGTAGTGTGCGGCTAGAAGGGATTGTATGTGCGGCTGCACACTACATAGATCTGATCAATTGTAATGCAGATTATTAATTTACAAAGTACCAGTAGCTTAGGAAGGGGCCTTATAGCATGGGTATTCTCTGGGATCAATCTTGTCATGTCCCTTCCCCGCGAAAAAATGTGAAGGGGGGGGGGGGGGTACCAATGCTCTCTTTTTGCACAGGGCACCAAAAAGTCTAGTTACAGCTCTGATGAAAGGCCATTGCTGTGTTACTGCTTCCCTGCTACCCTTTCCACTAAGTGAAAAGTACACCGTGTGTCGGTTGTCTGGATTGATTGCTGTGTAGAAGACAAAAAACATAAAAAATATGTTTATTATTACACGACTGAGATTGTCAGGACCAATGGCGCCGAGATGGGGGGAGGGGTCAGGAACTCTTTACCCGGGCCCAGGCCTGTTTGAGGAGTCCAGTGGGGACCTGACCCTGACTCCTGTCCACCCTCTACCCTCTCCACTTCCATGTCAGGCTGCGGTGCGGTACTTTGGATAGGGAGAAATTGACAGCTGTTACAGCAACCTCTTTCCCACGCCCAGCACACGCTTCTGTGTTCTGGTCTGGGGAGAAAGGCGGCTGCAGCAGCAGCAGTCAGTCCTCTCTCTCCCTGCGCAGTGAGCGGTGGCGGATTGAGGAGCAATCGCACTTAACACCCCACTACCCCCCACAGTGACGTGCGGTGAGGTGAGGCAGAGCCTTTCCTGTCATACTAACAAGGCAAGGCTTCCTTCCTCTGGTATTGGCACTCCTCCCATTCACCCTCAGGTGTTTTAATTAGCTGGGTTCCTGCATTTCAGATCACACATTGATAAGGCCCTATTTAGAAGTAAGTCCTGTATAAATTTATAGAATGTGATAATATTAGGGATGTTAGGGACCCATGTGATGAAGTCACCTGGCCGCGGTACATGGGCCCGCATATTTGCGCAAATGTGTGCTAAGAACTTCAATTATACTCCATGTTAATTGTGAGGGTTTATTTAAATTATTTTTATTATCAGTGTTCTTAGTGCTAAGAGTGTGCATCTGCATCTCTCTTCCCCCAGCATACTAACATATAAGCCAGAGTTTTGACTAAATAAAGTATATGAAAAATTAAAAGAATATATTAGAAATATCTTCTTTGTATTGTTCTAATCATTTTTATAGTCAAATTTCTTTTTTTTTGTATAATCTGTTTTTATTGAAACAAACACTGACTCATAACAGCTTATAAACATGTATGAATGTCAATCATCTGCGTAATAAAGCGATAAAGTTGAACATAGACAAATTGATAGCCGAATTTTCAGTATGGTCAAAGTCTGTGTTAACATTTTAAAACTGAGAAGAAGGAAAAAAAAAACAAAAACAACAAAAAAAAAAAAAAAAAAAACATGGCAGAGCATAGGTATAGAACAAGAAAAGGAAAACAACAAAGGAGAGAGGTGAACTGAACCGAGCGTGCTGAGAGAAGGAGGGTAGAATATGTGTAGTGGATTGATAGATTTAAACATGCTGGTCTAGGACCTATATCAAATATCGAACTACGAAGTGGCCCCCATCACCCGCTTCATTTTGCGGAGGAGATGTAAGTCTTATACGACTCAGAAGTCTTGTATTCTATCCAAGGCAACCACATCGCAATAAATTCGGAGCGTCTGTCTCCAGCGCTCAATAATACATCTTCTATATTCATGTAATAGTCTAGTCTGGAGAACCAGGTACAACGTGAAGGAGGACTAGTGGACCTCCACAAAGTGGGAATTACTGCCCGTGCAGCGTTGCCAAGGTGTCGTAGTAAAGATGACTTATAAGTAGAGATTGGGGTAGTGGAGTGGTTTAGTAACCAAAAAGCCGGGTCAGATGGTACAGGAGCATGTAGGATATCACCGGAAGTGGAAATTACAGCATCCCAGAAACTTTTAATGAGGGGACAGGTCCACCAGATGTGTAATAGAGAACCCAGGTCCCCGTGGCACCTCCAGCAGGCAGGTGAGACAGATGGGGAAATTACGTGTAAGAGGGTAGGGTGTCTATACCATCTCATCAAGATCTTGTATTGTGTTTCTCTGACCTGTATACATATGGAGCTCTTATGGGCTTTAAGAAAAATAGAGTCCCATTCCCTATCTGAGAGTGAGATGTTCAGATCCTTCTCCCATTTTTGGGTGAAGAGGGGAGGGGTCGGGGAGTCAGACGTATTTAGGAGTCTATACAGGGAGGACACAGTATGTAAGGGATTTATGGGGGCCACACACATTTTTTCAAACGCGGTCAGCTCCCTTGACGCCTGACGGTACATATTATCTGTGTATAGAAAGTGTCGGACCTGCAGGAACTTCCAGAAGTCCGCCTGTGGGATCTCCCATTTCTCTCGTATTTCCGAGAACTGTTTAATCCCAGACGGGTGAACTAGTTGACCCACTCTAAAAAGTCCCTCTAACGCCCAATTGTGATAATACCCCAGTGAGAGGCCTGGTGGGAAGGTCGGGTTGCTCAAAAAGGAGGTGAGGGGGCCAAAAACAGAGGAGATGTACGATCTTCGCCGTATCCCTTTCCAAAAAGAAAGTGTAGGAGAGACCGTCGGGTGAGGGTGTGGCAGTTTGGGCAAGGTCGGGAGCCAGGGGAAAATTTCTGGGAATAGCTGCAAACATAAACCCTCCAAGACCACCCATTGTTTACTCTCCCGGCTCCTGGTCCAATCCAAGACTCTATTTAAGAGGATTGCCTGGTAATAGGTTTTGATATCTGGGAGTTGAAACCCACCTTTTTGAGGCGGGCGAGTCAGGATGGATCTACTAATTCTGGGTCTCTTACGACGCCAAATAAATTGTTGGATCAAAGATCCCACAGTCCGGAACCAGGAGTCAGGGATCTGAATTGGTAAGGTCTGGAGGAGATATAGCAGTTTGGGTAATGTGTTCATCTTCACAACGTTGATTCTGCCTAGCCAGGAGAGATTTTGGTATTGCCATCTGCAATAATCATTTCTAATGGCTTGGAGAATAGGGTGAAAGTTCAAGGACAGCAGACGTGAAGGGTCGCCGGATAGCTGGACTCCCAGGTATGTGATGTGGGAGTCCCGCCATTGGAAAGGGAACTTGGCTTTCAAACCAGTCAAGACCGCTTGGGGGGTTGAAATATGAAGGGCATAGGATTTAGATGTGTTGATTTTAAAACCTGAGAGTGAGCCAAAAACATCCAATTCACCCATCAGGTGGGGAAGTGAGAGCGCAGGGTGTGTGACCGTCGTCAGTAGATCGTCTGCAAATAGAGCAAGTTTATAGTCTATGTTACCTATTTGTAGCCCCGTAATCTCATTATTCGCTCTAATAGCCCTGGCCAGGGCTTCAATACAAAGAACAAAAATCAGGGGGGACAAGGGGCAACCCTGTCTCGTTCCGTTACTTATAAGGAAGTTGTCAGAAAGGGTCCCGTTAACCCGCACTTTGGCCGATGGTTGTATGTACAGTGATAATATTCTATGGAGGGCTCGTGGGCCCAACCCAATATGCTCCAGCACCGCCCTCATGAAATCCCAATCTACCCTGTCAAAAGCCTTTTCGGCATCTGTAGACAGCAACACAGTGGATGTCTTGCTGCTAGAGGCCAAATGGATAAGGCTTAGGAGTTTTGTCGTATTATCTTTTGCCTCACGACCGGGGACAAACCCCACCTGGTCGTTGTGGATGAGTGATGGGAGAAATTCGTTTAATCTAAGCGCCATTAATTTCGCAAAAAATTTAAGATCCAAATTGAGCAGGGAGATTGGCCTGTAACTGGAGCATACTGAGGGGTCCTTTCCTTGTTTAGGGATCACAGTAATGTGGGCCTCAAGTGATCGTCTGGTAAAGTGGGTTTCAGCGGAGATGGAGTTAAAGGCCTGCAGTAGTTTAGGAGCGAGAGCTTCCCTAAACGTCTTATAATAAGTGGCTGTGAAGCCATCTGGGCCTGGACTTTTACGTAGAGGTGCGGTAGAGATAACGTGTTCCACCTCAGTCAAAGTGAAAGGTGCTTCTAGAGAGTCTCGATCAGACATTGACAACTGAGGGAATGCCACGTCAGCTAAATATTTCCTGGATCTCAACATATTTGAAAGGGGATCATGAGCTTGGGAAGGGTCACCTAGGTTGTATAAGGTATTGTAATAATTTTTAAAGCATGCTGCTATCTCTGGGGACTTAAAACATAGGGAACCCGCACTGTTTTTCATTGAGGGAATAAAAGAAGCCAGTCTCTGGGATCTGAGTGCCTGAGCCAGCAGGCGTCCCGGTTTATTTCCCCACTTATAATATTTGCTATTACATTTACGCAAGGAGGCTTGGGTTTTATTATTGAGGGTCAACCGGAGTTGTGTCCGGGCTTCAGACAGTTCCACCAAGTCCGATGGGGACAGGGAGGATTTGTGGCGGGACTCTAAGGAGTGAATTTTATGCAGTAGTGTGGTGATTAAGGCCTGGCTATTCTTCTTTACAAAGGAGCCTAGTTGGATCAGTTTACCACGTATAACACATTTGTGGGCCTCCCAAATCATAATTTCGGATAGTTCCCCTGTATCGTTGATGTCAAAATAATCAGACAATGCCTTATCTAATTCTGACTTGCAATATTCATCATACAGAAGGGATTCATTGAGACGCCAGGTCCAAGGGCCAGGTGTTCGGGAGGGGGCCAAGAGGGTCAGGAATACAGGGGCATGATCTGACCAAGTAATGGAACCAATAGAGGCCTCCGCTATTAAGGGGAGGTGTTTATGGCTCAAGAACAAATAATCTAGTCGTGAGTAAACCTGATGTGGGTGCGAGAAAAATGAAAAGTCTCTGTCAGTGGGATGTGTGATCCGCCAAGAGTCAGCTAGTTGAAATTCGTGGAAGACCTTCCTAACCTGTCTATATTTGTGTTCAGAGAAGTTAGGGGCTGGTGGGGAGGTGTCAATGGAGGGGTCCATGGACCAATTTAGATCACCTCCCAGAACTACTATACCCGTCAAAAGGGCCTCAAGTCGGGGAAGGTGGGATCGAAAAAAGGGCAATTGGCCCTGATTTGGAGCATAAAGGGCTATGAGGGTGTATGTCTGGGAGAATATATTGCATTGGACTACTAGTAGTCTCCCTGGAACTAATTTATGGACAGAGACATTAGTCACTTGGAGGGCTTTGGAAAAAATTATCGCGACCCCTTTAGATTTACTTTCAGGATTGTTGGAGTAGAAAGCAAGGGGAAATCTTTGATTTACTAAGGAGGGTCCACGAGCAGAAATCTTAAAATGTGTCTCCTGAATCAGAGCCACATCCACTCTGTCAGACCGCAGCGTCCGAAGTAAATGGGACCTTTTCTCAGGGGTGTTAAGCCCTCTTGCATTAATCGAGGTGAATTTAAGTATACCTGGGAAAGACATCACATCATATCAAAACATAGGGAAGCATAACGTTCGGACAGTTCACCAAAGAAAAAAAAGAAAACGAGAACGAAGAGAAGAATGAAGAAGAGAAGAGAAAAAAAAAAATCATAGAGAATAGAAACATCATGAACATAGAAACATCCGCAATGGGGAAGCAGGTAAGTATATTTACCAGCATCTCCATGTGGCACAACGGCCGTGTGCGGGACTGGGGTAAGGGAGTCACCCCTGCAGGCACCACTTCGTAGCATAACCATTGTAAGAAACCGATATAAACTATAGAAAAATAATAATGGTCAACAGTATTAACCGGTAGTAACAAGTAACTATCTTCTAGCAAAGTCACATCACTGGACTCCAGGGCTGAAGGAGAAACCGGAGGGGATACAGCAAGACGAGGCAGAGGTGGTATAAAGCCACATAAAACTCGCCTCACCCGTCATATCACGGTTAGAGTGTTCAGTCCTTCTGAAGAAAACGAAAAGGATCAATTGGCAGAGTATTGAGGAACAGTACCTTCAGATAGGTGAGGAATCCTGGCGTGCAGTGAGGGGCCCCGAGGTTTTTTTTTTTTGAGAACTGCCGACCACTTGCCATGCCGTTCCACTCCCCGCAGGTCGTGGCGGGTGCAGATCCGGGAGGATGATGTCCCAATCCGGGACCTTCAAGGGTGGGAGACCGAGATCGGAGCAGAAGGTGGGGATGTCAGATGGGGTATGGAGAGTGTATATCTTTCCTGAAGATGATACCTGTAGGCTGAAGGGGAAACCCCATCTGTACTTCAGCTGACGCTTGCGGAGTTCTTCCGTGAGGGGGCGGAGGATCTTTCTTTGTTGAAGGGTATGCCAGGAGAGATCCTGAAAGATGGAAATTGGGTCGTCATTGAAGACCAGGTCATCTATGTGACGTGCTTTATTCATAATTTCTTCCTTCTGAGAGTAATAATGTAGTCGACATATGACGTCTCGGGGTCGATCGGAAGAAAGCCCCCTCGGCTTGAGAGCACGGTGGGCTCTGTCGAACGTGATGACGGCAGCTGGGTCGTTGCCCAGGACTGTGTTGAATATTTTCGTCAAGGCATCTACTAAGCCTGTCTGGGGAACCTCCTCAGGGATACCTCTCACTCGGATGTTATTTCTCCTACCTCTGTTGTCCAAATCCAATACTCGGGTCCGTAGTGAGCGGATTTCGTCTGATTGGGTTTTAATAACATCTGTTAAGGATCCCATAAAGGTATCGGTAGAATCACGATGAGCTTCCAGCGTGTCCACCCTATCAGAAAGCTGCGAGATATCCTGTTTGATGGATGCCAGCTCTCTTCGTATGGTGTCTTGGAGATCCTGCTTAGTTGGGAGTGTTTTCATAAATTGCAGGATATCCTGAAGAGCGGTATCGCTGTGTGAGTGTGAGGTAGATTGCTCCATCCTTAACGGGGAGGCAGAGGAAGCAGAATGACAGGAAGACGGGCTTGAGGGGGAGAGGTCTCCAGAAAGCTTTGCAGGAGTAGGTTGTAGGAATGATCTCATTCCCGGTTGGGTCGCGGTCTCCTTAGGTAGTGTAGTATTACCTTTCTTTTTCCCGGATCTGACCATGTTTAAAAGAAGTTAGGTAGGTAAGTGATAGCAAGAGACGGCATGAGCACAATCCCGGTGTTGCTCGTTACGCTGTGAAGTGCCTACAGCATGGTGACTCCCCGTGGAATGGCATTAACACGACATCAATCAGTTTCCGCCATTAATAGATCGGGCTCATCGTAGGCATTGGATCCCGTCTCCCCGGTAATGTGGAGGGAGGTGTAGGACCACTGTATCACCGGCTCTCCGAGGGCGGCCCACGGCTCTTTGCAAAATCTGGCAGGTAAGTGTAAGGGCACTTGAATCGCATATAAACTATGTATATGGGTGAGCCACTAGGGGGAGCTCCAACCCAGGATATGTAATCCAAAGGGCACCTCCACTGTAAAATAGAAGATAGGCCTGCTGCACAGAGATAATGCAAAAATGTAAAGGATATGGCCACTTGTCAGGCCTGCGGTAGGTGGAAGGGGGTTCATATATATACAGAGCAGGTGTTTGCGGGTTTGTGCTCGGGGCCCGCTGTGTCGGCCTGAACCCCTCTCAACTGTAGTCCCCGGTTTCCAGGTGGATGATGCCGAGGCCTCGGCCGTCGGTGTCACGCTGGGAGCGGCCGTGGATGGGTGTTAATGGGGGGAGAGGCGTCACACGGCAGGACACTCACCCACCAGAGTAGATTCAGCTCTGGTGTCCTCTGCAGCAGTCCCCCGTCCTCTTCCGTGAGCCTCCGGATCCGTGCGCCGGCCGAGAGCTCGCTCCAAGATGGCCGCCGGGCCCCCGCGGCTCCGTCACTCCCTGGTGCCTCCAGCGATTCCGGACACCCGTCGCAGCCGGCGGCAACAGGAGACGCTCCTCCAGCAGGTCTAGCGGTGAGTAGGGCTCCAGTAGGCAGGGGAGAGGTGCGCGGCACCCTCCCGCGGTTCCGGAAGTGCGTGCCGGCTTGAAAGAAAAATCCAGGTCCCGGTCCGGCGGCCGTCTGTAGGCCGCAACCCGCGGGAGCTCCACGAGCTGCTCCCCGATTCCGCAGCTACTACAGGGCTCGCCCAAGGGGTCAGGTCAGCCAGGGGGGACTCCTTGGCACTATAAAAGCAGGCTGGTGCAGGGTAATAAGGGGTTTATAAGCCCCAAATCTCCGGAGCTTTCACTACGTGCTGCTTCCTCCTTCAGCAGCCAGACCACGCCCCCGTCAAATTTCTTAAGTAAAAAGTCTATGGTAGGTAAGGCAGTACCTCATCTACCTATCTTTTCCACACATCTCTGATCAATGCTCACCAAATTTCCAGCAATATATACTGCTGCACCTGTATATAATGCCCACATGTACCCTTGGGCTTATATATTGTGTATAAATTAGAGATGAGCGGGTTCGGTTTCTTTGAATCCGAACCCGCACGAACTTCACTTTTTTTTTCACGGGTCCGAGCGACTCGGATCTTCCCGCCTTGCTCGGTTAACCCGAGCGCGCCCGAACGTCATCATGACGCTGTCGGATTCTCGCGAGACTCGGATTCTATATAAGGAGCCGCGCGTCGCCG
The DNA here is from genome assembly GCF_028390025.1 of Pseudophryne corroboree. Lineage (NCBI taxonomy): Eukaryota > Metazoa > Chordata > Amphibia > Anura > Myobatrachidae > Pseudophryne > Pseudophryne corroboree. The sequence goes on from NC_086444.1 coordinate 471,039,984, forward strand.
CCATTTTCACACGTGCATTGAGATTGATAGGGAGAGGACGTGGCTGGCGTCCTCTCCATTTAGATTAGATTTAGAAGAGAGAGAGAGAGAGAGATTGCTGTGATACTGTAGATTAGAAGAGAGTGCAGAGTGCAGACAGAGTTTAGTGACTGACGACCACAGTGACCAGTGACCACCAGAGACAGTGCAGTTGTTTGTTTTATTTAATATATCCGTTCTCTGCCTGAAAAAAATGATACACAGTCACACAGTGACTCAGTCTGTGTGCACTGCTCAGCCCAGTGTGCTGCACATCAATGTATTGTATATAAAGCTTATAATTGTGGGGGAGACTGGGGAGCACTGCAGGTTGTTATAGCAGGAGCCAGGAGTACATGATAAATAATATTATATTAAAATTAAACAGTGCACACTTTTGCTGCAGGAGTGCCACTGCCAGTGTGACTAGTGGTGACCAGTGCCTGACCACCAGTATATTAGTAGTATTGTATACTATCTCTTTATCAACCAGTCTATATTAGCAGCAGACACAGTACAGTGCGGTAGTTCACGGCTGTGGCTACCTCTGTGTCGGCACTCGGCAGGCAGTCCGTCCATCCATAATTGTATTATATACCACCTAACCGTGGTTTTTTTTTTCTTTCTTTATACCGTCGTCATAGTCATACTAGTTGTTACGAGTATACTACTATCTCTTTATCAACCAGTGTACAGTGCGGTAGTTCGCGGCTGTGGCTACCTCTGTGTCGGAACTCGGCAGGCAGTCCGTCCATCCATAATTGTATTATAATATATACCACCTAACCGTGGTTTTTTTTTCGTTCTTTATACCGTCGTCATACTAGTTGTTACGAGTATACTACTATCTCTTTATCAACCAGTGTACAGTGCGGTAGTTCACGGCTGTGGCTACCTCTGTGTCGGAACTCGGCAGGCAGTCCGTCCATCCATAATTGTATTATAATATATACCACCTAACCGTGTTTTTTTTTCCGTTCTTTATACCGTCGTCATACTAGTTGTTACGAGTATACTACTATCTCTTTATCAACCAGTGTACAGTGCGGTAGTTCACGGCTGTGGCTACCTCTGTGTCGGCACTCGGCAGGCAGTCCGTCCAACCATAATTGTATTATATACCACCTAACCGTGGTTTTTTTTTCATTCTTTATACCGTCGTCATACTAGTTGTTACGAGTATACTACTATCTCTTTATCAACCAGTGTACAGTGCGGTAGTTCACGGCTGTGGCTACCTCTGTGTCGGCACTCGGCAGGCAGTCCGTCCAACCATAATTGTATTATATACCACCTAACCGTGGTTTTTTTTTTCATTCTTTATACCGTCGTCATACTAGTTGTTACGAGTATACTACTATCTCTTTATCAACCAGTGTACAGTGCGGTAGTTCACGGCTGTGGCTACCTCTGTGTCGGCACTCGGCAGCCCGTCCATAATTGTATATACCAGTGACCTAACCGTGGTTTTTTTTTCTTTCTTTATACATACATACTAGTTACGAGTATACTATCTCTTTATCAACCAGTCTATATATTAGCAGCAGACACAGTACAGTGCGGTAGTTCACGGCTGTGGCTACCTCTGTGTCGGCACTCGGCAGCCCGTCCATAATTGTATATACCACCTAACCGTGGTTTTTTTTTCTTTCTTTATACATACATACTAGTTACGAGTATACTATCTCTTTATCAACCAGTCTATATATTAGCAGCAGACACAGTACAGTGCGGTAGTTCACGGCTGTGGCTACCTCTGTGTCGGCACTCCGCAGCCCGTCCATAATTGTATATACCAGTGACCTAACCGTGGTTTTTTTTTCTTTCTTTATACATACATACTAGTTACGAGTATACTATCTCTTTATCAACCAGTCTATATATTAGCAGCAGACACAGTACAGTGCGGTAGTTCACGGCTGTGGCTACCTCTGTGTCGGCACTCGGCAGCCCGTCCATAATTGTATATACCAGTGACCTAACCGTGGTTTTTTTTTCTTTCTTTATACATACATACTAGTTACGAGTATACTATCTCTTTATCAACCAGTCTATATATTAGCAGCAGACACAGTACAGTGCGGTAGTTCACGGCTGTGGCTACCTCTGTGTCGGCACTCGGCAGCCCGTCCATAATTGTATATACCACCTAACCGTGGTTTTTTTTTCTTTCTTTATACATACATACTAGTTACGAGTATACTATCTCTTTATCAACCAGTCTATATATTAGCAGCAGACACAGTACAGTGCGGTAGTTCACGGCTGTGGCTACCTCTGTGTCGGCACTCGGCAGCCCGTCCATAATTGTATATACCAGTGACCTAACCGTGGTTTTTTTTTCTTTCTTTATACATACATACTAGTTACGAGTATACTATCTCTTTATCAACCAGTCTATATATTAGCAGCAGACACAGTACAGTGCGGTAGTTCACGGCTGTGGCTACCTCTGTGTCGGCACTCGGCAGCCCGTCCATAATTGTATATACCACCTAACCGTGGTTTTTTTTTCTTTCTTTATACATACATACTAGTTACGAGTATACTATCTCTTTATCAACCAGTCTATATATTAGCAGCAGACACAGTACAGTGCGGTAGTTCACGGCTGTGGCTACCTCTGTGTCGGCACTCCGCAGCCCGTCCATAATTGTATATACCAGTGACCTAACCGTGGTTTTTTTTTCTTTCTTTATACATACATACTAGTTACGAGTATACTATCTCTTTATCAACCAGTCTATATATTAGCAGCAGACACAGTACAGTGCGGTAGTTCACGGCTGTGGCTACCTCTGTGTCGGCACTCGGCAGCCCGTCCATAATTGTATATACCACCTAACCGTGGTTTTTTTTTCTTTCTTTATACATACATACTAGTTACGAGTATACTATCTCTTTATCAACCAGTCTATATTAGCAGCAGACACAGTACAGTGCGGTAGTTCACGGCTGTGGCTACCTCTGTGTCGGCACTCGGCAGCCCGTCCATAATTGTATATACCACCTAACCGTGGTTTTTTTTTCTTTCTTTATACATACATACTAGTTACGAGTATACTATCTCTTTATCAACCAGTCTATATATTAGCAGCAGACACAGTACAGTGCGGTAGTTCACGGCTGTGGCTACCTCTGTGTCGGCACTCGGCAGCCCGTCCATAATTGTATGTACACTGCAGTGCCACTCCTAGATGGGCCCGGTGTTTGTGTCGGCCACTAGGGTCGCTAATCTTACTCACACAGCTACCTCATTGCGCCTCTTTTTTTCTTTGCGTCATGTGCTGTTTGGGGAGGGTTTTTTGGAAGGGCCATCCTGCGTGACACTGCAGTGCCACTCCTAGATGGGCCCGGTGTTTGTGTCGGCCACTAGGGTCGCTAATCTTACTCACACAGCTACCTCATTGCGCCTCTTTTTTTCTTTGCGTCATGTGCTGTTTGGGGAGGGTTTTTTGGAAGGGACATCCTGCGTGACACTGCAGTGCCACTCCTAGATGGGCCCGGTGTTTGTGTCGGCCACTAGGGCCGCTTATCTTACTCACACAGCGACCTCGGTGCAAATTTTAGGACTAAAAATAATATTGTGAGGTGTGAGGTATTCAGAATAGACTGAAAATGAGTGTAAATTATGGTTTTTGAGGTTAATAATACTTTGGGATCAAAATGACCCCCAAATTCTATGATTTAAGCTGTTTTTTAGTGTTTTTTGAAAAAAACACCCGAATCCAAAACACACCCGAGTCCGACAAAAAAAATTCGGTGAGGTTTTGCCAAAACGCGTTCGAACCCAAAACACGGCCGCGGAACCGAACCCAAAACCAAAACACAAAACCCGAAAAATTTCAGGCGCTCATCTCTAGTATAAATCTGGCTCTGGTACTAGCCAGTGTCTCCTGAGCCATTTATTTCACCGCATGTCTCTGACCCCCCATCTGTCCCTGGCTGACCACGAACCGGAGCAAACCCTGTGTTGGCACAAACATGCAGTAGTCTATTTTTTTACATACATCTCACAGAGGGGGCCTGACCACACCTTCCAGTATTGGTCACGCCCCCTCACAGTATCTGGGCCCGGCAAAGCTGTCAGCAGGCCTGGGCAGGACCAGATTAATAATGGGGTAGATGGAACTACAGCTTCAAGCCTTCACTTAAAAAATAGGCCCAACATTTTTATGGCACACATTTGCCATAAATCATACAGTACATTTTAAAATTGTATTTCTAGTTTTCTCACAAATTCTGCACATTTTCTGTTTTTAGGCATTTAAGGAGAGAGAGGAGCTGATAGTGTAGGGATGGCCCGGCCATCCTGTGGCTTGCCAGCTGTTGTGAAACTACACTTCCCAGCAAGACCTTCCACAGTTTTAGCATTCCCTAATAGTAAAACTGTGGCAGGACATGCTGGGACTTGTAGTTTCACAACTGATGGATAGCCACAGGTTGGAAAGGCCTGGTGTAGGGGATGTACACACCCACATAGCACTGGCCACAGCGTCTCCGCTTCTCAGCATAGGCCCTTGAACATTTTTATCCCCTGGCCCATGTGGCCCTTAATTTGGCCCTGGAGATTGGGAGAAGAATTACAGTGGTTAGCATACCTCCCAACTTTTAATGCTTACAAAGAGGTACACACGCGCGGTGAAGCCGCGTGCGCTCCTAAAAAAGAGGTGTGGCCTACGAAACGGGGCGTGGCTTCGCAGGAGGAGCTGCTGGCATGTTCTCTCTCTCTCTGTCTGCACTGTCTGTCTGCACTGTCTGTCTGTGCACAGCGTCTATTCACCGCTGCTCTGCTAAGCAGGGCAGCGAGAGACAGAGCCTCCCAACTGCCCACTCCCACCACGGGACACTGCGGTCCGCGGGTGGGACAGCGGGACAGTCCCTAAAAAACGGGACTGTCCTGCAAAAATCGGGACAGTTGGGAGGTAGTTAGTAGCTATAAAACAATAACCATGGTTAGGCTTTGTGAAAATCAAGGTAAAAAACATTGGCTATTAGTTATTTGTTACTTTTAGAACTAAAAGATCTTGTGCAATGATATATAAAGCTAAATAGGATCTATAAACTAGATCTATACATAATAATGAAAGACATTTTTAACACAGCTCAGCACAAAATAAAAATAGCAGTTTGCCTAATGAGACTGGGTAGTCTCCGACTCCACAGGATATATAATTGTGAGCAGGATAACTTTAGTTACACTTATTCTTCTCTCTGTGTCAGGTGTGAACATGAATAAATTAATTATAAAACATACATATCTCAGAATTATAGTAAATTAGTCATTTAATATAGATTCATTTAAATATTATAACTTGCCCTGCAGAGACATTCACATTATAGCATAATGTCTGAAGTTGTAATGAATCAAACTAAAATGTGAGCATATCGTAGATGGCAACCAATAATTCACACAGCATTTTGGAAATAATTAGATTCTGTTTATGGATTCAGAGTTCAAATAGAAAGAGTGAAAACTGCCCTGACCCCCTGGTTAGTAATTAACGGCCTAATTCAGACCTGATCGCAGCAGCAACATTTTTCTCTAATGGGCAAAACCATGGGGCTAATTCATACTGGATCGTTGTGCTGAGCGTCCCCTGCACATCTACAATCAGATCTGAATCACTCCCCCATGTGCACTGCAGGGAGGGGGGGGGGGGGGGGGGGGCAGATGTAACATATGCAGAGAGAGTTATATTTGGGTGGGGTGTGTTCAAACTGAAACTGCAGTGTAAAAAGCCAGTATTTACCCTGCACAGAAACGATATAACCCACCCAAATCTAACTTTCTCTGCACATGCTATATCTGCCCCCCCCTCCACCCCCCCCCATTCCCCCTACAGTGCAACATGATTTTGCCCATTAGAGAAAGATTTTGCTTTTACGATCAGGTCTGAATTAGGCCCTAAACTCACTACTCCAACAGAAAGATAAATCCCACTCCGCCTTTGCTGCAGTCCCCACAATACTTGTCTTCCTCTGTTGTAAACCTTACAGCTCACTCTGTAAATTATTTGATTAATGTCACAGAGCATAAATACCTTTTTATTGTAACTGTTTCAGTGACACATCATGCCATATTAACAATAGGCAGCCAGGGCTGCCGCCTAGGAACTGTGGCATAACCCGAACTGGGGCTCTGTGTGGCATAAATAGCTGCACCACAGTTTTTTTCTACTCATTTGTCATGCATGGAGTGTTACACACCATACTTTTAACAACATCATCAGTATATGATTTCAACATTTTATTTGTAAGGACCCCAACAAGTTAGTTGCCCAAGTGCCCCCCGCACCACACACACAGACACACACACACACAGACACACACACACACACACCGTAATACTGCTCTGATGACATCAGAACTTTAAGAAATATAAAGAGGCTTCCTCTTTATGTCTACTGAATTTGAACTATTTTCACTAGGTTTGGCACTAATGCAGATTGATTTGCAAGGTAGCATTGGGCCTATCCTGAAATGCCATATATTTGCTCTGGAAGATGTATGGATTCAGATCTGGGCATTTTGTAAGCTGAACTACGGCTGGCTCCAGGCCTACTAGCACTCAGAGTGAGAATTTTTGAAATAGTGCCAGATACACATATTACCCCCAGTAGTGCTGCTTACACAAACTGTCCCCAATAGTGCTCACCACCACTGCTGCTCTGTTGGTGCTGCTGCTGGCCTTTGTGTCCCATCTCCAGCAGGCATCTGAAATATGGCACAAGTTCGTGAGACAAGCAAAACTGCCAGTCTGCGAATTCTAATTGGCTGACGGCTGGCTCCACATTTAAAATTGCAACGTGCCCTTAAAAACCCAACACCCATTTTGACTGCTCCTGTCGAATGTGCCTAAAGCCGGCCATGAGCAGAACAATCTGCCTGTTATAGTACACAAGGCAAGTGGCGGCACCGGGGTCAGTGACACCAGCTGCACTAAATAGTATAAAGGTGTATGGGGCCGGAAAAGGGCCATGACCTCATATAAAGGGCCATAGCCCATGCGAGAGTCCCCCACCATCATCATGGAGGGGGCGTGGCTAGGGTTGCCACATCATCCCTTTAATTCTGGACACATTAATTACACAGGTTCTGTGGATGGCTGACTTCAAGACTCCATTTCACCTGGTTTTAATCAGCCACAGAACCTGTGTAATTAATATGTATCCAGAATTAAAAGGATGAGGTGGCAATCCTAGACGTGGCCTAGTGGGGAACCTCCCATCCCCGGTTGCATCACTCTGGGGGCTACTCCCAGAGAGTTGTGCCTGCATTGCAGGATCCTTCTTAGTGACTGGTGCCGCTTTCGGCAGGATAATGTCACACTGCAGCACTTCGCTCCTGTTGCTGCAAAGGAGCCGATATTTTGGTGTCACCCTTTCCGAGAATGACACCTAGAAGTGGCCAGCACCCTCCTTGTGATGCCTGTGCAAGAGATGGGTGGTATTAGGTGCTATTAACTGCACAGTGGGAAAATATTTGTTTCTCTTATGTCCTAGAGGATGCTGGGGTCCACATTAGTACCATGGGGTATAGACGGGTCCACCAGGAGCCATTGGCACTTTAAGAGTTTGAGAGTGTGGGCTGGCTCCTCCCTCTATGCCCCTCCTACCAGACTCAGTTTGGAAAATGTGCCCGGAGGAGCCGGTCACAGCTAGGGGAGCTCTACTGAGCTTTTCTAGTTAAAGTTAGTTTAGAGTTTATTTTTTTACAGGAGGCTGTTGACAACAGCCTGCCTGCAGCGTGGGACTAAGGGGGGAGCAGTGTCTGCCCTGCAGGGTCTGAGCCACTGACTCCGCTGACTGGACACTGAGCTCCAGAGGGGACCGCTCGCCCCAGCAACATGCCGCCAACCCCTTACAGAGTTGAAGAGTGGTGAGTGAGACCCCGACCGCCCTAGCAAGCGGGGCCAGTGTGAAGATGGCGGCACAGGAGAGGGAGTGCAGTATTAACTGCGCTCCTATGAAGGTCCAGAGGCACATGGAGCGGCGCTGTGAGGGGCACCCTGGGCCAGCGCTTACCCCCACACTGGTCAGCAAGTCTGTCGGGGTCCGCGGATCTCAGCCAGCACATTTCTCCTCAGGCCAGTATAATCTGTGAAGAGCAGGAATTAATGGCGCCTGTGAAGCGCCATAAAGGGGGCAGAGCTTCTCCTCAGAGCGGACCCAGCAGTGTTCCAGCGCCATTTTCCTGCCTGCACAATGCTGGATGGAAGAACAGGTCCCTCCACAGCAACTCCAGCTATCAGTACACGGTACCAGGGGGTTGTAAAAGGGAGGGGAGGCTGTAAAACAATTGTGTCTCCTATTAAGGGACACAGTCTGCGCTGGTAAGGGGTCTCCCTTTACTGAAAGCGATGTGGTGTGGGTTGGTTCCGATCTCTGTGTCTCTCTTGCCATTCTTGGGGGGAAACTCTGTCTGCCCCCACCTGTGTGTGTGTGGAGTGTTTGGTGGTCTCCTTTAGCTATGTTCAGAGACACTGTGTCATATGCTGCAGAGGATTTATCCTCCCAGGATGATCCCATTCCATGTAGTCAGAATAGCACTGGTTTAGCACAGATACCAGCAAGGGAACCAGAGTGGTTTTCCTCTATCAAATCTTAGATTTCTCAGATTTCTGACAGGGTTTCAAGTAATGAATCTGCGACCCAGGTACTACAGAGTTCTATGGCAGTATGGCCTGTTTCTGGTACCTCAGGACGCCCCGCTATATACCCCCACAAACGTGCGCTTGTTCATGTCACACAAGACGACACGGATACCGATTCTGACACTGCAGATGGTGATGGGGATGTGTTGCGGGGGTCCGCATCTTTTTCAAAGGGGGTGCAATTGTTGATAGAGGCTATCAGGGATGTGTTAAATGTTAATGATACCACACCTGAGCAGGTTGAGGAGGCTTTTTTCACTGAAAATAAAAAAGCCTCTCTAACCTTCCCTGCGTCAAAGGAATTGAATGCTATAGTTGAAAAAGCATGGGTAAACCCTGAGAAAAAATTCCAGGTCCCTAAAAGGGTCCAGATGGCATTTCCTTTCCCTGAGGAGGATAGGAAAAAATGGGAAAACCCGCTGATTGTTGACGCATCTGTGTCCAGACTCTCAAAGAAGGTGGTTTTACCTGTTCCAGGATCTACCGCCTTAAAGGAGCCGGCAGATAGGAAAATTGATAACAAGCGTAAATCAATGTATACTGCTTCAGGGGCCATATTACGTCCCACTATTGCTACTGCATGGATTGCAAAGGCACTAGTAAAGTGGTCGGCTACCTTACTTGAGGATTTGGATACTATGGATAGGGATGACGTTGCTTTGTATTTATGCAACATACATGATTCTGTAGGTTTTATGGTAGAATCCATGAAAGACCTGGGTTCCATGGCTGCGGGAATATCTTCCATGTCTGTTTCAGCTCGTCGGGGATTGTGGCTGCGCCAGTGGTAGGCCGACGCGGAATCCAGAAGAAGTGTGGAGTCTCTACCCTATACAGGTCAGGCTCTCTTTGGGGAAGCTCTAGATGCGTGGATATCCCCCGCTACAGCGGATAAGTCTCTGTTTCTTCCCTCAGCAGCACCTGCTCTGAAGAAATCCTTCTCTTCTGCTGCAACGCAGTCCTTTCGGCCTAACAAGCCTAGAAAGGCCAGACCTTCCAACACCTTCTTTAGGGGAGGTCGGATTAATGTCCAAGAAACCTGCCGCTGCAGGTTCCCAGGAACAAAAGCCTACTTTGGGTACGCCAAAGTCCTCCACATGATGGTGGACTGCTTGCCCCGATGGTGGGGCTAGTGGGAGCGAGACTAAGATGCTTCAGTCATGTCTGGGTATCGTCCAGCCTGGATCCCTGGGTGATAGATATTGTGTCTCAGGGATACAGGCTGGAATTTCAAAGTCTCCCTCCTCATCGCTTTTTCAAGTCAGGCTTACCAACTCTGTTGGAGGACAGCACTGTACTACAGGACGCTGTCCAAAAACTGGTGGAGGCACAGGTCATTGTACCAGTGCCACCTCACATGCTGTCCAAAGGTTACTATTCAAACCTTTTCGTGGTACCAAAGCCGGATGGTTCAGTCAGGCCCATTCTGAACCTAATATCTTTGAACCCCTTTCTAAAGGAGTTCAAGTTCAAGATGGAGTCTCTCAGGGTGGTGATATCAGGTCTGGAAGAAGGGGAATTCCTGGTATCACTGGATATCAAGGATACATACCTCCACATTCCGATCTGGCTGCCGCATCAAGTTTATCTCCGCTTTGCATTGCTGGACTGTCATTTCCAGTTCCAGGCCCTGTCATTCGGCCTCTCCAGAGCACCAAGGGTGTTTACCAAGGTGATGGCGGAAATTATGATTCTCCTCCGCAAGCAAGGTGTGAACATCATTCCATATCTGGACGATCTGCTCATAAAGGGATCGTCCAAGGAGAAGCTACTTCAGTCCATTGTTCTCACAACATGACTGCTCCAGAGTAACGGTTGAATTCTGATCCTTCCAAAGTCGCATTTGGAACCAACCCAGAGGTTGTCTTTTCTGGGAATGATCCTGGATACGGAAGTGCAGAGGGTGTTTCTTCCACAGGAAAAGGCGTTGGTGATACAGGCTATGGTCCGGGATGTCCTGAAGCCACCCCGGGTGTCGGTTCATCAATGCATTCACCTATTGGGAAAAATGGTGGCCTCTTACGAGGCTTTCCAGTATGGGAGGTTCCACGCTCAGACCTTCCAACTGGATATCCTGGACAAGTGGTCGGGATCTCACCTCCACATGCACCAGAAAATTCGTCTGTTACCAAAGGTTTTTACTCCTCTGGTGGCTCCAATTACCTCACCTTCTGGAAGGACGCAGGTTCGGGATTCAGGACTGGGTCCTTTTAACCACGGATGCGAGCCTTCGGGGCTAGGGAGCAGTCACTCAAGGAGTAACCTTCCAAGGGCGGTTGTCAAGCCTGGAAGCCGGCCTGCCCATCAACATCCTGGAACTAAGAGCCGTCTACAACGGTCTTCTTAAGGCGGCCCCTCTTCTGAGAAATCGGGCCATTCAAGTACAGTCGGACAACGTAACAACAGTGGCTTACATAAACCGACAAGGCGGAACGAAGAGCAGAGCGGCAATGTCAGAGGTGACAAGAATACTCCTCTGGACAGAAAAATATGTGTTAGCGCTGTCAGCCATCTTCATTTCGGGAGTAGACAACTGGGAAGCAGACTTCCTCAGCAGACACGATCTCCATCCAGGAGAGTGGGGACTCCATCCGGAGGTGTTCGTGGAAATAACAGATCTTTGGGGCTTACCCCAGATAGACATGATGGCCTCTCATCTCAACAAGAAGCTTCAACGTTATTGTTCCAGGTCAAGGAACCCACAGGCAGTGGCAGTGGACGCCCTGGTGTCTCCGTGGGTGTTCCAGTCAGTCTATATGTTTCCACCACTGCCACTCATCCCAAGAATCCTAAAGCTCATAAGGTGAACAAGGGTTCAAGCGATCCTCATTGCCCCAGACTGGCCAAGAAGGGCTTGGTACGCGGAACTTCTGAATCTACTCCAAGAAGAGCCGAGGCCTCTTCTTCTTTGGGAGGACCTGCTGTGGCAGGGGGCGTTCGCCTATCAAGACTTACCGCGGCTACGTTTGTCGGCATGGTAGTTGAGCGCCTGATTCTTGCTCGGAAAGGCATTCCGAAGAAGGTTATTCCTACCCTCATACAGGCTAGGAAAGGGGTAACGTCTAAACATTACCATCGTATATGGAAGAAATATGTCTCTCGGTGTGTGAGTCCAAGAAGTTTCCTACGGTGGAGTTTCAACTGGGACGTTTCCTCCTCTTCCTGCAAGCAGGAGTGCATATAGGTCTGAGGTTGGGATCTGTGAAGGTCCAGATTTCAGCCCTATCCATTTTCTTTTAGTAACAATTGGCTGCCCATCCTGAGAGGTCAAATTTCTTACATGGAAGGCAGTCACTTTGTTAGCCTTAGCTTCTGCTAGACGTGTGTCCGAGCTGGGGGCTTTATCCTGTAAAAGCCCTTATTTGATCTTCCACGAAGATAGAGCTGAGCTCCAGAAACACTAGCAGTTTCTTCCGAAGGTTGTGTCTGCATTTCATGTCAACCAACCTATTGTGGTGCTAGTGGCTACTGACTCCTCAATTACATCAAAGTCCTTGGATGTCATAAGGGCTCTGATGTTATATGTGAAGAGAACTTCTCGTCACAGAAAGTCGGACCCTCTGTTTGTCCTATATGATCCCAAGAAAATTGGGTGTCCTGCTTCTATGCAGACGATCTCTCGCTGAATCAGGTTCACTATCCAGCACGCTTATTCTACGGCAGGACTATTGTGTCCAAAAACTGTTAAGGCCCACTCTACTCGTATGGTGGGGTCTTCCTGGGCGGCTGCCCGGGGTGTCTTGACAATGCAACTTTGCCGAGCCGCAACTTGGTCTGTGTCGAACACGTTTGCAAAGTTTACAAGTTTGCTACTTTGGCCTCTGATGACCTGAAGTTCAGTCAATCAGTTCTGCAGGAGCCTCTGCGCTCTCCCTCCCGTTCTGCGAGCTTTGGTACATCCCCGTGGTACTAATGTGGACCCCAGCATCCTCTAGGACGTAAGAGAAAATAGGATTTTGGTTACCTACCGGTAAATCCTTTTCTCGTAGTCCGTAGAGGATGCTGGGCACCCTCCCAGCGCTTCGTTATCCTGCAAATGTTATTTGGTTCAGTACCACTTCGTTTTAGTTGAGTACTGCATTGTTACTTGGTAGGTAATGTTTCAGCAGTTGCTGAATGTTCAAGCTACGTTGGCTTGACGTGCCTTGTATGTGTGAGCTGGTATGAATCTCACCACTATCTGTGTATAATAATCTTTCTCTCGAAGTATGTCGTCTCCTCGGGCACAGTTTCTAGACTGAGTCTGGTAGGAAGGGCACAGAGGGAGGAGCCAGCCCACACTTTCAAACTCTTAAAGTGCCAATGGCTCCTGGTGGACCTGTCTATACCCCATGGTACTAATGTGGACCCCAACATCCTCTATGGACTACGAGAAAAGGATTTACTGGTAGGTAACCAAAATCCTTTTATCTGTCGCAAAGTTTCAAATTAAACAGGAAATGTAAATGTATTTTGAGGGAATAAAAAATAGTATGCAGAGATCTAAATCAGATACAACCAGAGGTACTGTACTGTAAGATCAACAAGTGATGCCTAATTGATGATAAATCCCCTTCTAATTTTATTGTGTCTGAGGCTCCAATCTTAGGGCATGATTCTGAGTCTTTGGTATGGCTTTTTGGTATGGCCGTTGCAGCCTGCATACTAGTTAATGCTAATGGAAGAATCGCATAAAAATCTGTGAGACTGCATGTGGAAGCCTACCCCGCCCACTGTTCTTACATCCGCAACTTTTATTATTAGGATTGGTACTCAAAACAGCCTCATGCTGGGTGTAAAAGATCCGGCTGAAACACACATCCTATCTCTATCTGTACACTATGACAACACTCCCATGCCACTCCCAGACAGAAGAGTTACATGTTATGTCATGGTCGCTGCACAGTTACCATCCAAATGCAAACAGTGTCCTTTCTGTTGCAGGATTCCAGAATTGAATAGTCAGTACCACTACTTCTTAATACATAGTTTATTGAAGATTGCTAGTATGGCATCAGTACAAATTTATTTTAATCATCTGGTACAACATGTGATAAACTGCATAAATTTAGTTACGCGTTTCATGGGACTGCTGCCCACTCTTCAGAAGGTTTATGCTTATTTTTCTCTGATGAGTCTGTTGCTAGATTCAGAATAAACATTATTTTTATCCTTGCAGAGTACTAGTGTCTAGCTTGTTCTGTGCTGGTACTGTGGTACTGACTATTCAGTAGGAGAACCTGCACCAGAAAGGCCATATTTGCATTTGGATTCTGTTGGAGAATCTCTGGAATTTCTGACATTTCTTCCCCTTTCAAGACAGCAAAAACCATCAATTGTTTGGACCTAATTCCCCAAGCAGTTAGGTCACTGTTCCGTACATTTCCATACAGTTATCACCCAGAAATGTCCATTTCACAGAAAATGTGGTCCGTCAACAGATAAATCAATCCATGCACATGGGCAATCTCCGACCATGCGTGGATTCCTTGGCGCATGCACAGTATTCTGAAATCCACAAGATACGTGTGTATTGTGACTTACGTGTAACTCAGAATAAGCCCTTCTGTTATCAGAGTTTAGTCATTTTTAAAAATGACCATTTTGACATTTGACATTTAATTGAAATATTCATAAAGCAACTCACTGATTTGTCAATATACTATACAAACATTATTGTGTAATAAATAATACTAATTAAATACAAGAATATGTCATATATATGGGAGAGCCAAGAAGTTTTCTTGTTTAACATTTGATTGTAAAACGCTATATACAGATTACAGTTGATGTTTTAGTCAGGATATAACAAGCTGACATAATTAATACCAAAAAGACCAGCCCCTTTGAAGTTTTCTGGGTCAACGTCATCAGATGCTCCAGGCAATCTTACTTTGCTGTATGTCCTGAGTAATTTTAAATGTGATGCTGTATTTGTGGCAAGTTTAATGTAGAAAAAAAAATATATCTTTCCCAAGGTGCCTTCACAATGAAGACTTGCTGCGTATAATACTGTTCCTAGGCCTGTGGTGAGATTGTACGTATTCAATACTGCACTGTCACTGTTAATTAAAGCACCAATTATTTCCAACTATTCCATGTGTCTCAGAGTCCAATAGTGTTTCTAATGATAGAACCCACAGACCTGAAAATAGTTCTACAAGCAAAAGAATATATATTAACCATATTTTTCCACTGTCCTTAACATTACCGTAATTAGGCAATTTCTCTTGACAGGTGCTTGCTCTCGGCTAAAAGAATGATCAGTGGGGAGATATCGGTAGAATTATGAAATACATTTTCAAACTTAACACAACCTTTTGACTTGCAAAACTCTGGTGCATCCAAATTATTATTTTCTGGAGTAAATGTACACCTATTGATAGAGCGAATATGAACAATCATGTACTTGTGGTATAGTCATTTTTATTAATAAGACCATGCATGATCCAAGTAGAATAGGCATACCCATATTGTAATTGGCTACAACACAAAAATGGGCCCAGATCGGAAAGCCATTCAGTACTCAGAGCAAATATTAAATAGGATAAGCCCTCTCTCTTGAGCAAGCCAAACATCTTGGTAAAAGTAACATTATATGGGAATATTGCCTGTCTGTGGGGGTGTGATACAGGATCCCGGTGGTTGGCATGCCAGCGGTCACATGACCGACACCGGCATCCCAACAATTAGAATGCCAACAGGGGATGGGGCAGTTATTTTACCCCTTTCTTGTCCCCTACCCTAACCCGCCTGGGATGGTGGCTAAGGCTAAGACACCGGGGGTGGCGGCTAGGGCTAAGATAGTGGTAGTGGCGGCTAGTGCTAAGCCTCGGGGGTGGAGGCTACGGCTCTCTCTTCTAGTGCCTATACTTAACCCCCCTCCCGGGTCCTAACCCTAACAGCAGGGCCAGCAACAGAAATCTTGGGGCCCAGTACAGTGATATCTCTGGGGCCCCCTCAGATTATATATATATATATATTTTTTTTATTTTTTATTTTTTTTATTTATCTATTTATTTTGGAGCACAACTTATTTGCTGTGCAATATAAGAAATAATTAATAAATAAATAAATCAATATATATATTTCTATATATCATCCCCCGCACACACCACAGTCTGTGTCTCGCTCTCTCCCTTCTCCCACACACCCCACAGTCTGTCTCTCCCCAATGACTCCATGCTGCATTCCCAGCTCCCCCACCCCATCTCAAAGCCCTCTAGCCCTTCACCAATCCACTCTTACCCCGGTGAGAGACTCACCTGCGCTGCACTCCCAGTATCCAGACCTGTACACCGCACAGCAGACCCCACCAGAAGAGGCTGGCGCAGGGCACGGGAATCCTGGTCAGCAGAGCTGCTGCTATGTCCCATAACTGCCTGCAATAGAGCAGAACCTGGAAAAGCGGGCGCACACTCTCGCCGCACAGTCACTGTGTGTGAGAGGCTCCTGTCACTCTGAGGCTGCGCCCACATCGCCTACAGCTTGCTGCCCTTTTTGGACAAGATGGCTCAAATCCCTGCTAGGCAATAAGTGGCGTATTCTTGGGGCCCCTCTGATCCTTGTGGCCCGGTACAGGTGTCCCCTTTGACCACCCCTGTCGCCGGCCCTGCCTAACAGTGGTCCCAATACTTAATCTCATGATTCCAAGTGGTGTCGGAATTCTGGCATCGGTCACATGACCACCAGCATCTGGACTGCCGGGATGCTAACCGCATTCCGTCTGTGTACCTGTTGGTCTTTTGCTCACCTTCATCACATGCCACAAGATTTAACTCTACACATTTCTATCCAGATTCCATTCCTTAGCACTGCTTCCTCTGAATGATGAAAACAAAAACCCCTGATAAACCTTAGTTGCATACAACCCTGCATCATCTCCGCTATAACTATATAGTGGTCAGGGCTGGTTCTAGACCTTGTGGCGCCCAGGGCGAAAGTTTCCTTTGGTGCCCCCCCTAAGAGGCGAAATAGGGTTAGTGCTTCATAGGGAAGGGGTGTGGTCAGTTTTGCCCCGTATAGAGTTGTGCCCCCAGTAGCTGTTGTGTCCCCAGTAGTTGTGCCCCCATTACTGTGCCCACTAGTAGCTATACCCCTAGTAAAAAAATAAAGAATACTCACCAGCCCCGTTCCTGTTTCCCGACTGCTGCTGCCCTCCGTCTTCGGTGCCGCTCCTCGGATCTATGGGAGAGACGTCTCTTCCATAGGAGCGCACAGACACTAGAGGTCAATTATGACCTCTAGCATCTATGGCTGTTCTAAACTGCCGTGCGGTGGGCGAGGACGTCAGGCGCACCGCACGGCAGGCACCAGTAGCGGGGAAAGGTCCTCTCCGCGAAGGGAAACTAGACGCTAACTCACTGCGCATCTAGTTTCCCTTTGTGGAGAGGACCTTTTCCTAACCACCGCCACCCCCAGTTAGTAGCGGCTCTTGCCACGGCATGCTGTTTTGTCTCTTTATCAGTTAAGGACATGGGGTCACTGTTGCCAATTTAATTGAATTTCCAGTTGCCCCACATACCTTCCTCAACCAGCATCTCTTCCAAACAAGATAAAGCAATAGCAATTTCTCCCTCTTTCACACTCACCGTAAGAATTTTCCACAGCTGGATTTTAACTATTGGTAAAGTTATATTGTAACAGTACTCACATAACTTGTTGTTTATTACTTTGTATTACAACGTATGTACTCAGAGTTTCCCCTTGGCTATAATGTGTAACAAAGGGAGTGATTCAAAGCTTTGGAATACTGCAGTTTTACGGCTGAAACAAAACCAATATTGCTCCCAGGTGATACAAACCTAAGAAGTGGTAACTTCCAAATACACATAGAACAGGAAGTGAGAGTTAGCTTTTTATTTTACAGTAATATTTTCATACCACTGGTAAAACAAACAAATGCATAAACTGTGCAGTTTATGGTATGTTACAATAATGTTGATTGATAGGCACAGGGGATATTTGTAGGAAAATAATACTTCACTAAGTTATCAAGATGAATTTCAACTTTTTATACATTTTTACTTTAGAACTAACCACAATCATTTTGTTGATTGTATTTTTGACAGCAACATTACCTCTAGGAAGTTATCTAGTAGACCGTCATATGTGCATCTATTCACATAAGAATAGGATAAGCAGAACTAGTGAATCAGATCAGAATCACATATTTCTTAAATAATGTTAGTTCACACAACCTGAACACATTCACACAGTAAGTGGTAAGGAAACCTTGCATCTTGACAAGAGCCCTATTGCTTTATACTGTATTAGATATCTGTAATAAGAACTTGATAGCGTGAATCTGGGAAGACTGTTATCTGAAGACTGCCTCGAGAGCAATGATTGAGGTATCAATCTTTTAAAAATTGGATTTTTTTTTATCACGTATTTTAGCTGCAATTTACCATTAGAATCTTGGTGTGGCTTCCCTATTTGAATCTCGGATTGCGCAAGCACTTCCAATTAGATCTCCAGGCACCTTTGAAATGTAACAGGAGCTGATTGGTTGGTACTTTGTCTCTCTCCAGTAATTAGTACATCTGCACCTCTGTTTTCCATTCCCAACTGAGGCACCTGTGTCAGAGCAACCTCAGACTGTGACATATACCCAGCTGAGGCACCTGTGTTAGAGTGACCTCTCCAGTGTTCTATAAGCAGCTGAGGCACCTGTGTTAGAGCCACCTCAGCATGTGTTCCATACAAAGCTGAGGCACCTGTGTCAGTGCCACATCTGCCTGTGTTCCATCTGTGTCACCAATGTCTGTCTGCCCCTTCCCTTTAGAATGTAAGCTCTCATGAGCAGGGCCCTCTTCTCTTATGTGCTTTTCTTTCTCTTACCATTTTGTACGCCATACTGCCTTTGACAGAATCAAATCCCTAGGTTTTCTGCCACGCTGATACTTATTTCAGTGTCATCTGCAGATGCAGCTGTGTTTATATACCCTGTACTTGTCCTATATTGCCTTGAACTGTAAGTCCCTTTTTCTTGTTTTGCTTATTTGTTTATGTACTCTGTAATTGGTTGCTGCAGATCCCTTGTGGCTCCATATAAACAAAGTATAAAAATAATAATAATAATAATAATAATAATAGTCCTTTCAGATAGTCCTTTCAGATACAGGTTGAGTATCCCTTATCCAAAATGCTTGGGACCAGAGGTATTTTGGATATCGGATTTTTCCGTATTTTGGAATAATTAGATACCATAATGAGATATCATGGTGATGGGACCTAAATCTAAGCACAGAATGCATTTATGTTACATATACACCTTATACACACAGCCTGAAAGTAATTTTAGCCAATATTTTTTATAACTTTGTGCATTAAACAAAGTGTGTCTACATTCACACAATTCATTTATGTTTCATATAAACCTTATATACACAGCCAGAAGGTCATTTAATACAATATTATTAATAACTTTGTGTATTAAACAAAGTTTGTGTACATTGAGCCATCAAAAAACAAAGGTTTCACTATCTCACTCTCACTCAAAAAAGTCCGTATTTCGGAATATTCCGTATTTCGGAATATTTGGATATGGGATACTCAACCTGTACCATGTTGCAAATCAATCTTTACAATATATGAAATGTCTTAAGAACAGGGGTTTTGCATTGTAAATGATTGCCACTTTAAATATATATGGGCAAACTCACATAAGGTCCCGCACCTCCGGCAGCTCTCAGGCTATTGCATTGAGCCCCATATTCTGGCCCCACAAGATTAGTCAATTACAGTCCTGCACGTGTGTATTTAGCTGGCTATAGACTGTAGTATTTTATTAACACAGTAGATCTCGTCGCTTCAATAGTGTTATTAGTGAACAACTTACTATTTAAGGCAAACTCTATTGGTGGCCCATTCTATATACGGGACTGGCTCAGAGTAAAAGTATGTATCACAGGGGATAGAGCAGATGCCCAATCCAATAGTTAATAATAATAATACAGGTTGAGTATCCCTTATCCAAAATGCTTGGGACCAGAGGTATTTTGGATATGGAATTTTTCCGTATTTTGGAATAATTGCATACCATAATGAGATATCATGGTGATGGGACCTAAATCTAAGCACAGAATGCATTTATGCTACATATACACCTTATACACACAGCCTGAAGATAATTTTAGCCAATATATTTATAACTTTGTGCATTAAACAAAGTGTGTCTACATTCACGCAATTCATTTATGTTTCATATACACCTTATACAGACAGCCTGAAGGTCATTTAATACAATATTATTAATAACTTTGTGTATTAAACAAAGTTTGTGTACATTGAGCCATCAAAAAACAAAGGTTTCACTTTCTCACTCTCACTCAAAAAAGACCGTATTTCGGAATATTCCGTATTTCGGAATATTTGGATATGGGATACTCAACCTGTAATTATTATTACATAGCACTTTTCTCCTAATAGGACTCAAAGTGCTTTACAATTGTCTTTACAGCTCAAAATACAGACAAGCTTAACAGTAGATATTAGTGAAATGCTTGAGTAAATAGGGAAGTCTTTAGTCTATTTTTGAAGGATTCTACAGCGGAGGCTTCTCACACTGAGCGGGGAATAGGGTTCCATAGAATCGGAGCCACAAAGTTGAAAGTTCGACGCCCAGATGAATTCAGTGAGATTCTAGGTACTGTTAGTAGTCCATCTACAGATCAGAGTAATCAAGTGGGACAGTAAGGAATCAGAAGCTGCTTCATGTACCTTGGGCCCTGGTCATGTAGTGCTTTGAAAGTGTGTAAGCCAATCTTGAAAATGAGTCACCATTTTACAGGGAGCCAGTGAAGGGAGTAGAGAATGGGTTTTATGTGGCTGGAACAGGGCTGATTGGTTAATAGTCTGGCAGCTGCATTTTGCACCATTTGTAAGCGGTGCAATTCTTTTGCTAGGAGATGAAGGTAGAGGGCATTGCTGTAGTCTAGGCATGATGATACAAATGCATGTATGACTTTAGGCAGGTCTTCTGAGGGAATTAAGTGTTTGATTCTGACTATGATCCTCAGATGAAAGAACAAGGATTTGATTGTGACTGTCCCCTGATGTTTAAGTGTTAGGCCACTATCCAAGACAAAACCAAGATTACGCACATGTCCGGTGTTTTGTAGTTCTGAACCTCCAAGTGTAAGTCCTGTCAGTTGGCTATGCTGCAGTCTTGTCCTGTGACCTATCATCAGGACTTCTGTTTTATCGGGGTTCAGTCTCAGTCAACTGGCACTCATCCACTCATGGAGCTCAGCTAGGCAGCCAGTTAGGGTTGTTATTGGGTTATCAGTACCTAGAGCAATGGACAGGTACAGCTGTACAGTTGTGTATCATCTGCATAGCAGTGGTAGACCAGGCTATGACATCAGATGCTCAATTAGAATCCCATGGTCCACTGTGTCAAATACTGCAGAGAGATCCAGAAGGATTAAGATTGAACAGTCACCTCTGTCTCTTGCCATTAGTAGATCATTAAGCACATATAACAGGGCTGTTTCGGTGCTATGTTTTCTCCTGAATCCTGACTGGAATGGATAATAATGTCATGGGTTGACAGGCTGGTTTCTAGTTGACTTTCATCCACTTTCTCAATAACCTTTCCTAGAAAAGGAAGGTTTAATACTGGCCTGTTTTTGGTCATGCAGTCGGGGTCTAAATTAGATTTTTTAAGAAATGGTCTGAAGTGGTTATCAGGTGTCCGAGTCAGTACTCAGGCCCCCAGCTGGAATCAGCTTACAGATAGCATTCTCCATGTCCGGATTTCCCTTTATCAATGTCTCGAGTCTGGTGCTGGGTCTCCACTCAAACAGCGTCTATCAGCAGTGCCAATTGTATGTGCAGTCACTGGCGAAGGACTTCCATTAGCAATACCTTATCCTATGTTAAGCAGGTATCACAGTATCCAGAGTCACTGAATGCAAACACTAATGCGTTTCTCTGTCAGTACGTGCAGTATGGTTTCATCAGAATATTGGTATTGTGAGCTGATTGTGTGCAGCTCTAAATTAGGCTCTTAGTTGCAACAGAAAAACAGTTTGCTATTTCCAGTAGTACTTCTACAATTCTGCAGTACGTATATATCTATTTTTTATTGTTTTTTTTTTATCTTTTAATTTTTAGGCTTCGAAATGAATGGATGGATAGGCTGGAGAAAAGGATTGAAATGATGAGAAGTCAGAATCAAAACAATAAGGACAATGTGTGAAAATTCCTCCGTCCCCATCTTCACCTTGTATGTAGATTTATGTAGGGGACACATTATAGTTGGCAAGTATAGTATACAGTACATGCAATTTCTATTCACCTGCTTTTTGTATTCTAACATAGAGTATATAACTAAGCAGAATGATGTGTTTTAAGTCAGTTTACTAAACTGCTAATAAAAATTAGAGAAATTCACTATGCTTGCTAGTTTCCTTCTCTCAATGCATAGATATATATTTTTACAATGCATTTCATAGGACTTATTCGCTATGATATATGATCTGAACACTCAACACTATTTTTATTTCTAAACTGATGGATAATTTAAATTTTATTAAAAGCTGTTATGTACTTAAACGATGAATAAGAAACATTTGGTGGGTGTAAAATCATAGTATGCCTCTTTGTGTAGATGATGGAATGCTGTAGCTCTCTGTTTGTGTATACACGCTCTCACAGTTACTGTGTGCTGGGTTTGTTAAAAAAAAATGACATTTTGCTTTATACATCTCCCCCTTGATTTTTCCTTTCATAAATCATGTATAATAAGGCTCAGGACAGCATATTATTTGCTGTAAGACTAGCAATGGGAATTGTGCAGGTCGACTGAGTCAGGGCAAAGCCTTGCATGCAAGGAGGTCACCCAACAGCCCTTATGACACATAAAACACAGAGCAAGGAATATATTTATTGCACACATCTTAATAAGCTTAATGGACAGAAATGAATGGTACATAAATACTGTCACTTAATGCACACAGTTAAACCTGCTTGTGATCTCGTTAGCAGAATTAAGTGGATACTTAGTATAACTATTAAGTAACTACATATGACATAGTAAAATAAAAGTTTAGATTTAGAGTTTTCACTTTAATTATTCATTTCTTAACCCAAAGCACTTTTAGATGAGTATAAACTACACGAGGAGTTACTTTTTATTTTTATTTATTAACAGTTTCTTATATAGTGCAACAAATTCTGTTGCATTTTGCAATTGGAAACAACAGCGATAACACAAAACTGGGTAATAACAGACAGTCATAGAGGTAGGAAGGCCCTGCCCGCAAGCTTATAGATATAGTAATAGTAATACTGCATCACAAGCTAATAACTCAGCTACTGCTAAAATGCAGGATAGGACCATAGGCGTGCGCACGGGGGGTGCCTGGTGCGCACAGGCACCCCCTAATGTCCAGCACCCCCCCCCCCCGCGATCCGATCATCACTGTCTGTGTGCTGCTGTTGTAACAGTCCTACTACAGCAGCACACTGATAGCGATAATAGGATTACCTCCTGCATCGCTGCCCGGGCTGTTACAGTCATCACCTCCCACTGCGCCGGTCAGACTAACAGTTGAACTGAGCATCAGCTTTATTGTGGGTGGGTGGCCCGGCCCACCTGCCATCATGGTCCAACTGCCTCATGGTGTGACATGAGCACGTCACAACGTGCGCCCTTCCTTTCCGCCCACCCTGCACTGTCCTCCCGGCTCCTGCCTGTGCTCAGTTTCTAGTGGCGGTGGGAGTCACTGCAGTGGGAGTCACTCGTGTGGCCTGCCCTGCCATTTTCGACAGCACACACCACGCCAGGACTGTCTGGAGACCCTAGGACCGCTGGAGGATGACAGCGGTGGTCTCTCTGGAAACAGGCAGCTGAGCCTTCCTGCCTGAGCCTGCAGAATGTGAGTGAGAGTCAAGACTTAAATGACTCACTCACTCACTGTATGCACCAGGGGAAAGAGAGGGGTTCAAGAAGCCAGGCAGGGGGGTGGGGGGATAAAATTCTGTATAGAAAAATAAATGGTTATTATTACCTTTTGATAATATATATATATATATATATATATATATATGTGTGTGTGTGTGTGTGTGTGTGTGTGTGTGTGTGTGTGTGTGTGTGTGTGTGTGTGTGTGTGTGTCACACTCACATCCTCAGGAGAAATCAGCAGCTATATACATATAGTAACAGTCCAATAGGGGGGTACTCTCCAGACTTGTTACGTTCTCTGTTCTTGGAACCCAGGATATAGGGTGGCAGCAGAAGAGTTCCAAGTACAGATGCGTGAAGCTGTGACAGAACTGGGATACGCAGCAATACTCAATGGGAATCCTGACTCTGTTGTCTCTCCCGAGTGGTCGGTCAACGCCTGCGAGACTATGGTTTCTTGGGCCCATGGCAGCCGCGTTTGACGGGCGGATTAGGTCTGCCCGACTCCGATGTCCCCCGGTCTTAGTAGGTGATAAGGCGTTAACCGAGAAAGAGAGGGAACAAGAGGAAAACTAAGACAGACAAACAAGAAAATAGGGGGAAACCACTAAAGAACAATAAACTAGTATATGTGCGGCGCGACCGCCAACAAAACTGTAACCAAGGTAACGCTGCCCGAACACCAAACATGACACCGTCGTAATTCGGCGAGGACAGCAATAGCGGAAACCTCCGCAGAGAAACACAAATGCCAAAAAGTAAGAACAAATACGGCCACAGTCATAAGGTGCGGCAGAGCCGCTACTCATGACACCGGTATAGGTGCACGCAGAAGGAACAGGAACCTCAAGGCTGCAGATACAGGATAACAGGACTGGAAGGCTGGATAAAATTCCAAAGATCAGGCTCCAGACACCAGGACTCAGGATACAGGATAAACTGGCTGCACAGGAACAATCCAGGGGCAGGACACAGCTCCACAGGAAGCTATCACCGGCGGGGCTGTCCTAATCTGGCTCCCATAAAAATCCCCTGTAGCCCAATCAGCAGGCAGCCCAGCCCCAGATCCTAATTATCCAGCTGTTAGCTGGCGCGCAGCACGCGGCGTCCCGGCTGCTTAGTAACAGCCGGGACTGCAGTGCCGGGCGGCTGCCCAGTGCCTTTGATTGCAAGGCAACTGGCTGGGAGCAGAGAGTTAGCGGCGGAAGTGACGCGCCGGGAGCCGGCACGACCCGCCTCTAAAATATATATAATGAAGAATAATACATTTATTGAACATGCTCAACTTGCACAGGTTATTTCCCAAACAAAAGGTCCTGTGTGGACCGAAAACGTTTGGGAAATAACCTGTGCAAGTTGAGGATGTTTAATAAATTTATTATTCTTCATTATTTATAGAAATCTGGAGAGCGCCCCCTGTTGGACTGTATATATATGTGTGTGTGTGTGTGTGTGTGTGTGTGTGTGTGTGTGTGTGTATATACTGTATAAAAATAAATAATCCAACCAAGGTCTGACACTCCCAGTAAAAGTATAAACAACTGCGCAGTTGCCTTCATAAGAAATGTCAATAAAAAGATGTAGGATTTTCCTGATAACAATTTGAACCGATAAATTGAAATGTTAAAAATCAGGATTTTGTCTGAGCATTATTGTGAGTATACAGCTTGAGAGCCACACCTACAGCTTTATATGTAAATATCAGTGAAAGGCTTCGGCACTCACAGATCTTGTAATCTGTAAGCAGGTTATATACTTGTCCACCTCACTTTAGCAGGACACTCCAGTCCATATACAGGGCAACGTTTCATTTTATTGCATTACATTTTTTTTCAGGACATAAGAAATTTTATGTAATAAAATGAAACGCTGCCCTGTATATGGATTGGAGTGTCCTTCTAAGGTGAGCTGAACAAGTATATAACCTGCTTACAGATTACAAGATATGTGAGTGCTGCAGCCTTTCACTGACTATATATCTCTATATTACTGAAGAAACCCAGGCATCTTTAATGGTGTGGAATTTGGAGTCCCATTCATTCTCTGTTTGTGTGTGTATGTATATATGTATATGCCCTCACTGTACACTCTATTTAATCAAATTACCTATATTATTTAGTTTGCATTGACTGCTAATATATGGTGCTAGCCACGCCCTGTAGTCTGTGCTAGCCACGTCCAGTAGGCGGTGCTAGGCATGCCACTGCAGTCGTGCACCCCCTAATAAAATGTGCTGCGTACGCCTATGGACAGGATTAAAGATGATCTTTACTCTGTGTCATATTTGAAATCATTTCTAGTAAATAAAATATAAGCTAAGCATCCAGTTTACTGTTGTGGGGCTCATTCAGAGCAAATTTGCTCCTTAGCAAAACCATGTTGCACTGCAGGTAAGGCAGATTTAAATGTGCAGAGATATTTGGAAGGGCATGCAGGGGCATAGGGAGGCTGGCTCCGGTGGAGCTCATGCTCCGGGCGCCTAAAATATTGGAAGGCGCGACGTAGCCCGACTCCGCCAGAACCTCAAACCCGCAGTTCGCAGCTCACAGCTCACAGCTCAATCATTAACATCTTGAGCTGCTTCCTCCCTCCGCGCTCCCGAGTCCCAAGTTGTGTGTGTGACATCATGATGTCACAGGGCACATGCGACGGGTGGAAACGCTGAAGAGGAGAGGAGACCTGGAGAGAGGAGCTAGGTGTCTGGACTGATGCATCGAGCATTAAAAGATTTTTTTTTTTTTAAAGAGGTGCGTTCTGGCTGTGCCTGTCGGCCTTCTGCTATTTAGTATAATATAAGTTTTATAAAATATATAAAATATTTATTATGCATATATAATATATAATATATATATATATATACTGTATATCTATATAAATATATATATATATATATATCTATATATATAGATACACACAAAGAATCCCGCCACTCCTCATGCAATCTGTTTAAGGTGCTGCGGTGCCCTCCCAGAGATAAATACCTCAGTGAATACGATGGAGAATGAGGGCGGCACTCACGCAGGCTGTTACAGGTGTAGAAAAATCAGTTTTATTGATCCGACATGTTTCGGGGACTAGCCCCGTCCTCAGGGCCTTAACAACTCAAACTGAACATGAGACAAACATATATACCCTACCCAAACCATACAATCATGATAAAATGCCACTCACCTGCTCCACGGCGCCATGCTGACTTCCAGACGCCGAACAACGCTGTCACGTCGCTCACCCCTGGCGTCATCCAGCAGCGCCGCGTCTCCATCTCCCAGGTAACCAGACGCTACGCTCGCTGGGCGCCGGGGGATACTCTGTTGTACCGTGCTGACGACCCGTGATGTCATCTTGCGGCGCTAGTAGTGCGGTTACCGTGGCAACCAAACAAAGCTAGGTGATAAAAACAAAACAAAGACATACAGAAGATATAAGAGATATAATGCATCACTGCCCTACCACCTAGATGATAATGGATTATTGACACATAACAACATGTTATAAGAACTATACTAAGCTATAAAAAGCTATAGGGTTCTGATGCTGGCCTATATAGCAATCTAAAGATCTCTAAAGACTAAACCACAGATTACAGAGATAGAGGCTGATACTTTTGCCAAATAATATATAATATATAGTATGTAAGCCATTTCTTGCCCCTACACTATGGCATAATTACTAAACATTTGGTGTATAGAGAATTTTGTCCTTACAAAAAACTCTGAAGGCCAAGATTTTCATTCAGGCCTCGAGGGGATAGGGTTCCCAGTTTATAGATCCATCTGGACTCATGTTGTAATAGGGCTCGATCCCTATCTCCCCCTCTAAGTGTCTTGGGGACATGGTCTATCAGGATGGCCCTAATGCTAGCCACCCCATGTTTAAATTCCAAACAGTGGCGAGCAAAAGGTTGGTCACTCTGACCCTTTTCTAATGCTTTTTTAATTGCACTCCTATGTAGGGCCATACGTTCACGGAACTGGCGTATGGTCTTGCCCACATAGGCAAGACCACATGGGCATGTCAAAAGGTACACCACATGTGTGGAAGTACATGTAAGGCGATGTTTAATAGGGATCTTCTTACCAGTTAGGGGATGGTTAAATGTGTTTCCCGTCATTAGCATGTTACAGGTAGCGCAACCCAAACACCTGAAGCACCCCAATTTAGTTCTCAAAAAATGGGTTTCCTGTGCGCTGGTGAGTTGGGTAACGTCTAATTTAACTATGTGGTCACTGATGTTCCGGCCCCTGGTGTAACTAGGCAACAAAGAGGTATGGGCCAATGATGACAAAGCACCATCCGTCTGTATGATGGGCCATAATGCTTTAGCCTTTTTAATGTTCCTATTCGTGGCCGTGGTGAATTTGGTGACCCAAGGGAGTTTGGGATTATTATTCCTTCTGGATTTAGCTGCGGGGCATAATGCTTGTTCTCGTGGAACACTAAGGGCTTTAGATTTTGCTTTTTCTAGTTCCCCTAAAGGATAACCCCGTTGTGCAAACTTAAGCAGCATGCTATCCATGGCTGACTCAGTGTCATTTGGATCTGATGTGATGCGTCTAACCCTCATAAATTGAGAAAAGGGTAAACCCCTTTTCAATGAACCAGGGTGAAAACTGCGATAGTCTAGTAGCATGTTTCTATCAGTCGCCTTAACAAATAAAGATGTTGACAGTTTGCCCTGATTGATGGTAATGGCCACATCAAGGTAATTAACCGTGGTACCATCAATGATATACGTAAATTGTACAGGGTGCTGGGTCGCATTATGGACCTCCCACAAGTTAATCAACTCCTCTCTAGACCCCTGCCATAATACTATTAAATCATCGATGTACCTTCTAAAATAAACCACCTTAGGCTCAATGATAGGGTCCAGGTAGAACATTTGGGTTTCCACCTGATACATAAATGCATTTGCGTACGATGGGGCCACTGCGGACCCCATCGCACACCCCGCAAGTTGCAAGAAAAATCGGCCATTGAAGACAAAATAATTCCGTCTTAAAACCTTATCCAACAATGACAGAAAGAATGGTATGTCTGGACCTTGGTAGATGGCATTATCTTGAATAAGGGCTCTCACAGCTTCAATACCCGCCTCATGCGGTATACATGTGTATAAGCTGGTGACATCCGAGCTGCAAAGCAACACCCCCTCAGGTAAATCACCCAGGGCTTGTAGCTGTAGCAGAAGGGATGTGGTATCTTTTAAATAAGAAGGGAGAGATTGAATACATGGGTTCAAAAAGGCATCTAAGTATACAGAAATAGGATGGTATAACGACCCTCTAGCAGACACAATAGGCCTGCCAGGCGGGTCCACCAAAGTTTTATGAACCTTGGGCACCGTATAAAACAGCGGGGCCTTAGGATGTTCAATAGTGAGAGCCCTTACTACTTCATCTACGATTATGCCCTGTTCCTTAGCTGTTAACAGAAATGTATCTAATTCCCTTTTAAATTCTTTGGTCAGGTCCATCGTGAGCCTCTTATAAACCTTGGTATCTTTAAGTTGACGCTCACATTCTTTAATGTATTCATCAAGGTTTTGTATCACGATAGACCCGCCCTTATCAGCCTTACGAACTACTATGTCCGTTCGAAGGGACAAGTTCCGCAGGGTGATCATCTCAGATCTAGTAAGGTTAAGATGAACCTGATCCGACTTTGAACTAGTGTCCTCAGTCTCCAACATCTGCAAAAATGTCCTAATTGAAGGATTCAGGCTGGGGGGGGTCAAAGTTAGATCGCGGGGCTATCCGACGTAACTGAGTGGGGACCTCAGACTCTGAATAATTATCGGACCGTGAGTTGAAGTATTCCTGCCGCCTCAGAGTTCTTCCTAATCTATGTAATTCCACTTTCTTTTCCAAAGGATCCGGGAGAACAGTGGGCACAAAAGACAGTCCTTTCGCTAATAAATGATATTCTTGGTCTGTTAATGGTGCCGAAGATAGATTAAAAACCAATTCTTTTAAGCTCTCGGCGGTTTTTGTGCGAATGATCCTTTGATTTTGTTTCGCCCTCCGCGTCCTCTCCCTCTTCCTGGTTGGGGGGTAAGATTGGACCGGGTGCGAATTCCCTGTGCTCCATGGCCTAAAGGGAAGGCTCCTTCAGACTGGGATGTACTGCCAGATGGTCCTTCTGAGTCGCTTGCTGAGGTACTGGCCCCCGTGCGTTGTTCCCTCCGCCGACGTGAGTTTGATCGCCAGTTGGGTTGTTTATAATCCTGTGATGACCGGGTACCACCCAACCAGGGATAGACTTGCCTTTGTTGGTAGTCTCTCTGTACTGTAACAAGTTTATCCTTTTTGAAACGCACTAGGTCTTATCGATATTGTTCAATTTGGGTACCTAGTTTTGTAACCCAATCAGTCTGGGTATCCAGCTGTAGTGCGGGCTTATGTTCACTCTCAAACTGTACCAGTTGTTCTCTTACGAGGTTAAGCTCCCTGGTGGACTCTTCCACAACCAGCAGCAATAGGTCCATGGAGCATTTGTTCAAGATCGCAACCCACCGCCGGCAAAAAGCTGTATTAAACCGTCCTATAGTGGGTGAGTTGCGAATCCTGAAACCACGTGGAATAAGATTATTGCGGTAATAGTCGGATAGGGAAATTCCATGATAAAGGAAGTCCACTTCCCTCTGTTTCAACCTCAACCATTTCTTATATAATTCGTCACAGGTGCTCTTAACTGGATCATCATCCAACCGTCTCTCTACTAATATGGCACTAGCCTCTATATCAGAGAAGCTTAGTCGTTCGCTAGCATCCTTGTGTATAAGCTCCAATGTAGATTCCATTTCTGCATTGTTATCCATGTTGATTCACTGTATAGGTGTCTACCAATTACCTCACACTGCGGTAAGGACGTATGCAAAAACGGAGACACTCCAAGTGAAAGATTTAAAATAAAAAAGGCAGAAAGCTGAAAATAAAAGTCCTGAGTAAAGGGCCACAAGAAAAACAGATGGTGCCTTGGCCTGGATAAGTGCCCTTGGTAGATATAGAATCCAACCGACAGTTATCCAATGTTATACATACAAAGAATCCCGGCACTGCTCATGCAATCTGTTTAAGGTGCTGCGGTGCCCTCCCAGAGATAAATACCTCAGTGAATACGATGGAGAATGAGGGCGGCACTCACGCAGGCTGTTACAGGTATAAAAAAAATCAGTTTTATTGATCCGACATGTTTCGGGGACTAGCCCCGTCCTCAGGGCCTTATGTTTGTCTCATGTTCAGTTTGGGTTGTTAAGGCCCTGAGGACGGGGCTAGTCCCCGAAACATGTCGGATCAATAAAACTGATTTTTCTACACCTGTAACAGCCTGCGTGAGTGCCGCCCTCATTCTCCATCGTATTCACTGAAGTATTTATCTCTGGGAGGGCACCGCAGCACCTTAAACAGATTGCATGAGAAGTGCCGGGATTCTTTGTATGTATAACATTGAATAACTGCGGTTGGATTCCATATCTACCAAGGGCACTTATCCAGGCCAAGGCACCATCTGTTTTTCTTGTGGCCCTTTACTCAGGACTTTTATTTTCATGAAAAGCTTTCTGCCTTTTTGATTTTAAATCTTTCACTTGGAGTGTCTCCGTTTTTGCATACGTCCTTACCGCAGTGTGAGGTAATTGGTAGACACCTATACAGTGAATCAACATGGATAACAATGCAGAAATGGAATCTTCATTGGAGCTTATACACAAGGATGCTAGCGAACGACTAAGCTTCTCTGATATAGAGGCTAGTGCCATATTAGTAGAGAGACGGTTGGATGATGATCCAGTTAAGAGCACCTGTGACGAATTATATAAGAAATGGTTGAGGTTGAAACAGAGGGAAGTGGAATTCCTTTATCATGGAATTTCCCTATCCGACTATTACCGCAATAATCTTATTCCACGTGGTTTCAGGATTCGCAACTCACCCACTATAGGACGGTTTAATACAGCTTTTTGCCGGCGGTGGGTTGCGATCTTGAACAAATGCTCCATGGACCTATTGCTGCTGGTTGTGGAAGAGTCCACCAGGGAGCTTAACCTTGTAAGAGAACAACTGGTACAGTTTGAGAGTGAACATAAGCCCGCACTACAGCTGGATACCCAGACTGATTGGGTTACAAAACTAGGTACCCAAATTGAACAATATCGACAAGACCTAGTGCGTTTCAAAAAGGATAAACTTGTTACAGTACAGAGAGACTACCAACAAAGGCAAGTCTATCCCTGGTTGGGTGGTACCCGGTCATCACAGGATTATAAACAACCCAACTGGCAATCAAACTCACGTCGGCGGAGGGAACAACGCACGGGGGCCAGTACCTCAGCAAGCGACTCAGAAGGACCATCTGGCAGTACATCCCAGTCTGAAGGAGCCTTCCCTTTAGGCCATGGAGCACATGGAATTCGCACCCGGTCCAATCTTACCCTTCAACCAGGAAGAGGGAGAGGACGCGGAGGGCGAAACAAAATCAAAGGATCATTCGCACAAAAACCGCCGAGAGCTTAAAAGAATTGGTTTTTAATCTATCTTCGGCACCATTAACAGACCAAGAATATCATTTATTAGCGAAAGGACTGTCTTTTGTGCCCACTGTTCTCCCGGATCCTTTGGAAAAGAAAGTGGAATTACATAGATTAGGAAGAACTCTGAGGCGGCAGGAATACTTCAACTCACGGTCCGATAATTATTCAGAGTCTGAGGTCCCCACTCAGTTACGTCGGATAGCCCCGCGATCTAACTTTGACCCCCCCCAGCCTGAATCCTTCAATTAGGACATTTTTGCAGATGTTGGAGACTGAGGACACTAGTTCAAAGTCGGATCAGGTTCATCTTAACCTTACTAGATCTGAGATGATCACCCTGCGGAACTTGTCCCTTCGAACGGACATAGTAGTTCGTAAGGCTGATAAGGGCGGGTCTATCGTGATACAAAACCTTGATGAATACATTAAAGAATGTGAGCGTCAACTTAAAGATACCAAGGTTTGTAAGAGGCTCACGATGGACCCGACCAAAGAATTTAAAAGGGAATTAGATACATTTCTGTTAACAGCTAAGGAACAGGGCATAATCGTAGATGAAGTAGTAAGGGCTCTCACTATTGAACATCCTAAGGCCCCGCTGTTTTATACAGTGCCCAAGGTTCATAAAACTTTGGTGGACCCGCCTGGCAGGCCTATTGTGTCTGCTAGAGGGTCGTTATACCATCCTATTTCTGTATACTTAGATGCCTTTTTGAACCCATGTATTCAATCTCTCCCTTCTTATTTAAAAGATACCAGATCCCTTCTGCTACAGCTACAAGCCCTGGGTGATTTACCTGAGGGGGTGTTGCTTTGCAGCTCGGATGTCACCAGCTTATACACATGTATACCGCATGAGGCGGGTATTGAAGCTGTGAGAGCCCTTATTCAAGATAATGCCATCTACCAAGGTCCAGACATACCATTCTTTCTGTCATTGTTGGATAAGGTTTTAAGACGGAATTATTTTGTCTTCAATGGCCAATTTTTCTTGCAACTTGCGGGGTGTGCGATGGGGTCCGCAGTGGCCCCATCGTACGCAAACGCATTTATGTATCAGGTGGAAACCCAAATGTTCTACCTGGACCCTATCATTGAGCCTAAGGTGGTTTATTTTAGAAGGTACATCGATGATTTAATAGTATTATGGCAGGGGTCTAGAGAGGAGTTGATTAACTTGTGGGAGGTCCATAATGCGACCCAGCACCCTGTACAATTTACGTATATCATTGATGGTACCACGGTTAATTACCTTGATGTGGCCATTACCATCAATCAGGGCAAACTGTCAACATCTTTATTTGTTAAGACGACTGATAGAAACATGCTACTAGACTATCGCAGTTTTCACCCTGGTTCATTGAAAAGGGGTTTACCCTTTTCTCAATTTATGAGGGTTAGACGCATCACATCAGATCCAAATGACACTGAGTCAGCCATGGATAGCATGCTGCTTAAGTTTGCACAACGGGGTTATCCTTTAGGGGAACTAGAAAAAGCAAAATCTAAAGCCCTTAGTGTTCCACGAGAACAAGCATTATGCCCCGCAGCTAAATCCAGAAGGAATAATAATCCCAAACTCCCTTGGGTCACCAAATTCACCACGTCCACGAATAGGAACATTAAAAAGGCTAAAGCATTATGGCCCATCATACAGACGGATGGTGCTTTGTCATCATTGGCCCATACCTCTTTGTTGCCTAGTTACACCAGGGGCCGGAACATCAGTGACCACATAGTTAAATTAGACGTTACCCAACTCACCAGCGCACAGGAAACCCATTTTTTGAGAACTAAATTGGGGTGCTTCAGGTGTTTGGGTTGCGCTACCTGTAACACGCTAATGACGGGAAACACATTTAACCATCCCCTAACTGGTAAGAAGATCCCTATTAAACATCGCCTTACATGTACTTCCACACATGTGGTGTACCTTTTGACATGCCCATGTGGTCTTGCCTATGTGGGCAAGACCATACGCCAGTTCCGTGAACGTATGGCCCTACATAGGAGTGCAATTAAAAAAGCATTAGAAAAGGGTCAGAGTGACCAACCTTTTGCTCGCCACTGTTTGGAATTTAAACATGGGGTGGCTAGCATTAGGGCCATCCTGATAGACCATGTCCCCAAGACACTTAGAGGGGGAGATAGGGATCGAGCCCTATTACAACATGAGTTGTAACCTGTAACACGCTAATGACGGGAAACACATTTAACCATCCCCTAACTGGTAAGAAGATCCCTATTAAACATCGCCTTACATG
This sequence comes from Pseudophryne corroboree, assembly GCF_028390025.1. NCBI lineage: Eukaryota > Metazoa > Chordata > Amphibia > Anura > Myobatrachidae > Pseudophryne > Pseudophryne corroboree. The sequence goes on from NC_086444.1 coordinate 471,074,345, forward strand.
TACTTCCACACATGTGGTGTACCTTTTGACATGCCCATGTGGTCTTGCCTATGTGGGCAAGACCATACGCCAGTTCCGTGAACGTATGGCCCTACATAGGAGTGCAATTAAAAAAGCATTAGAAAAGGGTCAGAGTGACCAACCTTTTGCTCGCCACTGTTTGGAATTTAAACATGGGGTGGCTAGCATTAGGGCCATCCTGATAGACCATGTCCCCAAGACACTTAGAGGGGGAGATAGGGATCGAGCCCTATTACAACATGAGTCCAGATGGATCTATAAACTGGGAACCCTATCCCCTCGAGGCCTGAATGAAAATCTTGGCCTTCAGAGTTTTTTGTAAGGACAAAATTCTCTATACACCAAATGTTTAGTAATTATGCCATAGTGTAGGGGCAAGAAATGGCTTACATACTATATATTATATATTATTTGGCAAAAGTATCAGCCTCTATCTCTGTAATCTGTGGTTTAGTCTTTAGAGATCTTTAGATTGCTATATAGGCCAGCATCAGAACCTTATAGCTTTTTATAGCTTAGTATAGTTCTTATAACATGTTGTTATGTGTCAATAATCCATTATCATCTAGGTGGTAGGGCAGTGATGCATTATATTTCTTATATCTTCTGTATGTCTTTGTTTTGTTTTTATCACCTAGCTTTGTTTGGTTGCCACGGTAACCGCACTACTAGCGCCGCAAGATGACATCACGGGTCGTCAGCACGGTACAACAGAGTATCCCCCGGCGCCCAGCGAGCGTAGCGTCTGGTTACCTGGGAGATGGAGACGCGGCGCTGCTGGATGACGCCAGGGGTGAGCGACGTGACAGCGCTGTTCGGCGTCTGGAAGTCAGCATGGCGCCGTGGAGCAGGTGAGTGGCATTTTATCATGATTGTATGGTTTGGGTAGGGTATATATGTTTGTCTCATGTTCAGTTTGGGTTGTTAAGGCCCTGAGGACGGGGCTAGTCCCCGAAACATGTCGGATCAATAAAACTGATTTTTCTACACCTGTAACAGCCCCTGTAACAGCCTGCGTGAGTGCCGCCCTCATTCTCCATCGTATATATATATAGATATATATAGATATAGATAGATAGATAGATACAGTCATAAAAGGCAGCACACCAGTAGCTAAATTTATCATTACCTGGTGCCCTCCTAGATATTCTTGGTCAGTTCCCAACATAGAATGCAATGAAGGCAGCACTTGGGATTGAAGACGCATACACAGGCAGATCTTATCAACATTTCGAGACTTTAATGTCTTGTCATCAGTACCCTGAGTCTTAAAAACGTTGATAAGATCTGCCTGTGTCTGCGTCTTCAATACCTAGTGCCGCCTTCATTGCATTGTGTGTATATATATATATCTACACATACATCTGCCATCTGTCTGTTGTATTTTGAGTGCTTCACCATTGTCTTTATATCGTTCCATCATTTGTGAGGTCACCCAGACAGGTATACACCGCATAAGTGGCTGTGCCGGACCTACCCATTTATATATATATATATATATATATATATATATATATATATATATACTAGGCTTCAATAGTCCGGCACTCCACGTACTGAAATAATAGCTGCCCCGGTGCCCTCAGTACAAATGAGGCACCTACAGAAAAGATGCTGCGGCACTCGAGGACTTATAGTGAAAAAAATATATATTTCAAAACAGTGTCACATGAAAAATGGCAACGTTTCGGGGCCCGTGGTGCCTTTAGTTCACACCTTGCCAAAGAGGCTATGGGCCCCAAAACGTTGGCATTTTTCATGTGACACTACTTTGAAATATATATTTTTTTCACTATAAAATGTATATATATATATATACAATGTGGGTGTCTGCAGTGTCGGGAAACACAGTCCACTGCCCCCTTTACCACAGAATCAGGCGGCACTCCACGGATTTGGTGTAACAGGTGAAACTTTATAAAACAGACAGCATGAGAGTCCAACGTTTCAACACCGTGGCGGGTGTTTTTGTCAAGGACACATGGTGAAGCAAACAGTGTGAACATAGTTCTTACCTTAAATACCTTGCACATGTCAGCACAGTCAGACGGGTGCGGAGGGCGGGAGAGTCACCAGCGGCTCCAGCGTCCGGCCGCAAGAGATGACGTCACCGTTGCTAGGCTACCGGGAAACATCACCACCCGGCGCATCCCACTGCTGCGCTGTAATGCAAAGACATTACTGAATACAAAGTGTAGAAAGTGAAACAATAAAAACAATAAGAGGAAACAAAATAAAGTTTCCAACAGTGTAAGTGATAAATTAAAAATAGCTGTACATTTATGAGACTGGGAAACAATGTAGACATATTCAGATAAATATCAACATGCATGAAAATAAAATAACTTTCAACTATAAAACATGATGGTAGATGGCCCAGGAGATAATGCTGATGCAAATTACACCATTCACATACACTAATAATTGATGGTAAATGCAATGGACTAGCCAACACCGCAATTAAGTGACATTAGAGAAATACACTCCATGCTAATTTTTCATTGAGTCCCTGTGGTTCTACAGAGTTCAACAGGGAAATCCATCGCACTTCTCGTTGCGACAAAAGTTTCTGTATGTCACCGCCTCTGGTAGAAATAGGGACATGATCCACTATCTGATATTTCAAACTTGAAAGTGGATGTCTGCAAAGCTTGAAATGGCGGGCGACTGGCTGATCGTTGTCCTTACCCTCTATGGCGGCTTTAATGGCCGACCGATGGAGGGCCATGCGCTCTTTAAATGTCCTGATGGTTTGACCAACATACAGTAGTCCGCAAGGACAAATAATGACGTAAATGACATACTGAGAGCTACAGGTTAGAAAGTGGTGTATAGTGTACTTCTTGCCCGTAGATGGATGTTGAAAAAATGAGCCAGCAATAAGATAATTACATGTGGTACATAAAGGGCATTTATAACACCCTTTGCGTGTAGATATTACAGACTTCGGAGAAACATCTGTATGTACCAGTAGATCACGTAAATTAGGTCCGCACCTGTAGCTGGGCATGACTGATTTATTGTGGAAACACAGAAGCGTATTATCACTTTTCACAATCGGCCAGAGCGCACTGATTGCCCTAGGGATGACTGAACTAGCCGTGGTGAACTCTGTAACTAGCAGGATTTTCTCAGATGGCATCTCACCACTTTTAAGCTGTAATAGCGTTGCCCGAGGCTTTTTTGAAACTTCAAATTTCTGTTGCTGGAGCTTGTTGTATGGGTAACCCCTGACTCTAAATCTATCCACCACCTATGTTAACGCTTTGTCCAACTCATCCGGGGTGCTGGTGATACGAGCCACCCTGGTCATCTGGGACTTGGGTAGTTCTGCTTTCAAAGCTGGCGGGTGGAAACTTGAATAATCAAGGACTGTATTTCGATCTGTCGGTTTGTGATAGACAGCCGTATGTATGTGACAATCTTTGATAGTAATTGAGACGTCCAGATAATGAATCACTTCTTTGCTGTATTGATGAGTGAACCGGATAGGTGAGTCTACCAAATTGATGGATTGAAGAAGTTGTTTCAGGCTATCCTCGTCTCCAGTTCAAAACAGAATCAAATCATCAATGTACCTTTTGTACAGAAGAATGTTGGAGCTAATTGAAGGATCTAAAAAGAACAGTTCATGTTCTTTAGCGAACATGTATACATTAGCTAGCGATGGTGCGATGCAAGAACCCATTGCACAGCCTGTTGTTTGTTCATAATATTTCCCATTATGTAGGAAATAGTTACGCTGGAGTGTCAGTTTCAACAGAGGGATAAAAAGATCAATGTTGATCAGTCGAAAATCATTGCGCTCCAGGAAGGCTTTCATGATGGCCAACCCTTCAATGTGCGGAATCACGGAATATAAGTTCTTCACATCCATAGTGCTCATAATGGTGTTAGCAGGAAGAGTATCAATAGCTGTTAAAATGTTCAACAGATCTGTAGTATCTCGTAAGTGTGTAGGTTGCTTTATAACCAAGGGTTGCACCATAAGATCAAGGAATTTAAAGATCAGATAGTATAAGGAGTCCCTTGCTGAAATGATTGGTCTAATGGGCGGTCTAATGGCATCCTTATGGATCTTTGGCAAGGAATAAATCACAGGCACTTTGGGATATTTTTGAATCAATCCCAATCTGCTTTTTTCATCAATTTTTCCTTGATTCTGGGCTGAAGACAAGATTTTATCCACTTCCAATTTATAACGAGCGGTGGGATTGCCAGGTAACTTCCTATAGGTAGTATTATAGGATAGAAGTTCATCAAGATCTTTGATGTATTGTATCCTATCTTGAATAATAATTGCACCACCTTTGTCGGCTTGGCGGACAATGATGGAAGAGTCCTGAAATAAAGATTTTAAAGCAGCTTTTTTTCGGATGTCCTAATGAAAATGCTGCAGAATTAAAGAGGCATTGGAATATTGACTCCTATAGCTGTTTTTTTTATATTTTTCTTTTCAAGTGTAACATGAGAGGGGGGCACGGAAACATACCCATGCTCCAGGCACCATGACATGTAGTTAAACCTCTGGGGGCATGTCTTAACTGTAAATGTAAGTATTAAAAAAAAGCCGTACATACAGCCAGAGGAGTAACTAGAAGCTTGGAGGCTCCCAGCAAACTCTCAAGGTTGACCTCCTATTTGACCTGTGGAATCAGCAGCACTGTGTTCACAGCAACTGCTGCACTCGGGATGCAGCACTCAGCTTCAGGCATCCTTTCTATATACGCCCACCTAGAGCCAGATTAAGGGGGGGCTCCGGGGGTAAGTACCCCGGGCCCCCCAATCTAAAAGGACCCCCCGCCGCCAGCCACAGATCGGATCTCTGTTACAGATCTGATCCATAGCACTGAGCTCCTCCCCGCTGTCTGCCATCACAGCCGCCGGCACTGCAGAGCTCAGCTGTCCAATGGAATGTGCAGCTGCAGCTTGTGGCTCGGTGACTGGCCAGATCGCAGGCTGCAGGGATGAAAGAGGAAGGATTCCTAGCGTGCCCGTGCCATTCATACAGCCACAGCATGCGGAGGTGTCTGTGCTCGTTAAGAGAGAACTTCAAACTTTCATTCTCCTTTCTGCGTGATTTGACTTCTGGCTGCATTGAATTTTTTTTGGGTTATGGTTCTGGGTCCCAAATAGTTTTTTTTGGTACTGGGTCCCAAATAAAGTAATATATATTTATATATATATATATATATATATATATATATATATATATATATATGTGTGTGTAAAAATAGAGAAAAGGGCGCCTTCTAGTGTCTGAATAAGTATTTATAGTGTATACCCAGTGTGAATAGGAAATGGACACTACTTATCTGGAGCATATATTTTCCTTCGGTCGCAAGACCAATATTGGCACATAAAAGAGATAAAGGAAATATAACATAGCGCGTACCGTTTTCATACCATAAGTCAGCAAAAAGACAGTTGTATATAAAAAACCTTACAGGGATGGACAAATCCCATAATTTAAAATCTGCAGCCAGGGATAGTTAAAGGATTTTACAAATGTTAATACAACACATAAAAACAAATGGTAGAAGTGTGAGCGTGGGGGAAGAGAGAAGTGTGAGCGTACAAGATATAAAATTCAATCAGGATTATCTGTCCACATGGAAAAACCGGTACATTAAACTTTTCATAAATATCCGGAGAAATAGTAACAATGCAAACGTACAAGAAATGAGTATATAAAAAGCTTATCTATCCATATGGGAGGTTCAGGTGCAGCAGTTCCAACGCGTTTCGTCAATAGTCAGACTTCATCATGGGGATAAGGTCAGTGAGCAAGGGAGATCAATTTATACCTACAGAGAAAATAGGAGCCTAACACATGGCCAAGTGATTGATGACATCACTTCCTGTGAGGAAAAATTCAATATAAGCAATCTGGCTAATAAATCAATGGCAAGTGCTTAATATTTGCTGTCTTAGTTAAAGCTAAAAGGTGCTTTTGTCCTTTATTTTTCTTTTTAAACCAAGTTGTATATCCAGGAAGCGCCGTAATGCGCGCTGGAACACACGCTGGAACGTCACTACTTCCTGGTGTGCTCTGGCGCGCGACGTCACTTCCGGTTTCACGAACAGCGCTTCCGCCGGCTTGTGGAGCGCATTGTGGATCGCATCGTCATCTTAATGACGATGCACATGCAAATGAAGCTGGTGGAGCGCACAATAGAGAAATATGTAAGGAGCACAAGAAGGGGGGATATATGTCCTGTATCACGCCCTCATTGCAGGGATCTTAGAGGACCTAAATTTTAATACAATTGTCAGTTGTGAATAGATCAGTTGTAAAAAATTTATAAAATAAAATTGATAAATATTACCAAGATGCATAGTATAAATTGCACCATAAATATTGGAGAATCTATACAACAATATAAACGAATTATGTATAGTTATTTTGAGCACTTGGTGTCAAAGGTTAATGCTGGAGTCCATAGGCAAGCAGTGAGAGTGATCTATAGTCCCAAAAATTTTTGGGATGTAGGATTCTTCAAAGTTCATAAAAATTCATGGATATTGTATCTTGAAACTAAGATGTCCATATAAGCTGGATGGAGATCTTGTAACGCCGAGTTGCTGAAATCAGGACATAATGAAGAGTAATTAAGATTAATAATAAAAAATTATAGTGTAATCACTATCACATCTGTGTGTATGCCCATAATCCAATAAGTGAAGTGGAAGAGTGCTGTACTACTTAGTGTAGAGTCATACTCATGCAGGACTAAGCGTGGAATATAAAATAAGACAATAAAATAATATTTTTACTATTATTTATTTATTACTACAGTGGACCATAGTGCCTTAAATTATAAGGTATTGTATTTATGAATAAAGTGCAAGAAGTGGTGATTAAAAGTGCTTAGATGTGTGGTAGAGATAAGATATATGGCAAAAAATTTTTTAAATATACATAAAAAATATATATAAAAAATATATAGAAAAAAAGGGATTATACATATATATCTGTGCAAAATCTCTTATAAAAATGGAGCAATTTGAAATGACTCATTGAATCCCAGGGGCACCATTGTTTGAAGCTCAAAAATCCAGAACAATTTCTCTTCTGGAAAGTTTGTTCAGTATGTCTCCTCCTCTTTCGCCCGATTTCACTTGTTCAATAGCCTTAAATGTCAGGTCCTCGGGATTGGAATTATGTTTTTCTTTGAAGTGTTTTGACACGGTGTGGTTTTCAACCTTGTTTTTTATGTTATGGACGTGATCCTGTAGTCGAATTTTAAGAACTCGTTTGGTTTTACCCACATACTTTAGGCCGCAGGTGCACTCCAAAAGATATATGACCATAGTTGAATTGCAGTTCATAAAGTCCTTTATTGAGTACTCCTTGGAATTATTAAAGTTGGAGAAGGATCTTCTGACGGGATGTACAAACCTGCATATGTTGCAGTTTCCACATTTATTACTTCCTTTACACTTCGGCATGCTTATTTTGTTTGTAGGTTCTTCTTTTCTGAGGAGACTTGGAGCTAGAATGTCTTTGAGGCTTCTGGTCTTTCTGAAGACAATCTTTGGGTGCGGTGGGATGATTTCTTTAAGGACAGGATCGAGTAGTAGAAGGTTCTACTGTCATGTCACAGGCTGTGTTTGAAAAATAACAGTTGGGAGCTGACTGGCTGGTGCTTTGTCACCGTGCAATTTATCACTTTTCAAGGCTTAGTACATCTGGCCCAATAGGAGTACTTGATTGAAAAGAGAGGTTCAAGATTTGCCCAGCAGTAAAACTAGACCAGTATATGTAGGGATATTTGCTTGTAACTGGGAATATTGTGTATTATGCCACTTCAATGGAACGTTGGCATTCTTAGTCCATTACACAGTCTTTTTGTATTCAATTAAGCGTGTGAATAAACAAAGCTTTAAAAACACTGTGAAAGCTACTTGATGAACAGTGATATGTCCAATTTTATCAGTCTGGTTAAATCTGACTATTGGGTCACCACATCAAATGGTCCCAAAATGTATGTGCAATCTTTATTAGTAGGAGCTTAACTATCTAACAGTAGCTTTAGGGTGATATATGAAGTGGTTCGTATTGGGGATGTGATTTGAATTTATTGGGACTAGAGACTTCACATAAAGCTAGCCCCGTCATATGCATCTTTATGTGGTAGACACAACTTAACTGCCCACAAACTGTCCACAGTATGTATGGAGTAATGTTTAGCATTACTGCTTCACAGCACTGATGTTGTGGTATCGATTCCCACCACTACCCTAACTGTGTGGAGTTTGTATATTCTCCATGTGCTTGCGTGGGTTTCCGCCGTGTACTCTGGTTTGCTTTCACAATCCCAAAATATACTGGTAGGTTAATTGGCTCCCGAAAAAAATTAACCATAGCGTGAAGGTGTGCGTGTACATGGGCAGACTAGATGGGCCAAGTGGTTCTTTTCTGCCGCCAAGTTCTATAGCTCTATATATTAGAGATGAGCGGGTTCGGTTCGCTGAGAACTGAACCCCCCCGAACTTCACGTGGTTTACACGGGTCCAAGGCAGCCTTGGTTCTTCCTGCCTTACTCGCAAAACCCGAACGCGGGAAAACGTCATCATCCCGCTCGTCGGATTCTCGCCCGATTCGGATTCCATATAAAGAGCCGCGCGTCGCGTTCATTTTCACTCGTGCATTGTAGACTGAGCGGAGAGGACGTGGCTACGTTCTCTGAGTGAAAAGCTCAATTTCAGCTCAATATCGGCTCAATATCTGTGCTCAGTATCAGTGCTGCATTGTGGTGACCAGTATACTACAGTACAATAGTCCAGTGCTGTTCTCGCTGCCCAGTGTCAGTTCTAGTATCCTCATCAGTGCTCAGGATCAGTGCTCATTGTCTTGCTGCTGCATTGTGGTGACCAGTATACAATAGTACAATAGTCCAGTGCTGTTCTCGCTGCCCAGTGTCAGTTGCAGTATCCTCATCAGTGCTCCGGATCAGTGCTCATTGTCTTGCTGCTGCATTGTGGTGACCAGTATACTACAGTACAATAGTCCAGTGCTGTTCTCGCTGCCCAGTGTCAGTTCTAGTATCCTCATCCGTGCTCAGGATCAGTGCTCATTGTCTTGCTGCTGCATTGTGGTGACCAGTATACTACAGTACAATAGTCCAGTGCTGTTCTCACTGCCCAGTGTCAGTTCTAGTATCCTCATCAGTGCTCAGGATCAGTGCTCATTGTCTTGCTGCTGCATTGTGGTGACCAGTATACTACAGTACAATAGTACAGTGCTGTTATCGCTGCCCAGTGTCAGTTCTAGTATCCTCATCAGTACTCAGTATCACTACTCATTGTCTTGCTGCTGCATTGTGGTGACCAGTATACTACAGTACAATAGTCCAGTGCTGTTCTTGCTGCCCGGTGTCAGTTCTAGTATCCTCATCCGTGCTCAGGATCAGTGCTCATTGTCTTGCTGCTGCATTATGGTGACCAGTATACTACAGTACAATAGTCCAGTGCTGTTCTCGCTGCCCAGCGTCAGTTCTAGTATCCTCATCAGTGCTCAGTATCACTACTCATTGTCTTATGCTGCATTGTGGTGACCAGTATACTACAGTACAATAGTCCAGTGCTGTTCTTGCTGCCCAGTGTCAGTTCTAGTATCCTCATCAGTGCTCAGTATCACTACTCATTGTCTTGTGGTGCATTGTGGTGACCAGTATACTACAGTACAATAGTCCAGTGCTGTTCTCGCTGCCCAGTGTCAGTTCTAGTATCCTCACCAGTGCTCAGTATCACTACTCATTGTCTTGCTGCTGCATTGTGGTGACCAGTATACTATAGTACAATAGTCCAGTGCTGTTCTCGCTGCCCAGTGTCAGTTCTAGTATCCTCATCAGTGCTCAGGATCAGTGCTCATTGTCTTGCTGCTGCATTGTGGTGACCAGTATATTACAGTACAACAGTCCAGTGCTGTTCTCGCTGCCCAGTGTCAGTTCTAGTGTCCTCATCAGTGCTCAGTATCACTACTCATTGTCTTGTGCTGCATTGTGGTGACCAGTATACTACAGTACAATAGTCCAGTGCTGTTCTCGCTGCCCAGTGTCAGTTCTAGTATCCTCATCAGTGCTCAGTATCACTACTCATTGTCTTGTGCTGCATTGTGGTGACCAGTATACTACAGTACAATAGTCCAGTGCTGTTCTCGCTGCCCAGTGTCAGTTCTAGTATCCTCATCAGTTCTCAGTATCACTACTCATTGTCTTGTGCTGCATTGTGGTGACCATTATACTACAGTACATTACTAAAAGTCCAGTGTCTTGTGCTGCATCTTGCTGCTGTAGGGTGCTGTGGTAGTGTTCTGTCACTGTGCATAGGTCATCATCATTCCAGTCACAGTGGTATCTGGTATCGATCTACTGGTATCTAATTCCAGACATTACTGCTGTCTAATTCCAGATATATTACTGGCAATATAATTCCACACATTAAAAAATGGAGAACAAAATTTGGAGGGTAAAATAGGGAAAGATCAAGATCCACTTCCACCTAGTGCTGAAGCTGCTGCCACTAGTCATGGCAGAGACGATTCAATGCCATCAACGTCGTCTGCCAAGGCCGATGCCCAATGTCATAGTAGAGAGCATGTAAAATCCAACAAACAAAAATTCAGTAAAATGAACCAAAAATCTAAATTAAAAGCATCTGAGGAGAAGCGTAAACTTGCCAATATGCCATTTATGACACGGAGTGGCAAGGAACGGCTGAGGCCCTGGCTTATGTTCATGGCTAGTGGTTCAGCTTCACATGAGGATGGAAGCACTCATCCTCCTGCTAGAAAAATGAAAAGAGTTAAGCTGGCAAAAGCACAGCAAAGAACTGGGCATTCTTCTAAATCACAAATCCCCAAGGAGAGTCCAATTGTGTCAGTTGCAATGCATGACCTTCCCAACACTGGACGGGATGAGGTGGCTCCTTCCACCATTTGCACGCCCCCCTGCAAGTGCTGGAAGGAGCACCCACAGTCCAGTTCCTGATAGTCAAATTGAAGGTGTCACTGTTGAAGTACACCAGGATGAGGATATGGGTGTTGCTGGTGCTGAGGAGGAAATTGACAAGGAGGATTCTGATGGTGAGGTGGTTTGTTTAAGTCAGGCACCCGGGGAGACACCTGTTGTCCGTGGGATGAATAAGGCCATTGACATGCCTGGTCAAAATACAAAAAAAATCATCTCTTCGGTGTCTAATTATTTCAACAGAAATGCGGACAACTGGTATCAAGCCATGTGTTGCCTTTGTCAAGCTGTAATAAGTAGGGGTAAGGATGTTAACCACCTAGGAACATCCTCCCTTATACGTCACCTGGAGCACATTCATCAGAAGTCATTGACAAGTTCAAAAACTTTGGGTGACAGCGGAAGCAGTCCACTGACAACTAAATCCCTTCTTCCTCTTGTACTCAAGCTCCTGCAAACCACACCACCAACTCCCTCAATGTCAATTTCCTCCTTAGACAGGAACGCCAATAGTCCTGCAGGCCATGGCACTGGCAAGTCTGACGAGTCCTCTCCTAACTGGGATTCCTCCAATGGATCCTTGAGTGTAACGCCTACTGCTGCTGGTGCTGCTGTTGTTGCTGCTGGGAGTCGATCGTCATCCCAGAGGGGAAGTCGGAAGACCACATGTACTACTTCCAGTAAGCAATTGACTGTCCAACAGTCCTTTGCGAGGAAGATGAAATATCACAGCAGTCTTCCTGTTGCAAAGCGGATAACTCAGGCCTTGACAACTATGTTGGTGTTAGACGTGCGTCCAGTATCCGCCATTAGTTCATAGGGACTTAGAGAATTGCTTGAGGTAGTGTGACCCCGGTACCAAATACCATCTAGGTTCCTCTTCTCTAGGCAGGCGATACCGAGAATGTACACAGACATCAGAAAAAGAGTCAAAAAGAGAAAAAATGCAGTTGTAGCCACTGTCCACTTAACCACGGACATGTGGACAAGTGGAGCAGGCAGACTAAGGACTATATGACTGTGACAGCCCACTGGGTAGATGTATTGCCTCACGCAGCAAGAACAGCAGTGGCGGCACCAGTAGCAGCATCTAGCAAACGCCAACTCATTCCTAGGCAGGCTACGCTTTGTATCACCGCTTTCCATAAGAGGAACATAGCTGACAACCTCTTATGGAAACTGAGGAACATGATCGCAGATTGGCTTACCCCAATTGCACTCTCCTGGGGATTTGTGACATCGGACAACACCACCCATATTGTGCGTGCATTACATGTGGGCAAATTCCAGCACGTCCCATGTTTTGCACATACAGTGAATTTGGTGGTGGAGAATTTTTGAAAAAATGACAGGGGCGTGCAGGAGATGCTGTCGGTGGTCCGAAGAATTGCGGGCCACTTTCGGCATTCAGCCACCGCGTGCCGAAGACTGGAGCACCAGCAAACACTCCTGAACATGCCCTGCCATCAGCTGAAGCAAGAGGTGGTTATGAGGTGGAATTCAACCCTCTATATGCTTCAGAGGATGGAGGAGCAGCAAAAGGCCATTCAAGCCTGTACATCTGCCTACGATATAGGCAAAGGAGGGGTAATGCATCTGACTCAAGCGCAGTGGAGAATGATTTTAACATTGTGCAAGGTTCTCCAACCCTTTGAACTTGCCACACGTGAAGTCAGTTCAGACACTGTCTGCAGATGTTCAAAGACCTGCTGGTGAGACAATTGTCAAGTCAAGCGGAACGTGACCCGCTAACAGCTCCTCCTTCATTTTCTCCCACCACTGGAGCTGCCAAGAAAAGGATAACATTTCCAAAACTACCCACTGGCGGTGATGCAGGGTAGTCAGGAGCGATAGCTGACATCTGGTCCGGACTGAAGGACCTGCCAATGATTACTGACATGTCGTCTACTGTCACTGCATATGATTCTGTCACCATTGAAAGAATGGTGGAGGATTATATGAGTGACAGCATCCAAGTAGGCATGTCAAACAGTCCGTACGTATACTGGCAGGAAAAAGATGCAATTTGGAGGCCCTTGCACAAACTGGCTTTATTTTAACTAAGTTGCCCCCACTCCAGTGTGTACTCTGAAAGAGTGTTTAGTGCAGCCGGTAACCTTGTCAGCGATCGGCGTAGGAGGTTACTTCCAGAAAATGTGGAGAAGATGATGTTCATCAAAATGAATTATAATCAATTCCTCCGTGGAGACATTTACCAGCAATTGCCTCCAGAAAGTACACAGGGACCTGTGATGGTGGATTCCAGTGGGGACGAATGAATACTCTGTTAGGAGGGGGATGTACACAGTGAAAGGGGTGAGGAATTGGAGGATGAGGAGGAGGTGGACATCTTGCCTCTGTAGAGCCAGTTTGTGCAAGGAGAGATTGATTGCTTCTTTTTTGGTGGGGGCCCAAACCAACCAATCATTTCAGCCACAGTTGTGTGGCAGACCCTGTCGCTGAAATGATGGGTTTGTTAAAGTGTGCATGTCCTGTTTAAACAACATAAGGGTGGGTGGGAGGGCCCAAGGACAATTCCATCTTGCACCTCTTTTTTTTTTTTTATCTTTGCATCATGTGCTGTTTGGGGACTCTTTTTTAAGTGCCCTCCTGTCTGACACTGCAGTGCCACTCCTAGATGGGCCTGGTGTTTGTGCCGCCAACTTGGGTCGCTTAGCTTAGTCATCCAGCGACCTCGGTGCAAATTTTAGGACTAAAAATAATATTGTGAGGTGTGAGGTGTTCAGAATAGACTGGAAATGAGTGGAAATTATGGTTAATGAGGTTAATAATACTATAGGATCAAAATTACCCCAAAATTCTATGATTTAAGCTGTTTTTGAGGGGGTTTTGAAAATAACACCCGAATAAAAAACTCACCCGAATCCATCAAAAATTCTTAGGGGAGGTTTTTCCAAAACACGTCCGAATCCGAAACACGACCGCGGAACCGAATCCAAAACCAAAACACAAAACCCGAAAAATGCCCGCAGCACATCTCTAATATATATATATATATATATATATATATATAGGGGGTAATTCCAAGTTGATCGCAGCAGGAAATTTTTTAGCAGTTGGGCAAAACCATGTGCACTGCAGGGGGGGCAGATATAACATGTGCAGAGAGAGTTAGATTTGGGTGGGTTATTCTATTTCTGTGCAGGGTAAATACTGGCTGCTTTACTTTTACACTGCAATTTAGATTGCAGATTGAACTCACCACACCCAAATCTCTCTCTCTCTCTGCATATGTTATATCTGCCTCCCCTGCAGTGCACATGGTTTTGCCCAACTGCTAAAAAATTTCCTGCTGCGATCAACTTGGAATTACCCCCATAGAGAGAGAGAGAGAGAGAGACTTTGAACAAATGCACACTCTCCAGCAATTCTCAAATGGTGCTCCCTTAAGTCCATTCCTTCGCAGGTACAGGATATTTAAATTTTGTAGTCAAAGGGCACTCAAACTTCTTAATTAATATATGAAAGTTTATTATTTCCAAAAAAGACACTTTTTTAAAAAACCATATCAAATGGCAATGGGGAAGGAAAAATGCTTATATATCCATAAATTCTTAAGCAAAAAAAGCAAAAACGCTTCTCTCCAATCCAAGAGATTTTCAACATCAATGCAGCACTTTAGAAATATATGATAGAAAGTCAAACTTATCCTTTGTCGACCTCGGTCATTTAATGACCGTCAAATACTCCTGCATCCAAGCACAGATCACCCCGTTGCCACTGCCATCCACACACCTCTCTCTGGGAACAAGTCCTATATACCATATGAACAAAGGTAATTCAATTACCATAATTCACAACTGCCCATCTCACAGGTGCTCCGAACATGCCCCTCGTCAAGCCAGCGTGCGTTCCAGCACATTGCGCATGCGCCGATCCCGGCCAAACAAATCACTTCCTGTACCAGCGTCTCCTAGTTGTAAACAAACCGCTCACCCGTCCTTCCTACGTGAGTCATCGCCTACCTCACGTCAGGGGGCGGTACTGGCTCCTGCTGCTGAATATTCATATAGCGGTTACCATGGTAACCCGTTGTAAGTGAACCACCGGTACAATCCCGTGGCTCACAAACAGGGGAACCATACCACTATCAGTGCCCAGCATATATCATCTCAGTTACAAATAACATTCATATTCCAGCAGGTCTTCAGGATATTTCATTCTGAACACTCATCAGTAATACATGGCATATTCATGTTGTTATTATCCACAGCTATCACTGTGTGCTTGCTCCAGGTACAATCCTGATGCTCACATCACAGCAAGCTATGCTAACACTGGTAGACGCTTATCATTGAAATACAACATGTAGACCGGGTCGGCACACCGTTCCGCTGTCAGCACCACTGGATAACGAGTAAAGCATATTTCATAGAGCCTCCAATGTATACCACAATGAATCAATCAAATGCTCTAAAGAACACTGTTTGTAAATGATGCTTCAAGCATCATTATATTCCTATATCCCTGAGTGTGTGTGGCGTGCATTGTGACAACAATTATTTAAAAAAAAATTTTTACCCAATGTAACAAATGTCATACCATTCTATATAAAAACTGTTAATATACAAATATCCTAGGACTGACACATACAAAAGTATAATATGTTTTTCCCTAGTTACTTAGTAATCCCTGTTTTAATCTAATTTTGTGCATGTGATGCATATGCAAACTGTCCGTATCATCAATTAAATGTTCACAAAAAACAACGAAAATTAATGTTGTCATTAAGGCCACGTGGTATACTTGTATCAAGTCTATACATTCATTTGGCCTCCCTTTGTAAGAGTAAACGTCCACGGTCACCTCCCCGACTTGATTTAGGGATATGGTCTATAATCATACTTTTCAAAGAAGCAACTTGATGACCATTCTCCAAAAAATGTCTTGCTACCGGCTTGTCGCTTTGCTTGTTTATCAAGGCTTGTCTAATGGACAGACGGTGATTAGCCATTCTCTCACGGAATGTTGTAGTAGTCTTCCCTACATAATAAAACCCACAAGGGCATATTAAGATGTAAATTATATGGGTAGTCAAACACGTCACATAATGCTTAATGGGTATTTTCTTCCCATTGTGGGGATGAGCAAAAGTCCTTCCTGTCAACATGCCATTGTACGTCGTGCAACCGTGGCAACGATAACAGCCTTGTTTGTTTACATTAAGCCAAGTCCGTTGTGCATTGATGTCAAAGTGTTTAGTAGGTTGCATTAATAACTGCTTTAAATTAGGTCCTCTAGAGTAGGAAATCAGTGGCTTGTTGCTAATCTGTTTAAATGCTTGATCTGTGCCCACAATCGGCCAATTTTTCTTGACTGCCCTTGCAAAAGCCGGTGCATTCACATCGTACTGGGTCGTGACCACCATTCGGTTAGTAATTTTTTACGTTTTCTCCTTTTGTCCCTGAGAAAAAATGTGTCTCGCTCTTTTGAGTGCCCTTTTAATTATCCCAGGTGCATATCCTCTCTGTTCAAATTTCACAGCCATTTCACTCAATTGTGTCTCTGCCAGTTCACTTTGGGTATTATTTCTGAGAACCCTGGGGAACTGAGAAATAGGGAGTCCATCCTTCAAGGATTTCGGGTGATGACTTGTAGAATACAATAAGGTATTTCTATCGGTATCTTTTCGATAGAGTGTTGTGCCTAGTTTATTATTCTGACGAAATATAGATACATCAAGAAATTCAATCTGGTCGGACTGGATATTATACGTGAAACGAATAGGAGTATCAAGGCAGTTCAGTGCATTTACCATATCAATGAAACTGTCCATAGTACCTCCCCAAATGATGAAAATGTCATCTATAAATCTGTAATAGTGCAGAATGCTGGGACCGTAGACAGGATAGATATATCTTTCTTCATATTGCGTCATAAAAATATTTGCATACGCCGGCGCCAAATTAGAACCCATCGCGGTCCCAGCATTCTGCACATAAAATGACTCTCCATATTGGAAATGATTCAAAGTGAGGACAGTCATGATCATCTCACATAGGAACTCAATCGGTGGACCAACAAAATCAGCATCCAATACTGCTCGTCTTATTGCATCCACCCCTGCCTCATGTGGTATCACATTGTACAGAGATGAAACATCCATTGTTGCAAATACACAGTGCTGCGTGGATAGATCTATTTCCCTAAGTCTGCTGAGAAAATCCCCTGTGTCCTGAATATAGCTCCTGCTGCCCACAACAATAGGTTGAAGTAAAAAATCTATATACTTTGCCAGTGGTTGTAAAACTGATCCCTCAGCTGAAACTATCGGCCGACCCAGGGGTCTCTCAACAGACTTATGAATCTTGGGAATGCAGTATAAGATGGGACATACCGGATTTTCTACCATCAATAATGAGACCAACCTCTCATCCAGCCAATTATTTGTTAAACCCAAATTTAACAGTTCATCAATCTTTTTCTGGATATCACTTATAGGATTATGTGTCATTTTCCTATAGGTTTTACTATCCGCCAATTGGGACCTCACGTCATCATCATAATACTGAAAGTCCAGAACAACAACACCCCCTCCTTTATCCGCATTGCGGATCACTATTTCTTGATTGGCCTGTAGTGATTTAATGGCCTTCTGTTGCTCTGGACTAATATTACGATAATGTCGCGACGATTTTGTCATCTTTACAAAATCACTTTCCACCATTCTCAAAAATATTTTTATGCTCGGATTTGTACTTGATGGGTCAAAATTGCTTGGGTTAGACAATCCAAAAGAATTGCCCTCTATAGCCGTAGACTGTGCGTCTTTAAAAAATTCCTTCAACTGCAATTTGCGACCCATTTTGTACAAATCAACCTGTACATCAAATGCTTCACGTGTAAATGTGGGAACAAACGACAAACCTAATGCCAACAATGATGATTCAGCCCCCGTCAACTCATACTGAGACAGATTGAAAACATTGCTAACCATTACTTCTTTCTTGTCCTTCTTCCTGTGCCCCCTCCTTGTGCGCCCCTTCTTTGTTTCTTGCCCCCTGTATCTGTAGGGTCCACTGCTGCCCCTAAAAAAGCTTGCCCACTTGGTGGCAATGATCCATTGCTTTCAACTTCTGAAGAGGAATATGAGGAATCTACTGAAAAAGGCACCCTGTCCCTACGATAGTGCATACGCTGTCTGGGGGCTCTATTGGATTCACCAGTTAACCACCTATAAACTGTATGATTCTTATAATCATTTTGTACTGTTTCCAATTTATTCTTTTTAAAGGTGATTAGTTCCCTTTTATACTTGTCAATTTGTGCTGTTAATTTATCTAACCATTTTTCATTTTTATCACCAATGAGTTTAGTCTGAGACTGTTCTCTAAACGTCTCCAGGTCAGTTATATAATCCAAACTGCACAGTACTGTCCTAGTTCAAATGACACAGCATGTATCATACACTGTATATATATGTTTGTATTATGGTTTTCATTTTAGACCTGAGGGCCCCCCTGCCTTAAGTACCCCAGGCCCCCCCGAAGTCATAATCTAGATCTGCGCCCACCCCAGACTCCCATTGGCAAGTTACCCAGGAGTCTCGGGGTGGGGTTATACAGGAAGGAGAAGCTGAGTGCTGCTGCGTCCTGAATGCAGCGGCAGCTGTGAAACATACTGCAGTCTATAGTATTTAGTAATTGATTTCAGGGTGGGCCACCTTCACCTTGTGGACCCCTAGACATTTGTCAGTCTAGCCACCCTGTAGTTAAGCCCAGATGCATCGCTCTGCCCCTTTACACCCGGTGCGGTGGGTTAAAAAAGGGGCTTGGCTTTGTGGACCAGGGGCGTGGTTTTGCATATGTGGGCGTGGCTTCATGGGATGTGGGCGTGGCTAGCCATCCCGACCCCCGTTTTCTTCACACCGAGGGTCCTGGAGGAGCGTGCTGCCCCGGTGAGTGTTCTTGCTGCAGTGCAGGCTTCTGCTCAGTGACAGTAGCCGGGTTGCTGCACTGTAACTTGGTCTACTTGTCTAATTATTGCAGACCATTGCTCCTTTTTTAGTAAAGATCTAATTGGTAATTATTGCAGACCATTGCTCCTTTTTTTAGTAAAGATCTACTTGGTAATTATTGCAGACCATTGCTCCTTTTTTTAGTAAAGATCTACTTGGTAATTATTGCAGACCATTGCTCCTTTTTTAGTAAAGATCTACTTGGTAATTATTGCAGACCATTGCTCCTTTTTTAGTAAAGATCTACTTGGTAATTATTGCAGACCATTGCTCCTTTTTTAGTAAAGATCTACTTGGTAATTATTGCAGACCATTGCTCCTTTTTTAGTAAAGATCTACTTGGTAATTATTGCAGACCATTGCTCCTTTTTTAGTAAAGATCTACTTGGTAATTATTGCAGACCATTGCTCCTTTTTTAGTAAAGATCTACTTGGTAATTATTGCAGAAAATTGCTCCTTTTTTAGTAAAGATCTACTTGGTAATTATTGCAGACCATTGCTCCTTTTTTAGTAAAGATCTACTTGGTAATTATTGCAGACCATTGCTCCTTTTTTAGTAAAGATCTACTTGGTAATTATTGCAGACCATTGCTCCTTTTTTAGTAAAGATCTACTTGGTAATTATTGCAGACCATTGCACATTACATTGCATGTTTTTTTTTTTTTTTTTAATTTAACAATTTTTATTAGTGGTATATTTCCAAATTACAACATTTGTATACAATAAGACATGGAGCATAGGTTACACAGATGTTGAAAAATGTAAGTTAGTCTTATCTAGTCATCTTTGGATCGAGTATGTGCCTGGTAGCACTGCATGGTGGAGGAACAGTTCAGTATATGTTATACTGAGGAAATATCCATATAGCAAAAAAGGCATCATAACATCTACCACTTGAACCCGTTTAACAATATTGAGTAACAAAAGATAAACTATAACGGTGTTAAGAACTATTCAGTTATCTTTGTCGATAGCTATCATGCCTGAATAAAGTCGTCTATTCCTGTAAAAGAGCTAGTGGTATATTGGAGTAGAAGGAGATAATCGCCATACCATAGATGATGATATTTGTATATCACATTAGCCATACGATGTTGCTCCACGATATTAAATAAGGAATAGTATACCGAAATATAGGGTAAGAGAGAGGAAAGAATAGTTATAAAGAGATAGAAAGTGGGATAAGAAAGAATGAACCTCAGAAGATGAGCCCAGAGAGAGGCTAAGAAAGGATAGAAATAGAGAAAGGAAGTAAAGAGGACAAAAGGAGTGGTTTGGAAAGATGAAGAGAGAAAAAAGAATACAGCTCTACCATAATGTAATTGTGAAAAAGGCGATATTTGATGATAACACATTATTAGCGTAACCTATATATCTATTTCTGTCAAGACAAATATTTCAAAGAATAGTATGGGGGGGTAAGTGAGAGAAAAAAAAGAAGTGTAAAAAGAAGAAAGGTGGAGTGGGGAGTGGGTGGACTCTCCGAACCTGGGCGGCACGTTAGAGGGGTGAGGAGTGATACTATGAAGAGGGTGTGGAGCCCTCCAGTATGTAATGGAGCCTGGCAGATGAAAGTATATATGAATAAGAAAAATACATTAGTGAAGAGACCAACGAGCGATGTCAAACATTTTGGTTAGCGAGAGTCTCTCTTCGTCTGGTAGGGACAGTAGGTAGTAGTGCCATTTGTTCAGAAATTTAGATAGGATCTCTCCTCTGGCCAGAATCAAAGATCTTCTGTCAAAGAGGAATATCTGTCTAAGCTTCTGCAGTACCTCATTGAGGGATGGTGCAGATTTGGTGGTCCAATGAATTAGGATTATCTTTTTTGCAATCGTCACTATAATGGTAAGTAGTGGATGGATCTGAGGTGAGAACGGACCAATTTTCCAGTTTGTGAAATTTGCGCATAAGCATGCTAAGATGTCAGGTTGTATCCTAGCTTGAAATAGTCTATTAATGTAGGCTATAACTTTGTGCCAGAATTTTTTGATCTTCCCACATGACCAAAAGGAATGTAGGAATCTGGCCATGTGTGCTGAGCATTTTGGGCAATTTCCTGATTCCTCCAAGACCATATGGCTTCTCTGTGCTGGAGAGATGTATGCTCTATGGATAGTTCTGAAGTGGACCTCTTGTAGATAAGAGGAGTTAAGCCAACTCATGGATTGACTAAAAGTAGGACACAGATCAGAGATTTCGACTACTGTGGGTATATCTTGTGACCATTTCGAGGGATTGGCTGGTGTAGAGGTAGGATGTCTGGCTAACATAAGTTTAGAGTATAAAAGACTAGTCTTGTATGGTCTGCGTGTTAGGGATTGGAGTAGTATTAGTATTAGATCTTGTGTGTCCGGATGGAAATTATGTGTATGTATAGATGTTGCGAAATGGCGGGCTTGTAGAAACATGAAGAATTGGTTATTAGGGAGTTGGTAGGTCTGTTGAAGGGCGGAGAAAGGGAGAGGTATTCCCCCTGGGTCAAAAACTTTTGATGTTGTCGATAGTCCTTTAGCCTTCCAGTCAAGGTATTGGCGATTGGTTAACGAGGGTGGGAATCGTGGGTTGCCCCAAAGCGGGATGTGTATGGATGAAGTGTAATCTCGGTGTAGGATTTTGTTGATGGAGATCCATGATTTGTATGTATCTGTGAAGATGATGTTATTATAGATATGTGGGGGGATGTCTTGCTTCCTGGCGTGGAGCAATGCACATGGGGAGTATGGAGCAAACATGGCTGTATCAAGATTTACATCTGTGTAGGTGGAGGATTCTAAAATCCAGTCAGAAATGTATCGGAACATAACAGAGTGAGTATACATACGAAGGTTGGGGGCTTTGAGGCCTCCGTGCTTAATGGGATTTTGCAGTTTGTTTAGCGAAATTCTGGATTTTTTATGTTTCCATAGAAATCTAGAGGTTAGTTTGTCAAAGGTAACGAAGTCAGAGGTTTTCAAAGAGAGTGGCAACATTTGAATGAGGTAGAAGATTTTGGGGAATATAATACTCTTTATAGCGGCAAGGCGGCCCAATAGTGACAGTGGGAGATCTTTCCAGTTATCATACAGTGTAGCTATTTTTGTTAGTAGGGGGGTATAATTAAGTTTATAGATGTTAGCGGTGGATGGTGGAATTTTGATCCCTAAGTATTTTATACCTTCCCTGGCTATATGAAAAGTGGAAAGGGATGGGGTGATTTGAGTGATGGGGGGAGGGCCATTAATGGGTAGGATTTCGGATTTAGATATGTTTATTTTAAGACCTGCAGTTTGGCCAAACGCTGAGATGAGGGACATAACTTGAGGAACCGAGGAGGAAGGGTCAGAAAGGAAAAGAATCATGTCGTCTGCAAATAAAGAAATTTTTAATTCCAGTGGACCTAAAGCGATTCCAGGTATATTGGTCGAATTGCGAATAGCTATAGCGAGAGGTTCAATGGCTATGTTGAATAATAATGGTGATAATGGACACCCTTGTCTAGTGCCTCTAGCTATAGGGAAGGGGGGGGGGGGAGAGACCCATTACAGGAAATTTGGGATGTGGATTTGGAGTATAAGGCTGTAATTATATCAATAAATGATTTAGGGAATCCAAATTTGGAAAGTGTGTGATATAAGTGGGGCCATAGCACTAAGTCGAAGGCCTTCTCGGCGTCCAATGATAAGATAATGGCTGGTTTGGCGGGAGGAGAGATGTTCATACTTTGGACGACCGAGAAGACCTTCCTCAGGTTTATCACCGAGTGACGGCCAGAAATGAAGCCTGTCTGGTCTTGATGAATTATGTGGGGCAATATCGGTTTGAGACAATTGGATAGAATTTTTGTCAGAATTTTGTAGTCAAGGTTGAGTAGAGATATGGGCCTATATGAGCTGGGGAGGGACAAGTCACGGTTTGGTTTGGGTAAAGTTTTTATTATTGCTGAGGTGAAGTAGAGTGGGGGATTGAGATTTATAAGGAGGTGGTTGTATAATAAAACTAAGGTGTCTATAATTTTGGGGGATAGTAATTTGTAGAATTCGCCTGAGAATCCGTCAGGACCTGGGGCTTTGTCTCGATGAAGATGTTGGATAACTGAAAGGATCTCCTTGGCTGTGATGGGAGCCGTTAGAGAGTCAGAGAGGTGTTGCGGGATGGTAGGAAGAGAGGGATATTCCCAAATAGGGGTGGAAGAGAGTGTATTCTGTGATGGGGTGTTTGTAGGGGGGGGGGGGAGAAGGTGCAGAGTATAGTGATTCGTAGAATGATTTCATCACCTCTGAGACTTGTTGATTAGAGGTTGTCATGTTACCATCAGGTGTTTTTAGAGGGTGTATAAAGGAAGGAGGGCGGGAACCATGAAGTAAGTTGGTCAAGAGCTTGCCTGTCTTGTTGCCAAATTTGTGATATTTAAAATTTATGTTAAAGAGATGTCTATCGCCTAGAGATTGGAGATATATTTCAAAGTTATTTTTTGCCTTGGTGTATAAATCTTTGTTTTCAGGTGAGGGTGATGTTTTGAATTGTTGGAATGATGATGTTAGTTCTGATTGCAATTGTAAGTAGGTTGAGGCCAGTTGCTTTTTAGATTTAGAGGTGTATGAGATGGTCATGCCTCTTAAAACTGATTTGGCTGTTTGCCAGAATATTGGGGGGTTGGAGGTGAGGTAAGATATATTGTTAGAGGCAAATTCATCCCATTTCGCTATTAGAGCTTCACAAAACAATTGTGAGCGTGATAAATGAGTTGGGAATCTCCAAATTTTCGTGACAGAAGGGTCATGTGAGAGTTTGAGATCAAACCAGATGAGGGCATGGTCCGAGAGAGAGATGGTTTCTATAGTGGTAGAAATAATATCGGGGATTAGAATATGAGAAATTAAAAAATAATCTATTCGGGATAGGGTGCCATGAGCGGCAGAGAGGCATGTGTATTCTCTGTCGATGGGATTGAAGGCTCTCCAGACATCAGTGGTTTGGAGAGAGGAGGCGAGGTGAGGAATACCAAATTTTGGTAAAGAGGTAGGTTTAGAGGAAGTGTTGGAGCGATCAAGAAGTGGGGAGGAGATTAGATTGAGGTCACCTCCAGTGATTAGTCTTTCTTGGAGGAAGGGGGTTAATTTAGCTATTAGTGTGGAGAAAAAAGATTTATTGTAGTTATTGGGTGCGTATATGTTACACAATACATATGAAATGTCTTGTAAGGTAATGTGTGCTATGATGAATCTACCATTAGGGTCGGGTGTAGTCCTAGACACTTTAAATGGTAGAGAGGATCTAGCCAATATAATTACTCCACGGGCCTTGGAGGAAAAAGGAGCCGCCGCTACAACTGTCCAGCCTAGGGTTCCTAATTTTTTTGATTCTAGATCCGTTAAGTGAGTTTCTTGTAGATATGCTAAGTCTAAGTGTTGTTTATTTAGGTATTGCAGGATTCTACGACGTTTGGCTGGGGAATTTATGCCGCCCACGTTCAGAGAGCCAACCTTAAGGTGAGAGAGTGTCATATGTGGTATTTACCATGTGAGGAGGGGACAGAGATAGGGCATTGTGTAGGCCATATTTTGAGTATGTTGAGATGGAAAGGTAGAAGGAGGAAAGGAAGAATTGATAGAGGAAAGATAGCATTGAGAAGATAAACAAAACATAATGCAAAAAAGTCCTAGTTAGGACAACACTAGGAAACAACCTAGTTGATCTGCGGCATGGCCAGCATACCAACTTTCGATTCATCGGAGTAAAGGAAAGTATAGCCTCAAGGGAGCCTTAGCTGCCCGGGACTAACCCACCAGGCTGAAACATATCGAAGGGAGTGAACCCATGGGGGGTGGGGGAGGGGGGTGGGGAGGGTGGGGGGAGGGGAGGGGGGGTGGGAGGTTGGGATGAGCAGGTGGGTGTATGTCATAGCTGCAGGCTGCGTGTCCTTAATGACCACAAGGGGCATCACATCAACCCATATACTATCTAGTTACATATATAATAATGTCATAAAATCAAAGGGTTTATCCTTAATAGTATTTGGTGTAGTATCGGAGATAGGCCAATTAGCCCTGCTTATAAGTGAAAAACAATCATGACAATAAACAGTGGTACGTGTCTACATAGCTGTCTTTCAGTGATTGCGCTGGAGAGGTGAATAGCCCATCACGAAGGTTATCTAGGATGTTATGCAGTGTCAGAAATGTCCTCATGATGTCCTTGCGCTTCTTCTTTGAGGAATGCATCTGCGTCTCCAGGGGTGTTAAAGTCGTAAAATGTGTCTCCTGTGAATATGCGTAGTTTAGCTGGATATTGGAGGGCAAATTTCCTTTTCATCTGTATCAACTGAGCACAGATAGGTGAAAAAGCCTTTCTGGCCCGTGTGAGTTCAGGAGAGAAGTCTTGGAAGATAAGTAATTTATTTTTTTCCCATATCAGTGGGCGTACTTGTCTGGAAGCAATCCAAAGGGCTTGCTTGTGAAGGTAATTTAAGCAGCGGAAAATGACCACTCTGGGACGGGTATCTGCAGGACGTAGGTTGGGGCCAATTCTATGTACCCTTTCTATGACAATGTCTTTACAAGCGTCAGTGATATGCAGCAGCTGTGGTAGTGTGTGACTCACAAAGCGTTCCAGGGCTGCATCTTTCACTGATTCAGGGATGCCAATTATTCTCAAGTTGTTTCTCCTGGATCTATTTTCAATATTATCCAGCTTATTTAAAAGATGATAGTTTTCCTTTTGAAGGCGGATGATGTCGTGCTGTGCATCTGCCATGTCATGAGCTATCTTCCCTATTTGTGTCTCGGTTGTGGTCATCCTATGAGTGAGATTTTTGAGCTGTGTGGAAATGTCAGTGACAGCCTGTGTCAATAGGGGCCCCATCGTGGCCGTTATAGCTTGGGCCAAATCAGCGTGTGTGATGGGAGAATCAGGGTGTCTCTGTGAGACAAACTTATCTGTTTCCGAAGCAGCTTTCTTGTGTGCCGGAGACGCTGGCGGCGAGTCTGTACCGGGCGCCATCTTTGGATCTGCTCGTCGCTTCTCCTGCCGAAACAGCTGTGTGCGGGCGGAGGTATTCGGAGCCAGAAATTTCTCCATACACTGGGGGGAAGGAGGGGAGGTTCGTCCCTTCTTGTTGGAGGCTCCGGGGAGCCGTAAAAAGCTTGTTCGTGGTGAGTGAGTCCCGGGAGCTGCACGGACACGCTGCTCACAGCATGAACCCGGAACCGGAAGTCCCATTACATTGCATGTTTAGAAAATTGTTATAAGTGGATTAATATCTGTAGTGTGCAAAAACTTATAGTGATTGACTGGGGTTTACAAACCTCACATTTGGTAGTGGATTAACACCATTTGGTGGGCGGGTTGCTGTGTGGGGGAGGGGTTGTAATCAGAAAGGACATGTGTTTGTAGACTTATTTAGTTAGTATAGCATAGGACGCCAGGCCTATTAGGACGCTGCAGTGGCTATTTTATGAAGTGGCTAGTTATCAAGTGGCAGCTCAAAACAAAAGCAGTGTTATACCTGTGTTAAACCGAAGGAAAACAGAAGGCAAACACACTTACAAATTAACAGAAGGACTGCATTACAACCACAAAACTCTGGAACTTTATGTGGCCTCTCCTCGCCTCAAACATGAGAACACCAAGACCAGGCTTACCACCTCTCTGGCTGAGAACATCAAGTCTGCCCCTGGGCCTAACCATCAAGATGAACAGGGTACTGTGGGGGCACAGCACCAGGACCAGGCTCAGCAGGGACATCCCCATTGCTTCTGAGTATGCCCCCCACATTCTCCTACCCACCCGTACTAAGATCTGATCAAAATGTTATCCCAATCCTACTTCTGCCACTAGTTACCTGCTATTGTGTCTTTTTTTTTCACTCTTCATTGCTCGCTTCCACCCCACCATGTGTTTTTCCTGTAATGTTTACCTCCGCTGATTGCACACCTTTCCATTGTGCCCTACATGCAGGGTACATCATACTACTACATAAGCATCAGTCTTCCCATATATGAACTTGGCCCTTTTATGGCTCACCTCCCACAGTGTAACCTTCAAAGTGCGCCCAACATGGCTGCCCCATATGGTACACTTGTGGATGGGATAAAAAAATACATAGGCCTGATGGTTTTGATGGAACCTTACTCTGAACTTTAGGACTCTGAAATCACCCCCATTTTGTGTCATCTCTTCTAAGGCTGGACTATTCCACCCTGGGTAATCCTACGCTGAGCGCCCAAGATGGCTGCCGCACCTGGTACCTTGTGAGTACACAACCCTTGGAAGTTATTACCCAAAATGCCTATACCAATCCTGCATTATGCTTTCTGTGTGCTTAAGGTTTTCTTTTATGTCTGTGTTGCTTGTCTATTGTTGTATTACTCAAATCCTCTGTATCATGTGCATTGTTTTTGATATCTGTAAAGCGCCTTGAGTCCTGTTGGAGAAAGAGCGCTATATAAATAAAATTATTATTATTATTTAATTATTATTATTATTATTATTATTATTATATTATTATAATGTTACAGTGCAGCAACTGGCTCCTGTCACTGAGCAGGAGCCGTACCTTTGGTGCAGTGACGTGCGGTGGGGTGAGGCAGGTGAGGCAGAGCCTTTACTGTCATACTTACGTTTAAACCAGAGTTTTGACTGAATAAAATATATGAAAAATACTAATAATTTGTTTGAAATTTCTTCTTTGCATTATTCTAATAATTTTTATAGCCGAAACTCTGGAGTGAAAAGTCTATGGCAGGTGAGGCAGTGCCTCACCTGGCTATCTTTTCCGCACATCTCTATTCAAAACTCACTAGATTTCCAGGAGTTTATACTGCTGCACCTGTGTATAATGCCCAGATGTACCCTTTGGCGCATATATTGCATGTAAATCTGTCTCTGGGTTTAGCCAGTGCCTCCTGAGCCATTTTGCTCACCGCACGTCCCTGCAGTTTGGTGTCACCCCTCGGCAGATGACACCCACTTGCGGCCCGCATCCCCCGCACCCCTCTTCTGATGCCGGTGGTTATGCCACTGCTTACAGCATTTGTGGGCTACAGGTAAAAGCACACAGTATTTATACTGTAAGCAAAAATAAAAATACTGTACTCTATTTGCATCCATTGTATTACAGATGCAAAGTTGTTCCTTTTTGTTGCTTTGCTACCACCTGAGATCAGACCCTTATATATATATATATATATATATACATATATATATATATATATATATATATATACAGAGCTTTTTTACTGTATGACATCAATGGACCTACAGCAAATCTCACATCTGTGCACTCTGTTACCTTTATAAGAAGGGGAAATTACTGTACAGCTTC
Source organism: Pseudophryne corroboree (assembly GCF_028390025.1). Classification (NCBI taxonomy): domain Eukaryota; kingdom Metazoa; phylum Chordata; class Amphibia; order Anura; family Myobatrachidae; genus Pseudophryne; species Pseudophryne corroboree. Next base: position 471,102,623 of record NC_086444.1, read on the forward strand.
AACTCTTGTTAGGGCTAAAGTTAACGAATAGGTAGGCTGACTTTTAAAAAATGTCAGATTTAAGAATAAAACAATTCTGTGAAGGTTAGAACAAGTAACTCTCTATGAAACAGAGCTGCCGTCTCAAAGCAAAGGTCTCTGATATGCCATTTACACATCATGGGGATGATATGAACAATTTAGATTATTAGGCAATCCACAGGACAAATGTTTATTTTAAATCTGGCCTGCATGGCAAAGAATTGTACTGAATACCATAATGTGCAGCATACAGATGCTTGATGAATAGTTGGGTGGATTGGCTATAGGGCTCACCAGGAAGATTCCTGGTAGGCCAACGTGTCTGTGTGTCCTGTTTTGTGTGTTGTCATGTGGTCCCACCCCCCACATGGCAGGCAGCCCACCACACACAGTACACTGCATTGTCCCCATTCATTCTGTTATTCCATCTCTGCAGTACGGCAACTCTGCCATCCAGTGATGCAGCCATGGCTAAACGGTATGTTATACTTCTTGTGCTGCCCATGTTGGGCCACTTCTATGAAATTTTACACAGCCACTTTTAGTTTCCATTCTGCCACTGGTCTCAAACACGATTGCAGCAAAAGACGCAAAGAAGGCCACAATTGCATACAGTCAGGCCCTCTGGGGAGGGATCCGTCCCCACTCAACAGACCCAGGCCTCCCCATAAAAAAAGGCCCATAACTAGGACAGTATGATGATGACCAACCACAAGCTGGTCAATCAGACAGCCATAAGTCATAGCTATTAAAATTACATTTTATTTTCCTCACAAATTGATGCAATTTTTATACTTTTACATATTAATGGAGACATTGAGGTTGAATGTGTATAGGGCATGCATGTCTATGCATCCCAGTCCCTGCAAGATTCCCTCAGACTCAGGGCCGTTTCTTGGGGCAAGCGAGCAGTGCAACCGCACTGGGCGCCCGCCGCGGCACTAACTGTGGCTCCCTGCTTCCCCCTCCTATTTCTCCCCGAGTAACCCGCTCAGGGGGCGGAGTTTCACGGAATGACGCGGTTGCGTCGTTACGTCACGACGCAACCCCGTCACTCCGCGAAACCCTCCCCACCCACCCTGCGAGCGGATTACAGAGGTGGATCCAAGTTAGGAAGAGGGAAAGACCGGCGCGAGGAGCGACTGGTGAGGCGGGCCGAAGAGCGGTAATCGCCTCTGTAAGTATTCTCTCTCTCTCTCAATGTGTAAAATGAGGACACCTGCCGTAATATGTGAAATGGGGACTCTTGCCTGCCGTAGTGTGGGGATTTAATGTATCAAGGGCATTGCGGTGTGTGGCATAATATGGTGCAGGGGGCATTACTGTGTGAGGCTTAATATGGGTCAAAAACTGGATTGTGAGGAAGACTTTTCAGACGAGGCCACACCCACCTAGATAAGGCCACGCCCCCTTGCCGGGTGCGCGCACAAGTTTTTTTTTTATCTAGGTGTGTGTAGGGGGGGGGGGCACATTTTTTTATGTCATGGGGGGGCACATTTATAAATCTCGCACTGGGAGCCAAATTGGCTAGAAACAGCCCTGCTCAGACTATTCAAGATTCTGATAACACAGGGTTAATGGAACAAGAGGGGCACTAGGACCCAGGGAAGGCAGACTCAGCTCCGTAAAGCAGGAAGAGAAGAAGCCCGCTTTGTTGATATTTCTTGACCTGAGTGAAGAGAGTGTGCTGAGCGCAGCGGGAAGGAGCAGCAGCTGCAGTGTGGAGAGCACACAGGAGAGCCAGTGTGTGGAAACACGTGGCGCGGACCAGGAGTGACGCGGCAGCGGTGTTCCCGGAGCGGGACAAGGGGTCAGAGCTGAGTGTGGCAATGCATAGCACCCACACTAGCGTGACCCAGGATTGGAGACAGCCAGGCAGCGATCGCTTCCACAGAGGCCTACTATGCACAGGCAGCTGCTGTGCGGGCGCGTCTAGACGAGACTACAGTGACCAAGGAATACTGTGTGAGCCAGGGACTGCAACATCCAGCTAGAGCTGGCAACTGGGGAAGGTACTAGGCACGCTCACAACTACCACAGGTTTGAGCCAGGCACACTGGGCATCAGCACATCCATCGCAGATTTGAACCAGGGCTATTGGGTACCCTCTCAGCCACTGCAGAACTGAGCCAGGGCTATTACAAAGACATGTGACTCCCCTTCTCTCCTTCCATACCTCATATTAACACTGGGTTACCTGCCCAAAGGCAGTTTCTGCTACCCAGCAACAGGGAATGGGACAGTGACTGTGGGTGTAAACCCTATTGACAGAAATAGAGACTTAAATCCCTGTGCACAGGTCGGGTTTTGTTTACCACACACTTGCAAGTGTTAGTAATAAAAGGTATCCTAAAATAGTGAGTGGGACAAAGTAATATGAATCGCACTGTTGTGATATGTTATATAAACTATAAAGTTACTCACTTACTGTTGATACAACCACTGTACTAAACATGTTGTGTTTGTTACAAGTGCAGAAGCATTATTGAAGTGACCTGTTTATTATCCAGATGTCTGACAGCATATAGAAATTCAGGGGTTCTCGTCCCAGTGACGTAGTACACAGGCAGATTGTAACATTTGTGGAATAATAAAAGACCCTGATTGCATAGCCCTAGTGTTACTTGCATCTTGAGTCCCCAGCAGGTGTCTCTGAACTGCCGGATAACAAGAACTGGGGTATTCCCTGCACCGATAAGGTAATTACATCTACACTCAGGTCGTGTGCACCACATCTACATGGCATTGGCCACACTTCACTAGTCACACCTTTTCCCACTTCTCGTAATAGGCCCCTGAACATTTTCAGCCCCAGGCCCATGTAGACCTTAATCCAGCAATCCCTGTTGGCTCTAGAGTATAAAGGGAAAGCAGCACTTCCCTGCTAGCCCCATTCTCCACACTGATATCAGTATACTGTGCTGATTTTTTACCATTGTTGTTGAGATAACGAGTATACTGATTGGCCAGTAAACTGTATATGCAGCCTCTACTCTGCAAACAGGGGTTGCAAAGCCATTTGCTACTGGATTTGAATCACCTATAAGTGAACCTGTAACTCTTTGTTAAAGGACAGAAGCATAGCTCTATGACCTCAGTATTTATGGCAATATTAGTGTGTTATTTCAGGTTCCCAAAATGTGTGCCTAGGCACCCTCTACCAAATCAAATTATTTATGGCCAAAGTGATAGGCAAAACCAGTACTAGTGGCTGCAAATCATAAAGCATGTGGACAATCAGAAGCACAACCCTGTCCTCCATCACATTATTGGCCCTAAGGATGTCAGATAGGAACAACTTAATTCTATTTTCATAATTTATCAGTAAAAAACTATTATCCTAGGGGTACTGTAAAAAAATGCTGATACTCTAGGGCACCATGATTAAAGAAAGTTTGGGAACCACTGCACTAGTAAGATGAGGAAATCACTAATTGGAATCTAACCCCTGTTTTTCTTACAGCTAGATACATTTTTTTTATTGGAGATGAGCGGTTCAGATTACCTTGAATACGAGCCCGCCCCTCGAATTTCAGAGTCAATCTGAGCCCAGGTTCAGGTTTTCCCACCATGCTCGGATTCCAGATTGAGGCAAAACATCATCTTCCCTGCATCAGATTCTTGCAGGTTTTTGGATTCTATATAAAGACCACACTGCAGTGATTTGGTGCCATTTCACTCCAATGATGCTGTTGTGTGCTACGCTGTGCTTTGCTGTAGTGTGCTGTGTCCATCCACAAGTGGCTGTGCTTTGTCCATCTAAATGTGGCTGTGCTGTGTCCATCTACACGTGGCTGTGCTGTGTCCATCTAAATGTGGCTGTGCTGTGTCCATCTACATGTGGCTGTGCTGTGTCCATCCACAAGTGGCTGTGCTTTGTCTATCTATATGTGGCTGTGCTGTATCCATCCACAAGTTGCTGTGCTGTGTCCATTAAGTGACTGTACTGTGTCTATCCACAAGTGACAGTGCTGTGTCTATCCACAAGTGCTGTGTCCATCCCCAAGTGTTGTGCTATGTCCATCTACAAGCTTTGTCCAGTCCCCTTAGTCTAATTCTGCACACAGTGGTGCTACACTGACTCCGCAGGCGATAGCCCACCCACTGTGTTCGCATATAAGTTATGTGACTTTGTATTGTCAGTTGCAAAAAAAGTAAAAAACAAAATACAAAAAGTTAAAAAGCAAAACAAATGTAAAAAAGATGCAGTGTGAGTGAGCTGCGAGTTAAAGCAAAGAATTTTAAATAGTTGTTGTATAATTTGTTTGCACTGTTCTGTGCATTGTACCCCAGTGAGCTGTACTTCAGTGCATTTTGTTCACTTCACGTACATAGAAAAGCAGTCTGAGTCCACGCAGTGTGAGCCAAACTGTGAGTTTAAAAACAAATAAAAAAATATATTGTACAATTTGTTTATACTGTTCTGTGCTTTGTAAACCAGTGTGCTTTGTTCACTTCATGTACATATAAAAGTGGTCTGACCCTATGCAGTGTGAGTCAAGCTGTGAGTTAAACAAAGAAAAATAATTTAAAAATTTTTTTGTATAATTTGTTTGTACTCTTCTGTGTACTGCACCCCATTGCACTTTGTTCACTTCACGTACATATAAAAGTGGGCTGACTCGATTTTGAGCCGAGATGCAAGATAAAAAAAAAATGTATATTGTTGAATAATTTGTTTATACTGTTCTGTGCGCTGTACCACAGTGCTCCTTTGTCCACGTATAAAGCCCTTTCAATCACCACAGTGTGAGCTGAGCTGCGAATTGAAAAAAATCTATGGGGGTAATTCCCAGTTGATCGCAGCAGGAATTTAGTTAGCAACTGGGCAAAACCATGTGCACTGCAGGGGAGGCAGATATAACATGTGCAGAGAGAGTTAGATTTGGGTCGGGTGTGTTCAATCTGCAATCTAATTTGCAGTGTAAAAATAAAGCAGCCAGTATTTACCCTGCACAGAAACAAAATAAACCACCCAAATCTAACTCTTTCTGCACATGTTATATCTGCCCCCCCTGCAGTGCACATGGTTTTGCCCAGTTGCTAACTAAATTCCTGCTGCGATCAACTTGGAATTACCCCCCATATACATTGTTCTATTGTTTGTACAGATCCAAAACCAAAGCCAAAATCAGTGAGGCGGTTTTGGCAAAAACAAAACTCAACAACAAATTAGAACAAAAAACAGCAAAAATGGGCCGGCGCACATATCTCATTTTTATGAGATTGCAAATGTAGATGAACTATCTTCTCCAACAATACAGAGTTGTTTTCAGATTTAAATACTGTAACTACAGGTACTAAACAAAAATGTCAGGTGAATTTACAATCAGAGCAACCACATTGCATAGTACAAATAATGCATTTTGCACTAATATTAAAATGTATCACCCTAGTATAATTTATGCAAGGTGACATTCAAATACTTGAGCATCATTTTGTTGTAGCCGTTATTTGCTACACATAAACCAAAGTAATATTTTGCTTAGACTAATGGCCCTTCTAGTTCATGAGAAGCAGCTGACAACTGTGAGAAATGAATATGTCACAAAGCAAATACACAGCAACACACTTTCTGTATATGGAATATTTTAATACTGTTTTTGTTACAGTTGCTGGCACAGTACTCCAAATAGATTAATTCAATAGGTTTCTGCACTAGACATACCAAAGCAAAGTTGACAGCAGCAGTTACGCAGTTTTGCTCATATCAATACAGTGATGTACAAACACACCTATATTTTGTAGAGCACAATTCAGGCAGTTTACGAAAGCAACTTCCTCAGTTGATGTCAATTTGACCCTGCTAATTCATTAACCACTTAACTGACAAATTTATGTTTTCTAAAAACTGCTCAGAAATTGTTGAGTGTTTTTAATGAGTGAATTGGGTCAAGAACATGTATTTAAACTTATCCAAATGATTATACTGTATATATAAAATAAAGAAAAATAATGTTTTTTTTGAATGTTTGTCAAATTATTGTTTTTTTAACATCAAATAGCAACCATCGGAACATTGGGAACACCGCAATGGGGACCTACCAAAACCTTTTTGGCATCAACAAACCTTCCAGGATTTGCCAGGCTGCCATACTATGCGCATATGCAGACGGCCATCGCGCATGCAAAGTAGTCAGTAACCCTTCAATAGCAGCGTTAGAGTGCCTGGAAGTCAGCACAGGTCACCACAGAGGAGGAGGACATCGCAAGACCTTGCCAGACAGATAAAATATAGTAAATAACAGTGGCATATTCATTAGTATCACTGTGATACTAAACAAAATATGTTGCCAGAAATGAATATAATTATTAAATGGAGGCCAAATAGTTCAGTTCTTATGTTAATCATATATAGATTTAGATAGACTACATTTGGGAAAAGGTATCATTAGCAATACAGTACAGATGAAGTAAGTTGAGGCAGGGCCACAAACCAACCGTTATTTTCAGTCGGTTAATTTTTTTGTCTCTGTTACTGTATAAAAAAAATATGGAATCAATTTATTTGGATTCGTTTTATTTTCCCATAATTGAAAATCTGAAAAGAGAGGTACAGTATATTCCTCTTCATTACTTTTGGTAGTGCTGTTGATAATGTTATATCATCTAACTGTTGTCATTTCCTTAGCTTAGTACATGTGGTAATAAATCTATGCACAAAAGGCATACGCCCAAATGTATTAAGCCTTAAAAAGCAATTAACTGGAGATTGATGAAGAGTGATAAAGTGCCAGGCAAACAGCTCTTAAGTGTCATTTTTTCAAACACAGCCTGTTACATGCAGTTAGGAAGCTGATTGGCTCGTCATGTATCACTTTTTTTCCATCTCCACTGTATCAATTTTGAAGGCTTAATACATTTAGGCCATAGTCACTGCAAATACTAAACATAGACATCGCCTTTTACTGCCCATTTAAAGAAAACTAAACTTTGAACATGAGCTCACCACTGTTTTTCAACACAGTATGAAACAACCAAAAAAGAGGGGATTTTCCAGATTTGTGACACCAATGACATTTCTCGTATTCTTAATAACTAGTTACATCTTAACCTCCCGGTAATCCAGCTCCCAAGATCTTAATGTCAGGGAGCAGCATTTGAAAAGCTTTGGAGATTTTGTACAGCTGTCTAAGACATTTGGTCTGGGTGATTCCCTGAAGAGAAGAAGTGCCATTCGTATATTCAGCTTGCACAAAAAACTTTTGTCAGGGAACTGTTAGAGCGTATGAAAGGAAAATTGCAATGATAGATCATTTTTTTCTGACAAAGGATGAATTGGCATCATTAGGTGGTAAATGAAGTATTGAAAGAAAAGACCATTCTGACATTATTAAACCAAAAAGAAAAATTTTACAGACTCATGGCCTTATCACGGATTGCTATATTTCTTTGTCTACAGTTTGATCTCTCTAAACAGTTATTTAGCAATAAAAGCAAAGTGCCCTCATTTTAGCTGTCCATATCATCAGAAAAATGCACATTTATGGAAGAAAAGACAGATTGAGCTGATGAGATTCCGAAAAATAGATTTTATATAATAGTTATCTATAAATCATAAAGCCTACTGCAATTTGAGAAAGGCATATCTCCTTTCTACCAACTAAAATGTGTGTTGAAGTTTTAGCTTGTTTTTATGTGATATTCCATTGTAATTAATAATCACTTGGATGTACTGTAAGCAATAATTTAGTTTACAGCAAGGTTAACAACTTAAATATGGAAAAGATAACATATAGTAGAATTATAAGGCAAATTCAGTAATGTATCAGTTATATATTTTTCTTTGGTTGGTGCAAAATTGGATTTGTAGCACTTATATACTGTACTGTATATTTAAATGTAAACTGGAAACTCAGAAACAGGCTATTACTGTCCTCTGTTGTAAAGTAGGAAAGTCAGGAAGCTGGGAATCCAAGACATACTGTACTTAGAGGGACATTTCCTAAGCAGTGATAAGAGCGGAGAAGTGAGCCAGTGGAGAAATTGCCCCATCAACCAATCAGCAGCTCTGTATAATTTTATAGTATGCAAATTATAGCTGTTACTTCAGTACTGATAGGTTGCCTTGGGCAACTTCTCCACTGGCTCACTTCTCCGCTTTTATAACTGCTTAGTAAATGCCCCCCTTAGATTGAGCTGGAGGTGCATGCCCCAATCCCCTCTCTCTCTCATACTGGCCCCTCTCTGGATAAGATTTTTTAGCCCCTCCATTCTCCCCCATTCTACTACTCCTCATCCTGTTGCTTACATTGGTCAGACCATCTATCATCACACAGAACTTCAGTCAATGTGAGTAATAGGTGGAATGTACAAGGGCATTCAGAATTTCCCCATGCGTGCTTCCTTACACTTTACCACATGTGCCACTTCCCCTTACAAAATGGACAAGTTGTGGTTCTATAAGTTTTCTTAGTTCCTTGTATTAAAGTAGACTGAGAACCATATTTATTCAGGTACATTAAATTTACAAGAAAAGTTTATTTTATTAATCACTATTTTAATGGTATTCAGATGGAAAGTGAAAACCAATTAAAGGCTTGACAACAAATAAGTACTATGTATCCATAGTATATTATTATTTATAGGTATTAAATTCTAGAGACCATTTACTAATACCATGTTTGGACAGATTTAGTCCCTAGCCACGGCTTTATTGGCTATGTGCCCTATTAACATTTTTGCTGCAATAAAACTAAGTTATGTCCTTACCCTTGTAACCTTTTCACTGGCTGTCCATAAATTTCAGATTGGCTGCTACTTGCTCTTCCTGCCTCTCTTGAAGATTAAACTAATTTCAGTAATGTGTTTAGAAAAATTTACTTGTCATGAATTGATAATAGTTAATCTAGATGTGGACGGCTGCAGTGGTAACAAGTGGAAAGCACCCAATCTGCTCACTGTCACATAATTCATTGGCAATTCAGCACGACATTGCTGCACTTCAACGATGAAGAGGAACTTCTAATTTGCCGACTTTATTTAAATCTTCTTTTCCAAGAGTAAGTTTCTTCTGCAGAATTAATTTACAACTGTTATTAACACAGAAAACGTTTCAGACATCGGACTTCATACTTGCTCAAATGAAAATATACAATGACAAAAATGTCTAAATTCTGTAATATTAACTTCTAGTACCTAAACTCACAGAAATCTGTATGTATTGATCTTAACAAGATCTCAATGTAGCATTTTAAATTTTGCAATGTTACATGTTACAGGTAAACTAAAAACTAAAATACTGCAGCAAAGAATTTCAAGGATTGTTGTTATGGGGTTAAACAAGGCAAATTTAAAGTCCAAAGCCAAATATTCAGTACATGGATGAGCAAACAGAAATTC